>NC_089506.1:221698998-221998103 GCF_036850995.1 Saccopteryx leptura
AGCTGGAACCCCACCACCTCCTTGGACTCCTGGGCGTGCACCACGTCCGAGGCCTTGTGGATGATCTTCCCGCTGACTTTGCGCTTCCTCCCGGTGAGGAAGTCCGTGGCCCTCCTGGTCTCGCCCTCCCGGAAGGCCATCAGCGGAATCAGGTTGAGGAACTTGGGCTGGGCGCCCTCCCACGCGGCACTCCAGGGCTCTGCCTCTCGGCGTTGCCGGGACTCGATCTCCGAGAAGCCGTACAGGGTCTTCAAGGCCGCTCTGGTCTCCTGCTCCAGGTCAGCTAAGAGGGGCCTCACGGCGCTGTACCTGCCGAGGAGGGAGGGAGGGGGGTCAGGGAGAGCGGAAGCCCCTCTGGCCCGGCGCCGGCCCTTCTCCACGCTGCTTCCCAACCCACGTGTGTGTCCTGTCCCCTCGGCCAAGGGGGACAGGCCTTGACGATTTGCCCCATCCTAAGTGACCGCTCGATCGAGTGGAAGGGGGCCAGCTGCTGTGTACCCTGGGGTGGTCTCCTGTGGCTTCACCTCTGCCTCCACTGTCGGCTTGCTCTGGAGGGGGGGGGGGTGCTGATGAGTTTGCCCCAACCAGCATTTCTGGAGTGGTGACTCTGGGTGTCGCCCATAAACCAGCCACTGCTGACTGGGAGTCTACCCAGGGGGCAGGCTCTGTCTCCACCCAGAACACTTGCCCTTGGCCTCTGATTCTCCTCGAGGCGGTGCTGGGAGGGCAGAGGTATAACCGTGCCCTTGACAACCCCGGGGAACACAGAAGAACACTACAGGCGTTGACTGAACCATAATGACACTATCTTTCGTGATACTAAATCAGGCGTCCCCAAACTACGGCCTGCGGGCCGCATGCAGCCCCCTGAGGCCATTTATCCGGCCCCCCACCGCACTTCCGGAAGGGCCACCTCTTTCATTGGTGGTCAGTGAGAGGAGCACTGTATGTGGCGGCCCTCCAACGGTCTGAGGGACAGTGAACTGGCCCCCTGTGTAAAAAGTTTGGGGACCCCTGTACTAAATGATCCTGGCTTCTCTCTCAACTCCCCCCCCCTCTCCTCCCTGCTCTGTGCATTGTGATTGGGCTGGTCCGCCTGGGGTCTGGTCCCCCATCCCGGTTTCAGACGGGTCATCTTGGACAAGCCATTTAGCCTTTCTGTGTCTCCTTTTCCCATCCGCAAAATGGGCTTATTGGGAAGAGTCCACGAGTTGTTTTTTTTTTTTTATGTCTACCTCTGTCATGAAAGGGCCACTATTACTAGTTTCAATAGTGTTCATAGTATTTGCTACCACGCCGCTCTCTCAGTACAACATCATCTCCTCGAGGACAAAGACTGTGTTTGGGTTGTTCCGTCGTCCGCTGCGGATCCCAGCACGGAGTGTGACCATCGGTGGGTCATTAGGGAACTAGTCATGGACAGAAGGGAGGAAGAAGGGAAGAAAAGACGGACTTGGAGGTAGGGGGTGAGTTGCAGACCTGATTTTGGTTGTGAGCTTGGCCGCCAGCTGGCCGGTGACTCTGGTCCAGGTCTCTCCCTTGGCTAGTCCCCCCCACACCCCTCCCCCCCCGGCTCTTCCCTGCTCTCCACCCCCGCACCTGCTCTGACATATTCCGCCAGGTTCTGATCTGCCTCACAGACCAGTTTTCAATAATCCTAAGAAGGATGCCGTGACCCATTTAAAACAGGTCCTGCGGCCGACAGCAGGGCAGTACCAAGGGCTGATTCTGCCCAGAGCCCGAGGATCTTAATTAGTGGGGCTGGGTTCCCTCAGGTGAGGATTTGGGGCAGCTGAGATGCGTCCGGAAGTCACCCGGGTGCCACTCTTGAGTCAGCCTTGAGCTCACATCTGGTGGGTGAACCCGGGCGTGAGGCTATAGAGCCCAGGGGAAGTGGCCAAGCTGGGCCGCGCGCATGTGTACATGCGCATGTGGGTGGTGTGTGTGCACACGTGTGTGTACATGCGCATGTGGGTGGCGTGTGTGCACACGTGTGTGTGTGTGTGTGTGTGTGTGTGTGTCCGGGGTGAGGGGTTGACAGCTCATCCCAGGTCCAACCTCCAAGCAAAACTGATCCCTGCAAGCGTCCCCGCGGCCTTCCCTGAGCCAGCCCGTTCTCGGAAGCCGTCGGGGGGACCGAAAACTCGGGACAGCTTGAGGAGGGGCCACCTCTCCCGGGCCGGCCACGACTCCGGCTCTCTCAAAAGCAGGCGTCTGCCGGCCGCCGCGGGTCCGCCTGCCGGAGGGCCTCGGGCCCCTGCCCCTCACTCACTTGTAAGGGTTGATGTTGCAGACGGTGACGGCGGGGAAGTCCAGCTTCTGGAAGTGGACCTTGATGGAGACGGAGACGGTGTAGAAGGACAGGACGAGCAGGGCGCACTGCCAGAAGATGAGGGCCACGGCCGTCAGCGTGAACAGGATCCAGAGCAGGCGCCGCAGCCGGCCGCGGGACACCACGATGCGGCGGCAGCCGTGGGTGTTGGTGTTGAGGCAGTACCACCTCATCAGCTCCCTGAGGGTCGGGGCCTGAGGCCCCGTCACGGGCAGGTTCTTCTTGATCTTGGCTTTGATCTTCTCTCCGGGAGCCATGGCGAGAGGGCGGCGCGTGGCAGGGCGGGCGGGCGGGCGGGCTGGAGGGGCAGAGGGGGGAAGCGGGTGAGCTCACAGGCCCAGCCTGCGGGCATGTCCCCAGAGGCCGGGCGTCCACATGTCCTCCCGCCCAGGCCACCTTCCTTCCTCCCTCTGTGGGCTGGACAGTCTGTGTTCTGAGGCCTCGGCCCCTTTCTCCAGGATATTTGCTTTTTTTTTTTTTTGGTCACCACAGCTGCCAAAGTTCCCCTCTCCCCCCCACATGTGGCCCCCCGGGCCCTGGGGGTGGGGGCTGGGTGAGGTTGAACCCGTGACTCGTGGGGCAGGTTTGAAGAACCTTTCACCTGGTGCGGGAGGCAGGGGCCCTCTGAGTGACCAGGTCAGCCTCTGCACATCGTACCTTTGTGGCGACTCTAGGATTGCCCCCCCAGCCCCCCCACGCAGCCCCACACCGTTGCCTCCCAGAGGGCAGCGGTCCTAGCTCGTCCTGCCCCCTGGTGCCCAGCTCAGGGCCTGGCACAGAGCCAGCACCCTGCAAATTGATCCTGACAGATAAAAATCTACCAGGAGAGTTTCCCGACAGCCTCGCCAGGTCACGCTCCGGCCCTCCCCGGCCCGGCCGCCGGTTTACGGAAAGCCCAGAGTTTCTGTTTCGTCTCTGCGCCCTTTCTTCTCTCTGCAGCCGAGCTCGTCGTGTTTCTAGGCCCCCCCACCCCGTACAACAAGAGCCTACAGCTACTGGCCACTGAGTATTTTCCCAGGTGCTGTGCCATAGTCCCTGGAATCTAAAATAGAATACACTTGGATTGAATAACAGCTCTCTTCAGTGGGGCTATGGCAGGGGGTGGGGAGGCTAGGAAGCAGGTGACCACATCGATCAACGTGCACACGTGACGTGTCTCAATCACGGAAACCTGACGATGTGCCATGACATTCTTTTCAGAAATGAATTCATATGATCCAGGCATATATATATCTATATCTATATCTATATATATATATATCTACGGTCATCTCCTGATTATAATAGAGATCATCTCATTAGTCTCATAAAATACATTGTCTCTATATGGTAGACATTATGTGTATTTCATTTCATGTTTCAACAACCTACCACAAGGTCAGTCGTCTAGGGGTACTATTATTACCTCCACGTTGCAAAGGAGGAAAATGAGCTCAGAGAGGTGGAGTAACTTGTACAAGGTCACACAGCCAGCGACGTGGTAGAGCTGGATGAGAGCCAGGTCTGTGCCTGCGAGGGGCCAGGTTTGGGCTGCCCCACCCCAGGCAGTGGATTAGCAAGCAGCTCCTGGGACAAAAGTGAGCAGGAGAGAGACGGGATCTCGCGCTACCTGATTTCCCAACGCTGGGCAGGTGATGTGATTACTTCCCACTGGCATGGAGGAGAAGGCTGTATGGAAAGTCTGTCCCCTGTGCTTGCCGTGGGTGACAAGAGGCAAATGAGGACATACGATAGGATAGGATATACAGGGTGGTGGTCCCCATGCTGCCCAAGGGGCCTGTGGCTTGGACACGGACCTTAGTTTTCCTCATCAATTTCTTCAGGCAGGATTCTGGATTTGAATTAGTTTTTCTCCCCCTCCCCCAAACCCATGTGATATTGTCCAAAATTGGGAGCCCGGGCAATGCGGGGAGGCTTTCACACTGATGACGCTAGCGGGTTCTGGGTCTGTGACGCGGAGGACCCAGCTCGCGGGGGATGCCGGCGGGAGGCGTGGAGGCAGCCAGGCCACACCGAGGGCTCCACAGATGGACGCCGTCCCGCTGGGCGCGAGAAAGTAAGCTCTGACCCTCAAGAAGACGTGATCGGCCTCTTGGGAGAGGAATATAATTTATTTGGTCACTTAAAATATGGCCCATCCCCACCTCCTCTCTCTCTCTCACAGAATCCAAAGGCAAAAAAAAAAGTTAGTAAGAGTTTGTTTGTTTTAAAGCCCCAGGGTCCGTTTCCTGCCACACACAGGGTCTCCTGCTCTGTAATCGTTCAGTAGACACTGATGCTGAGAGCTCCTGTCTCCAACCCTCCTCCTTCTCGCTGACGAAGGCTCCTGGGGTCTCTCTGTCCTACATCCGCCACCTCCCCAGAACTGACCTTGAGCTCAGCGGGTCACCTGTCCGACCTCAGCGAAACCACCAGGGAAAGAAGGAAACCCACCCTGCCCACCACAAAACAGACAGATACCGGCACGAATAACATCTCTACTTGAGAGCAAAGCAAGAGGTTGTCGCTACGATTAGGTCGTATTTCTTGATTAAATAGGATGCCTTGTGGGAGATCTCACACCTGACACACAGTGGGCATGCTTCTAAGCACTTTACAGGTGTTAACACACTTATTTCCACAACAGTCTTCTGAGGTAGGCGGCCTGGTTTTCCCCATCATACAGATGAAACCGACACTTGCTAGAGGTCACCCTAGAAAGTGGCTGAGCTGTGATTTGCTCGGGAGTCCAATAATAATAACAACAATAATAGTAATAATAACCCCCCCAGGCATCCTATTCAGCTCTTTTTTACACCTTATACTCTGGGATCCTCTCTATGATTACATATACAAAGTGCTAGTACCACCGCCATTCCACAGAGGAGGAAAGTGGGAGGCAGAAAGGTTAGGTAACACAGATTGGAAGGATTCTTTAAAATCCTAAGGTCCTGACTCAAGACGGTGACTCTACTGCAGCCTTCTCACCCGCGTGACCTTGCCCCATCCTTCATACCGTCGAGGAAACTCGAGCCTCAGGGGTGGATGGCGCAGCCCCTACCTACTGGGAGCAGAGCCAGCAGGCGTTGTCCTGCGGCCAGTGGACAACCCCCGGCTGAAGCCGCCGCCGCCGCCGCCGCAGAGAATCCTAACAATCCATTCAGAGTGTTTGCTTCTTTCTGGAACCCAGACAGCCCCAGAGAAAACACTCCAGAGAAGTAAAAGGGCCACTGCGCTCAAGTCCACGCGTCTCCCTGGGGCTGGGAAGGGGGCTGCGCGGATGCCCAGCAGCTCAGAAAACCCCCTCCCCGGCTGTGCGACCCTGGCCACGGCATTGGGTAGACGCCAGGGAGCTGGACCCGGACTGACCTGCGACGGAGGCCCGGTATCCCGGCCACCGGGAGGCAAACCCCGAGGAGCTGATGCCCGCGCAGCCACCCAGCGCGCGCGGACAGAGTCCGGGAAGCCACGGGACCCCCGCGGCTGCTCGAGAGCCTGAATGCCCCGAGCTGCTGCGACCTGACCCGGCTGAACTCACCTCACTCGGTTCCGAAGGCGGCGGGGCTAGCGGGTGCGCGATCGGGGGCACGCTCGGTGCTGCTCTGGGTGCAACGCGAGCATCTATCTCCCCGCCGCCGCCGCCGCCACCACCGGCTCTTGTGAGCCTCGCCGGGGCCCCGCCCCCCGGGCCCGCCCCCCGGGCCCGCCCTCACCTGCCCAGGTGTGTTCTGCAAGCAGCCGAGGCTGCGCAGCGCCCGGGAGCCAGACTCCGCAGCGCCGCCTGCCACCCCGTGGCGGATCTGCGCCCCCGCTCGTCCCTGGTGCGCCTTGCGGTGGCACCGCGCGGTGCCTGCTGCCGCCCGGAGGCCACCCTGCGCCCTGCGTTCCCCCGGGGTCTGGGCCGCACGGTCTCCAAGCTGCTCGCAGCGCCTCCTGCCGTCTTGTGACTTCCCCAGCGCCGGCCGCTCGGGTCCAGTTGTCTGTCCAGCCGCCACGGCACCGGGAGAAACTCCAAGCTGTCTTAGCGCAGGACTTCTACTGACCTGGAGCGCGAGGCGACCCCCGTGCTACCTGAGTCCAGCTGCTGGCGGCAGGGCTTGTTCAGCCCCCTCCTCAGGGCTCATCCTTTGAGCTCGTCAGCGGCCCTTTTTCTAGGGACGCCGCAGATACTTACAAGAAAGGAGCTTAGACCATTGCGCCTGGGAGGGGGACCATGGACACATCTCCCTCTCGGTCCCTTTGAGTAGAGAAGAAACAAGCGGGAGAGGGGCTTCTCAGACTTACCTGTGCCTACCTGTGGATCATGTTAAAACGCGGAGTCTAACTTAGTGGGCGTGGGGCTTGGAAATCTGCATTTCTGACTTCCTGAGTGATGCTCTGTTGCTGGTTGGAGGACCACACTTTTGAGTAAGAAGGGCTACTTGCTCAAGGGAGTGGAAACTGGTTCAGAATTTTGGAAGGCAATTTAAAGAAAACCCCATTTAAAAAAAAAACACCTCAACTGTTTGTTCTAACAATACATGCACATTGTAAAAAAACTCGGATGATAAAAAATGGAAGTCTTTCTGTAAGTGGTGGCCCCCAGTGAATGAGCACTATTAACAATTGGTTATTATTTATATATTCATATGTGTAATAGGGTTATAAAATATATATTGTTGTTTAAGTTTGTTTTCATGACAATGCACTACACAGTAATATTCTCGTTGTAAATGAGCAAAGCCAGCCTGACCTGATTGGTGGCGGTGACCTAGGCTGCTGAGGCCCCAGGCTGGAAACCCAGAGGTGGCTGGTTTGAGCACAGACTCACCAGCTTGAGCCCAGGGTCGCCAGCTTGAGCACCGGATCATTGACATGCATGACTCCATGGTCGCTGGCTTGAGCCCAAGGTCCCTGGCTTGAGCAGGGGGGGTCACTGGTTCAGCTGGAGCCCCCCCCACCTCCTCGTCAAGGCACATCTGAGAAAGCAATCAATGAACCACTCAAGGTGCCACAACCACTCTGTTTCTTTTCTATTTCTGTTCCGTTAGAGAAGATGCCTTATATATTTTGGTGCTCTCTGATTCCACGCACATATATTAAAAAGTATTATCTTCTTGATGCAATGTCCCCTTTATCATTATGAAATGTCCATCTTTGTCTCTTCTCACCTGTGTTGTCTTGAAGTCCTCACTGTCAGATATGAGCATGGCTACACCTGCTCTTTCTTTGGGAATGATGTGCTTGGAGAATCGTTTTCTGATTCTTCACTTTGAGTCTACTTTTGTCCTTGCAGCTTAGATGTGTCTCTTGAAGGCAGCGTATGGTTGGGTCTTGCTCTTTGATTCAATCCACTACTCTGTGCCTCTTGATGGGTGAGTTCAGTCCACTAACATTTAGGGTAATTATTGACGCTTGAGGATTTCCTATAGCCATTTTTTTTTTCATTTTTCTGAAGCTAGAAACGGGGATAGACAGTCAGACAGACTCCCGCATGCGCCCGACCGGGATCCACCCCGTACGCCCACCTGGGGGCGACGCTCTGCCCACCAGGGGGCGATGCTCTGCCCATCCTGGGCATCGCCATATTGCGACCAGAGCCAGTCTAGCGCCTGAGGCAGAGGCCACAGAGCCATCCCCAGCGCCCGGGCCATCTTTGCTCCAATGGAGCCTTGGCTGCGGGAGGGGAGGAGAGAGACAGAGAGGAAAGCGCGGCGGAGGGGTGGAGAAGCAAATGGGCGCTTCTCCTGTGTGCCCTGGCCGGGAATCGAACCCGGGTCCTCCGCACGCTAGGCCGACGCTCTACCGCTGAGCCAACCGGCCAGGGCTTCCTATAGCCGTTTTATGTTTTGTTTTCTGGTAGCTCTGGGTCTCCTTTGCTTCTTCTCCTTTATGTTTTCTTTAGTTGTTTCTGTTTTGTGGTATTCCACTCTCTCACCCGCCTTCTCCCTGTCTCCTTCTCTTTTTCAGCTGTGTGTTTCACTATTGGTTTTTTCATGGGTGGTTACCATTAGATTATTTGAAAACATTGTCATACGAACAAGAGTCCTTTGTCTCATGAGTGCTTCTGCACTCCACCCTCCTTTGCTACTGCGGATTTTATCCTCTCTCCTTTTATGTTATTGTTGTCACAGATTATCCTTGTTTATATTGTAAACTTGCTGGAGCTTTTCCTTCTAGTTTTGATTTGTTTTGTTCTTTGTGTCTTTGTGTCAAATTGCCTCCTTAAGTATTTCCTGCAGTGGGAGTGTTCTGGTAATAAAGTCTCTCAGCTTCTGCATGTCTGTGAAAGTTTTTATTTCTCCTTCATATTTGAAGGATAATTTTGATGAATAGAGAGTTCTTGGCTTGTAATTCCTCTCTTTCAGTACTTTGAATATTTGGGTCCACTCCCTCCCGGCTTGTAGAATTTCTGCTGAGAAGTCTGTTAATAACCTAATGGGCTTTTCTTTATATGTTATGGTCTCCTTTTCCCTAGCTGCCTTGAGGAGTCTTTCCCTGTCATTGATTTTTGATATTTTTATTACACTGTGCCTTGCAGAAGGCCTATTTGGGTTGAGGTAGCTAGGCCTTCTGTTTGCTTCTTGGATTTGAGGATCTAATTCTTTCTCTAGACCTGGGAAGTTCTCATCCATTATTTGTTTGAATAGGTTCTCCATTCCCTTCTCCTTCTCTTTTTCTTCTGATATTCCCTTTATTCTTATATTGCTCTTTCTGATGGAGTCAGACAAATCTTGTAGAGCTCTACCAGTTTTTTTTTAAGTTTTTTAAAATTTTTATTTATTTATTTATTTATTTACAGAGACAGAGAGTGAGTCAGAGAGAGGGATAGACAGGGACAGACAGACAGGAATGGAGAGAGATGAGAAGCATCAATCATTAGTTCTTCATTGCGCGTTGCAACACCTTAGTTGTTCATTGATTGCTTTCTCATATGTGCCTTGACTGCGGGCCTTCAGCAGACTGAGTAACCCCTTCCTGGAGCCAGCAACCTTGGGTTCAAGCTGGTGGGCTTTTCCTCAAACCAGATGAGCCTGCACTCAAGCTGGCGACCTCGGGGTCTTGAACCCGGGTCCTCTGCATCCCAGTCCGACGCTCTATCCACTGCGCCACCGCCTGGTCAGGCTCTACCAGTTTTTAAAATTCATGAGTCTCTCTCCTCTTCTCTCTCTTCTTCTCTAGCTGCCTGTCTTTGAGGTAACTGATTCTCTCCTCTATCTTGCCTGTTCTATTAGATAAACTTGTTAACTCGTTTTTAAATTCATGTAGTGAGTTCTTCCTGTTTTTTTTAAGTTTCCATCTCCTTCTTGAAGTCCTTGTTTTGTTCATTAATTTGTTTTCTGAGCTCATTAAATTGATGATCTGTGTTTTCTTGCACCTCATTGAGTATTTTCAGAACTTCAATTTTGAATTCACTATCATTTAACTCCAAGGTTTCTATGTGATTTAAAACGCTTTCTGGAGATTTTTTTTTTCATTTCTTACTGAACTGTGTCGCTTTCTTGGATAGCCATGATATTAGTTTTCTTCTGTCATGATGCCATTTGAGAGTTAGGAAATGTTGCACTTCCGAGAGGTTTTTCTGTTTTTTTGGTTTTGTTTTGTTTTGCAGTAGGTGGTGCTAGATTACAAGTCTCAGCTCGGTAAAATTCCCTGGCTGACCTCTGCTGAGATGTTGCTGTCGCGATGATGGGTGTGGCTTGTTGGGAGGGCTTTGTGGCTTTGGCAATGGTGGTCTCAGGCCTCCGGGTGCTCCTCCCCACATCTCAGCAGACCAGGGCCCAGACACAGAGCACCTCCATTCTTCAGGGGAAAGAGTGGCCCTGTCGCTGTGGGGTATGTCTCTGTCACTCTCCGTACACCACAAGGGGAGGGAGGTGGGATCTGGGAGGGTCGGGGGTCACACTCTGTTTGTCTCCATCCTGAGTAGGGTCTACGGGAAGAATGCAGGAAGACTGGCGGTGACACCTCGCTCTGCTGTACTCGGGTTTAGTGTCTCTGCAAATGCTCCCCCACCCCCAAATCTTTCCGTTCCTCCTGGGAGAAGAAGACCCAGTCACTCCAGGCGTCTCCCCTCTCTGGAGCCCCAGTGGACCAAACCCCGGAGAGTCTGTGTTTCTCTCCTCTTCAGTGTGTCTTACCTCCCTCCCCCTCCTCCACCCTTCCCACCTTTAGTCGATGTGATGCGTGGACATTCCTAGGCGAGCCCGCGAGCCCAGCTGGGGTTCCTTCGCTGCGTTATAGCCGTTCAGTTTGTGGCTATTTCAGGGGGAGAGATCAGGGGTACCTCTCATGCCGCTATCAGTCTGATGTCATCCTCAAAGAAAACCTAACGTATGATTTCCCCCATGTGTCTGTCTTCTCTTGCTGGAAACCAGCGTTCTGTGGTCAGCACCGTGGACAGCAGCCACGGAGGCCTTTGACCGTTCTCCCTTTTACGAAGGAGGTCTCATTATAACAGGATGCTCCTGTCCTGCAAAATGCCACGTGCAGCTCGGAGATGGATACACAGAAAAGGACAGAGTAGCGACAGTGACCCCCAACAGCCAGGTTCTTCCGTGGGCACAGAGGAGAGAGGTCACCGTCTGGTTGCCTTTGGAGCTAGAAACGTATGGTTGATGCTTGCGTCATTTGCGCTGGCGGTGGTTACGTCTCATGAAGTTGGCATAAACGCTGGGTTCATGAATACCGAACCATGGCTCCAAGGCGAAGTACGGACCCGGGTTCCTGCGTGCCTCTGGTCACAGTTCATTCGCCAAACGATCAATGCATAACTTAAAAAAAAATACGTTCCTGTTTAAAGACACCTTACTTAACACACACACACTATTGGTTTATCAACATTGAAACTCCCAGCCAACCGCACTGTAACTCACACCTGAATGAAGCTTATCTAACACACACACTTCCTCCGGAAGACACAGCATCACCCGTCATGACCCCTCTGTTTAAAATCGCAGCCATGAGAGAAATTTCCTGTTCTCCTTTCCTGCTTTATTCTTTTATGACACTAAAATCTCAACGCTGTGCATGTCGCCGGTGTCTGGCCTGTCTATTCCCATCAGAACGTAACGTAGGCCTTTTCGCCTGTTTAGTTCGTTGCGTTAGCCCCAGGGCAGAGAGAACCGGCGCCTGGCACACAAAAGGGGCACGGTGTATATTTTATGAATCAACGAGTGGGCACAAGAACAGAGTGGGTTCCAGCTGGGGTTACGGCTGGCTCCCCTTGGCTCTGGAAGGCTATGCCCAGGGAGAAGTGGGATGTCTCACACAAGGGAGATGCCCAGCTCACGGCAGCCTGGAGGGTCGAATGGGCTACGGAGGGACAGTGATAGTACAAGTTTTGCAATCCAAAGGGGCTCAAACTTGCTTTTAAATGGTATGCGGAAGTCCAGCTCCGTGGGTGGGTGACTTGCAGAGTTGTACGAGGCCCTGCATTTAGGAGGAGGGTCTTGTGCTCTGTTGAATGCTCTGCTGTCCTCGTCTTGAAAGTTTTTATTCATGCATTTTTAGAGGGAGAGGAGCGAGATAGAAGCAGGAAGCATCAAAGCATCAACTCCCCTATGTGCCTTGACCTGGGCAAACCCAGGGTTTTGAACCGGCGACCTCAGCGTTCCAGGAGACGCTTTATCCACTGCGCCACCACAGGTCAGGCTTGCAATTGTTAATAATGTATGGACAAGGGTCTCTGCATTTTCATTTTTACTGGGCCCCACAAATTCAGTAACTCACCCTCGAGACGCAGGACTGGTTACACCATCTCCTTGGATTTGCGGGCGTCGTGGGTGATAAAGGTGGCATGTGGCTGCATTGCGGGCGTCGTGGGTGATAAAGGTGGCACGCGGCTGCATTGCGGGCGTCGTGGGTGATAAAGGTGGCACGCGGCTGCAGTGCGGGCGTCGTGGGTGATAAAGGTGGCACGTGGCTGCATTGCGGGCGTCGTGGGTGATAAAGGTGGCACGCGGCTGCAGTGCGGGCATCGTGGGTGATAAAAGTGGCACATGGCTGCATTGCAGGCGTTGTGGGTGATAAAGGTGGCACAGGGCTGCAGCTAACATTAACGGCACCCAGCCGGACTTGGAGCTCTCCGAACAGGAGAGGAGCCAGTCTTACGTTTTTAAAAGCCAGTTGATACTCCTGAAAAAGTATTAAAAATATTTTTTGTGTGTGGTTCTAATGCTGCTTGCATGATAGTGGTGAAATCGTCTCATCAAACTGAAATGAATAACCCATAGTTTCTCTCTGCAAATATTTGATACTCACATCTCTCCATCCTGCTAACATCTTCACATGATTTCCAGCTTTTGACACGTCTTGACATCCCTGCCGGCTTCTTTGTTATTCACTCTTCTCTAGTTCCTCTGCTTCCCAGGGAAGAAGCTCAGAATGCCATTTCCGGGATTGCTCTCTTTAGGGTTGGCCCGGGCAAGGTCCTCGGGAAGGATTTGCAGGATAAAAGAGACGTTACTTCTCTGGCAGCAGCTGTGGGCAGACGTCAGCAGACCTGAAGTTCTCATGAGCTTCCAGGCTGTGACCAGTCGGTGCCGTTAGTGCTGCAGGTCGCTGAGATGGTAGTGGGTCCCCCACCCCACCCAGAGTCCTCGAACAGAACTGGGATTAGGGGGAGGGGAGTGTAAGTGTTAAGTGCAGGGTCAGATTCTTTTTCCATTGAAATGAATTTTTGTCTTTTTTGTTCATCATGGATTTTTTTTTCTTTCTGAAGTTAGAAGCAGGGAGGCAGAGAGACTGACTCCCACATGCACCTGACCGGGATCCACCGGGGATGCCCACCAGGGGGCGATGCTCTGCCCATCACTTTGTTGCAACCAGAGCCACTCTAGCGCCTGAGGCAGAGGCCATGGAGCCATCCTCAGCGCCTGGGCCATCTTTGCTCCAATGGAGCCTTGGCTGTGGGAGGGGAAGAGAGAGACAGAGAGAAAGGAGAGGGGGAGGGGTGGAGAAGCAGGTGGACTCTTCTCCTGTGTGCCCCGGCCGAGAATCGAACCCGGGACTTCTGCACACCGGGCTGACGCTCTACCACTGAGCCAACCTACCAGGGCCCATAAACTTTTTAATGTTGGAATAATTTTAGATTTGCAGAAGAGTTGTAAAGATACCACGGAGTTCCTGTGCAACCTTCACCCAGTTGTTACCATCTGGCACAGCTGTGGCACGTTTGTTAAAACTAGGAAACTAACATTGGTGTAACACAGTTGATGTCCTGGTTTTATTTGTATCTTTTTTTTTTTTTTTTTTTTTTTTTTTTTTTGCATTTTTCTGAAGCTGGAAACAGGGAGAGACAGTCAGACAGACTCCCGCATGCGCCCGACAGGGATCCACCCGGCACGCCCACCAGGGGCGACACTCTGTCCACCAGGGGGCGATGCTCTGCCCATCTTGGGCATCGCCATGTTGCGACCAGAGCCACTCTAGCGCCTGAGGAAGAGGCCACAGAGCCATCCCCAGCGCCTGGGCCATCTTTTGCTCCAATGGAGCCTTGGCTGCGGGAGGGGAAGAGAGAGACAGAGAGGAAGGAGAGGGGGAGGGGTGGAGAAGCAGATGGGCGCTTCTCCTGTGTGCCCTGGCCGGGAATCAAACCCGGGTCCTCCGCACGCTAGGCCGATGCTCTACCGCTGAGCCAACCGGCCAGGGCCTTTATTTGTATTTTATCAGATTTTCTACTACTATCTTTTTATGTGCCAGGATCCAATCCTGGATGTCACTCTGCATTTAGTCGTCACATCTTCTCGGTCTCCTCTGGTCTGTGACAGTTTCTTAGTCTTCCTTTAATTATTCAGATGGCGGCAGTTTTGAAGGGTACTGGCCAGTCACTTTGTAGACTGTCCCTATATTTGGGTTGATACGGTGTTTTTCTTATAATTAAACTGAGGTCACGGCTTTTGCAAAGAATAACATAGAGGTGACGTGCCCTTTTCATCACATAGCGTTAGGATTGTGTTAGGGTCCTGATGCCACAAGGAGGGGACTGCGCCACTCAAGAAAGATGGCGACTGCGGTATTGGAGAATGACTCAGCACAGGGGTCCCGGTGGCTGTCCCCCACCAGGTCTCTCCCCGGCCCACCAGCTTCACACGCTCCTCACGTGACTCTAGCTCTCTCAGCGCTCCCTCTCCGGGAGCCCCAGGTGAGTGGCTGTGAAGGAGATTTTCTGTGCTGGCCCTTTAAGGTGGTGCCTGGAGCTACGAGAGCCTCCTGTCTCTTTCTTGCAGAACAGAATCCTCACCTCTTCTTACCGCCAAATGCTAGGTGGGCACCTCTTCTAGGCTCTGGTGCTCTAGGCTGGGGCTCCTGGCCTGGGGTTTAGGACCCACACCTCTCAGGGAAAAACTCCCCGCAGCTGAGATGTCCCTCCGGACCCTCGGCCACTACCCACTCACTCCTGGGGGCAGCCCTTTCCGCGTCTTCATCCTTCCTACCAGTCTCCGTGTGGCTTCGCTGTGACTCCTTGGTTCTAGACTCCTCTTCATTTAGTCCTAAGTTGGTTTTTCAGGAAGACTGTTCTTAAATGTAGTTATAACTCCCGTTTGTCCCGGGAGGAGGTGAGTGGAACATCTGTGTGCCCACTCTGCCGCCATCTTGGATCGGTAAATACATGGCAGGTGGAGTAAAGCAGATTGCTCTCCCCGAACGGGCGGACCTCACCCATGACAGTTGAAGGACCACGTGGAACAAGAAGGTTGACCCTCTCCTGAACCCCTCCTACCTGGCCACAGGAGCTGGGTCATCCTCTTTTCCTGACGTTCGATGACGTTCGATCTCAAACCAAAACATCAGTTTTTCCTGGGTATTCAGTCTGCAGCCTTCAGGCAAGACTCCACCTCCGGCTCTCCTGGGTCTCTAGCTTGCTGATGCAGCTCTTAGGACTTGTCAGCTTCCACGATCATCGTGTGAGTCAGTTCCTCCTGATAAATCTCTCTCTGTGCAGACACACACACACACACACACACACTCTCTCTCTCTCTCTCTCTCTCTCTCTCTCTCTCTGCTGGTGCTGTTTCCTGTAGAACCCTAACACAGGGTCACAATGTCAACATGCCACTGGGTGATGCTCACCTTGGCCCCTTGCTGTAAGTGGTGTCTGCTAGGTCTTTCCACTGTAAAGTGACCATCTGTCCCTTTCCACACTTTGTTCTTCGGAAGTGTGTCACTAAGTGTAGAGCCCATACCCAGGGGATAAATGTATCTTAGAGGAAAGCTTCATTTCCCTGCCTGCAAGTAGGAACTCAGGGTAGCTATACATAGAAGCCACATGTAAACATGAATAGAGGGAAACAAAAAATGTAAATCAGACCTATCCGGGTCCGTGTTTGGTGAGCTAACTGCAGGTAAGAAATTGCCCTACGGCTTCACGGGTTGAAACAACACCGCTGTTTATTTGCCATCGGAGTGGGGCTTAGCAGGAAAGGCTGTCTCTGCTGTGCGGTCTTGGGGTGCACGAGGGCCGGGGACCCACTTCCAGGACTGTCCCTTCACAGGGCAGGCCAGTTGGTGCTGGCTGTCAACTTGAGCTTAGCCAGGACCTAAGGCTCAGGGCCTCAGGCTTGGTTCATTGCCAAGGGACTCTCAGAGTGGCCTGGGCTTTGTCCCAGCGAGATGGCTGGGTACCAAGGGTGAGCGAGTGCCCGGAGAGAGAGAGCGAGCCCAGAGGAAGGTACGTTGCCTCTTACGATCTGCCACCTGGTGTCACGTCTGCTGAACCCTTTCGGTCCAGGCAGCCCTGAAAGTCACCAGGTTTCCGAGGGAAGAGCAGAGCGTTGCCCTCCTGGTGGAGACGGAGCGGCACGGTCCTCCCAGAGCACGTGGAACGCCGACCGTGCACGACCCCGGTCCGGTTCCCGCGGAGGGCTCCGGGGCTGGACGCCCGCCCACTGCGCTTCAAGAGAGAAGTCGAGAGACGAGCAGGTGGTGGAGAGAGCAGGTGGTGGAGAGAGCAAGTGGTGGAGAGCTCGACAAAACACAGCGGACTTTAAAAAAGGAAACGGACGAGAAGAGACGCGCTCTTCTTACCACCATGTCTGCGTTTGCGGAGCCACCTCGCCCTCGACGTTCCGGAATGTTCCACGCCCCTGGGTCGTTACAGACCCTTTTCTTTCCTGCAGGTCCCCTCGCCCCCTTCTTGGCCTAGAAGAATCAGTTTCACTGTTCCAGCCCCAGTTCCTGCTCCAAGGCAAGAACAGTGTCGTGTTTAATTTAGCCTTTAATTGATGCCGTGTGTTGTCATCTCTCTGAGACCCCTGTGGCTTTCCAAGTTCACCCCCCACAGTTTGCATTCCTGAAGCGTAGGAACCACACGTTATTTATAACTCCCCCCCCCATTTTTATCTTTGCTTTTTTTTTTTTTTTTTTGTATCTTTCCGAAGCTGGAAACGGGGAGAGACAGCCAGACAGACTCCCGCATGTGCCCAACCGGGATCCACCCGGCACGCCCACCAGGGGGCAATGCTCTGCCCCTCTGGGGCGTTGATCTGCTGCAACCAGAGCCACTCTAGCGCCTGGGGCAGAGGCCAAGGAGCCATCCCCAGAGCCCGGGCCATCTTTTGCTCCAATGGAGCCTCAGCTGCGGGAGGGGAAGAGAGAGACAGAAAGGAAGGAGAGGGGGAGGGGTGGAGAAGCAAATGGGCGCCTCTCCTATGTGCCTTGGCCGGGAATCGAACCGGGTTCCCCGCACGCCAGGCCGACGCTCTACCGCTGAGCCAACCGGCCAGGGCCTATCTTTGCTTTTAACACCCACCTCCACCCTATATAGTTCCTGTCCGGCCAACTCCTATGCAGCCTTAAAAACCCAGATTTACTAACGCTTTCTAAGTGAAGCGCTCGCTATCTCCTCCCAACTGAGGGATTAACTTCAGACCGTCGCTGGATGGCTCTATGGCGACGCCCACCCAGGTTGTTGCGGTTGTAATTCCTTAGATGCCACGCCAGCCTCTGAGGGCAGGGACTAAGTTCCATCATCCTTGGCTTAGACCTGTTGCCACGGAAACAGACCCTAAGATGAGAATTCATGTGTGAGCGATGTATGAAGGAAGAGCTCTTAGAAGACACTCTAAAGAAGGGGTGAGCAGAACCAGGCCACAGGACAAGAAGCAGCTGAGCAAGGACGGAATCTGGGGCAAGGTCCCGGAAGGCGTACCTTTAGCCCAATCCCGCAGTGATCTCTGGAATGTAAGTTATGCGTCAGAATGTGTTATGACTGGAGGCAGACGAGCTGGGTTTCTGTACTCCTGTACACAACGGTCACTGCTGGAAAACCTCCCCACCCCCGGGAGACAGAAATCCCAGACACTTCCAGCCCGCTGAGTGTGCAGATGAGGCCGTGCCTGCAGCCCAAGGCAGTTACCAGAAGACAAGTCACAGGGGGCTGCCATTTGAAGCAAAGCACGTAGGATTTGGATTGGGTACTCGTGGTGTCACCCAACACTCTGGAGTGGAGTGAGTATCCGTGATAAGAAGAAGCGACTGGTGGATAGGGGAGGCCATCACCGTTCACCAGTGATCACAGAGTCAGTCACAGATTAAGGAATATACTCTGGTCACAAACATTAGGGGACCAGGGGACGTGTAGCTACTCCGGTACGTTCAGCCTTTTGTATAAATGCATTTCCACCAGTGAAATAAAAGCTGGTTTTGCATGTCATTTGCATCGTCGAAGAGCGTTCTTTGACTTGTCGTTTGCTTTTCTGATGTTCTCGTTTCATAAAAAAAAAAAAAAAATCAAATGCTTCTTTTCTTTTATCGCTTCATAGTCGTTTTGAAATATCCCCTAATTTTTTTTTATTTTATTTTTGTGAGCAGTCTATTTAACTCATTTCCAAGGCCTTGAGCTGAAAAAGAAAATGGAATCTCAAGGTAATTCTTGGTAAGATGTTGCTCGTGCACCGGAAAGCCTGGACAATTTCCTAGCCAAAGAAAATGACTCAAGTTAATCTCAGAAGAGAAAGAAAACTCAGAGTGATACTAAGGGGGGGGGGGGGTCACAAAACATTTCAAGGGATGGCCTTCTCTACCAGTTCTGGAGATTATAATGGTGTGAACTCTTAGAACTTGGAAAACAAGCTTAAATTGTTCCAGAAGAGCCTCGAGACGACAGAACCCTTCCAAGTGGTCTTTAAAAAGCTGGCGGAACTGAAACATGACGAGGCCAGCGGGCGCACATGTAGACTGTGACCTGGCTTTGTTACAGAATAGGCGTACATTTCTATATGATATGTTAGCAAGTATATAAAGTAATACTTTTTTTTTTATTAAGTGAGGGGCAGGAAGGCAGAGAGACAGACTTCCACATGCGCCCCGACCTGGGATCCACCTGGCAAACCCCCTACCAGTCGATGCTCTGCCCATCTGGGGCTGCTGCTCCGTTGCTCGGCAACTAAGCTATTTTAGCACCTGAGGCGAGGCCATGGAGCCGTCCTCAGTGCCTGGGGCAAACTTGCTTGAACCATTTGAGCCACGGCTGTGGGAGGAGAAGAGAGAAAGAGAGAGAGAAGAGTGGGGGGAGGGGTGGAGAAGCAGATGGTTGTTTCTCCCGTGTGCCCTGACCGGGAACCGAACTTGGGACTTCCACATGCTGGGCCAACACTCTACCACTGAACCAACCAACCAGGGCCAAAAAACAATACATTTCATGCTATCATTATGACACACACCACATGAATAGGTTGCAGTGGGTATTTTTCATTTTTGGCTGCCCAGCATTAGATATAATCTTTTTTTTTTTTTTTTTTTTTTTTTTTTTGAGGGAATCTCAAGATAGATGGGAGGCCCTCTGTGTCCTCATGATGGAAATTGTAAGAGATACGGTCCCTTCCCTTCCTCCCAGCAGCTAGTGATGGGACCTAGGATCTAGCCTGACCAATTAACTACTCCCTCTTTGAGCTTAGCAAGAGTTCAGAACAATCAGAAAAAAAAATTCAAGATTGTTCACAGTGACTATTCAGAACGAAGAGCCCAGCAGCGCAGCTGCCGCTGTCCCGTGGTGGTGCCCGGGTGATGGCGGCAGCCCGTGTCCAGTCTCACTGATGTGTCCACGGTGACATCTTAAGCACCCTTTTCGGGAGTGGGGACCTGGCTCTGGACTACTTCCTTGTTTTTCCCAGTCGATCCTGAAGTTTTTCGGACAGTTCTATGGGCTTCTGGATACCCCTCACCCCCAGATAAACTTGTTTTTTCTTCAATTACTTAAAAAAGGAGGTCATGTTTTTAGCTACCAAGAACCTAAGATGGGCACCCAGATCAGAGGGACAGAGTAGTCCACGCTCTTCTCTGCTGCGGCCCATGTGATACCATCCAAGGTCCGTTTCTGATCATCACCCGTTCTGAGGTAAGAATAAATGGAGGCCACTTTGATGCAATGAATAATGTATGTCCGAAACCAAAAGCCGGCATCACGCTTAATGGTGAAGCCCTTGGAAGCATCGCAATTAATGTCAGGAACAATGCAAGCTTCCCACTCTCGTTACTATTACTTAACTGAATTCTGGAAGGGCCATTACATGAGAGAGAGAGAGAGAGATGAGATACAATATTGTCAAGGAAGAAGCCCGGGAATTCTCTCATGCACTGATACGAGTTCCTGAAAAAAACCAAGAGAACCAGCTGGACCTTAGGAGACAAGACTAAAGTCCATCCAGTGACTGGTTACAACCTAACCTTGTCCTAGACACCAACAATGGAAAATATTGATATCATGGTGTAAAAATATCCCATTCACAGTAGCAAGAAGTGGGAATCAATTTATTAATGTTACACAGACCTGCGGATGGAAACTATATTCCTGTGAGGGACTTTCATGAAAGACTTATGTCATTTTAAAAAATATATGATACATTTTAGTTTCAGGAAAGAGAAATAGGATGATGTCAATTTCCTCTATGTTAATTTATATAAATTGATCCCCTACCCCAAAGGATTAAATTTTTCTAAGGGAATAGCCAAGCAGTGAATAAAAACACTAGGAGGTATAGCCCCCTACCAAGCGTTTCAATATATTCCAACTCTGTAAAATTTATCATGGAGTAGACACACACAGAAATGAGATAGGACAGATTTTTTAAAGCCCTAAGTACATGTGAAGTTTAATATGTGATTAAAAAGATGACATTATAAAGCAGGGGAGAATGTTAGATTATTTTAAAAAATCGGTGCTGAGACAACTGGCTAACCATGTCAGCTGGGGAAACGCCAAGATCCTTACCTCATTTCTTACACAAAAATAAGTTCCAAGTGGAGGCAACATTAAAAGTAAGAAAAAGAGCCTGAACAGTCAGTGGCTCAGTGGATAGAGTGTCAGACTAGGACACAGAGGACCCAGGTTCAAAACCCCAAGGTTGTCAACTTGAACGCAGGCTCGCTGGCTTGAAGGTCAAGGTCGCTGGCTTGAGCAAGGGGTCACTGGCTCTGCTGCAGTCCCCCCGGTCAAGCCACATATGAGAAAGTAATCAATGAACAGCTAAGGTGCCGCAACGAAGAATTGATGCTTCTCATCTCTCTCTCTTCCTTTCTGTCTGTCCCTATCTGTCCCTCTCTCTGTCAAAAAAAAAAAAAATAAAAGTAAGAAAAATAAAAAATAGAAACCATAACAGTATTAAATGCAAACATAAATGAATATGGTTATTTTAGAGTGGGGGAAAATTGTTTGCCTAATTATGTAAAAAAAAATCAGAAACCTTTATGAAGAATTGGATCCATCTGAGTATATTAACTAATTGACATTCTCTATTTGAGATAAACACACTATAAATTATAGACCAAGAAATAATATAATTTATATACCAAGAACTTCTTTTAAAAGGAACGTGCCAAAGAAAAACAAGCAAACAAGGTTTGCAGGTAAGTCACACCAGTGAAAATACAAGTTGCTAATGAAAAGGGATTGCTAGTCATTTTCTTGATTGCAAACAATAGCACGTGACACCGATGGGTTTTAGCGACGAAGGAATTTATAGGAAACCTGTCGGGTTAGCTTACAGAATAAACAGCCCTGGCCGGTTGGCTCAGCGTTAGAGTGTTGGCCCGGTGTGTGGATGTCCTGGGTTCAATTCCTGGTCAGCTGATACAGGAGAGGTGCCCATCTGCTTCTCTACCTCTCTTGCTCTCACTTTTTTCTCTGTTTCTCTCTCTCCCTCTCCTGAGGCCATGGCTTAATTGGAGCGAGCTGGCCCTGGGCATTGAGGACGGCTCCATGGCCTCCATCTCAGGCGCTAAGAATAGCTCAGTTGCTGAGCAACGGAGGCACCCCAGATGGGCAGAGCATTGCCCCGTAGTGGGCATGCCGGGTGGATCCGGTGGGGCGCATGCAGGAGTCTGTCTCTCTGCCTCCTCTCCTCACTGAATTAAAAAAAAAAAAAAAAGAAAGAATAAACAGAGCTGGAGAAACAGGATTGGACAGTAACCCAGGAAGGCAGGCACCAACCAGTAAGAACTTGTCATTAGAGAATAGCTGGACACTTGCCACCATTCCTGGCACCGCCATCCCTGGACCCTCCCTGCCACACTGCTGAATATGGAGCTGCTTGGTTCATTAATTCCCTGTATTATCTCCAACTTAACCTTGTTCCAATACGTCCAGAGCCAAGGTCCAGGTGGGAACATTCACCTGGTCTTTCTTAGGTTACCTTCCCAGGCTCCAGCGTTCAGGAGTGGGGGGGTGAATACCTGCTCCCCACCTTCCGCCCAGTCTTCATCATGGAGCTTGATTTGTTTTGTGTGATTTGGTATTCCTCCAACCAGGAAGCCTGTTTAGATGTTGAATAACTGGAAGCCCAGCCTATGAGATTTCAACCTCACACCTACAAAATAGAAATACAGCCATATCCAATTTGGGGTTCATCAGATTTACCGGTGGGAGAAAGAGTGAGGAACTCAACATCATCTCAGGTCTGGGAAACGTGTGTGCCAGGGTCAAACCTTTCCGGAGGTCAGCTGGACAGGAGGTGTCAACGTGTGGAATGCGTATACCCTTTGACCCAAGGTGTCAGCTCAAAGATACAGTTGCTGGATAGACCAAGTGTAGATCATGATTTTCTGTTTCTTTTTCTTTTTCTCTTTTGTGACAGAAATAAAGAGACAGAGAGAGGGACAGATAGGGATAGATAGACAGGAAGAGAGAGAGATGAGAAGCATCAATTCTTTGTTGTGGCAACTTCGTTGTTCATTGATTGCTTTCTCATATGTGCCTTGACCATAGGGCTACAGCAGAGCGAGTGACCCCTTGCTCAAGCCAGCGACCTTGGGCTCAAGCTGGTGAGCCTTGCTCAAACCAGATGAGCCTGCGCTCAAGCTGGTGACCTCGGGGGTTTCAAACCTGGGTCCTCCATGTCCCAGTCTGACGCTCTATCCACTGTGCCACCGCCTGGTCAGGCGTGATTTGCTGTTTCTCACTTGTGTTTCCCTAGCTCAGGGATAAGTAAAGGAGTGCATACAGAGAGGGATGGCGGGAGATTTCCTACAGACTGTCGTTTGGGTGGGTCTTAACCCTTTGAGTAATGAGTTTTTTTCATGCTCGCTGACCCCCGGGAGTGAGTTTTGTTTTGTTTTTCCCAAAAATAAAATTAGTTCCAGTTCCAGTTTTATTAACTTAAAATTGTGTTCGTTTGATAACCAATTTATGGAAACAAGAAGAACATACATTTGCCTTTTTTTTTTTTTTTTTGATGTTGCCTGACACATTTTAAAAATAAATCGACCATACTCTGGATGGTCAGGAGGCACAAGGACGTCCATGAACGTTCATACTCCTCCAACGGTTACAGAATGGCCATCTGAGAGCTCCGACTAAGGATTCTTTTCCAAGCCTGTTCTGGCCAAGCTGGGGTAGGACGGCTTTGGGGCTTCATGGAGTCCAAGCCTGAGCTGGCAGATTGGGAGCGGGGTTCACACCGTCCCAATAGGCAGAGCAGATGTTGTCTGGATACACTGTTGCCAGATCATCAAAATGCTGTAGGAAGGCTACCCGACTAGTTATTCAATGAGGAGTTAGCTGAGCCCTGCTTCTATGTTGCAGCCTGTCCTTTAGGGGAGGTGACGGATTGTAAACTGATACTAATAAGCGAAAGTCTGTGTTAGGAGGAAAACTAAGAGGGGCCCAGAGAGCTGGCGGAAGGGACGCCTCCTGGCCCGAGTGTCACCTAAAGGGAAACCTTGAGGTTGAGGAGGGGTTAGCTCGGTGGACAGCTTCCGGGGAAGGTGTTGGGGACGGAGGGGATGGCTTGAGCCAAGGCTCTTTTGTCTGGATCAAATTGTCTGAGGGTGTGTGTGAGCGGGGGTAGGGTGGGGGGAAGAACAGGACATTCCATAACGCTGGCTTGCAGTGGGGACTGGAGGACGACTGTGACGTGGGGAAGACCAGAGAGAATCACATTTCACTGGACTCTGGTGACAGAATCCCAGCCTCCAGATGACTGCTAAACTACACCAGTTACATTTTGGATTTCAGCTCCATGCCAGTGGGAAAAAGCAGATGTGTCCCTCCCCCCCCAGGTAGCCTTTAAGGGGCAGAGGACATATTCAGGAGGGTGTGGTAAACACTCCCTTGTGCCTCTCGGTTGTTGTAAAATCAAGGGGGTCAGATTGGTGGGCAGAATCAGCTCAAATTTCTTTGAAAGGCACTGACAGCAGTGGGATTCCGGATTCTTAGTGGCTCACTTGGACTGGAGAGGAGGGCCCAGGCGATGGGGTCACCTTCAGGCCAGGGCTCCAGCAGAGAAAAGAGAAGCTGCGTGGTCCACTGCCCCTGGTCTTACACTCCCAGTTTAATACATTTGGAGGGGGGGTGGGTGGGTGGAAGAATACTTGTTCGTATCTACTGTCGGCCGATATCGGCAGGGCACGCAGGGCAGTAGAGCAGGGGTCCCCAAACTTTTTACACAGGGGGCCAGTTCACTGTCCTTCAGACCGTTGGAGGTCCAGACTATAAAAAAAAAAACTATGAACAAATCCCTATGCACACTGCACATATCTTATTTTAAAGTAAAAAAACAAAACGGGAACACATACAATATTTAAAATAAAGAACAAGTAAATTTAAATCAACAAACTGACCAGTATTTCAATGGGAACTATGCTCCTCTCACTGACCACCAATGAAAGAGGTGCCCCTTCCGGAAGTGCGGCGGGGGCCGGATAAATGGCCTCAGGGGGCCGCATGTGGCCCGCGGGCCATAGTTTGGGGACCCCTGCAGTAGAGGAAGGACGTTCTGAGACGCAGCCAGCAGGATGGACGGGCCCACGGACAAAGCCCCTTGGAGGAGGCTGAGAACGGACTCGCGGCAGCTAGGAGGGAACCCCATCTCGGCCGATTTCAGATCTGTCTCGGGGTGGACTTCTCCGGCCCCCCTTAAAGTCGCTCAGCATCTGAGTCGGGGTTCTCTGTAAATCAGAGCCCGGGACAGAGGTCAGCCGCAGGTGTTGAAGTTCCGTCACCGGGTAATGGCTGACGCAGGTCATAGAGGCGGCTGGCATTGGGGATGGGCTCCCGACGTGAGACGTGGGGGAGACGAAAGCTTTCACTATCCAGCGAGTGCTCGACTTACGACCACGATCGGTTCCGACAGACCGGTCATAACACGATTTGGTCGTAAGTTGAGTAGGCTATATGTGCAGTGAAATGATGTTATAAAAATCTTTAAGTCATATTTTATCATAATTTTCTTTCATTATTGTTATATATCATAATTTTCTTTGTTCATTTTATGCCATTTGTATCATCTCTACACAATTTTGTTTATCTTTACATTCGTCAGGTTTAAGTAAAACACTGCATTACCAGTACAACTGGTTTAATATTTGCAAAACAAACAAAATTACAAAATACAGGTGTGTACAAAAATACAAAACACAGGTGTAAAAAATACCATAGGAAACATTTTCCCAATTGCAAAACATATCAAAATATATAAACATGTACGAAACATTTTATTGGCCAGCACCGTTGTATGCCCAGCTGGGCAACGCTTGCGCTGCCAGACGTGGAGCAGTCGTGGCTAGCGATTGTGGTCTTAAAGTTGAATCGTCGTAAATTGCATAGGTCGTAAGTTGATCAATACCTGTACTCAGTTTCCTTGTCGAGCCGTTTACTCATTCAACCAAACATCCGTTAGAACCGCGGTCAGTACTAGGCATCGATGGTCAGCAAAGACAGACTGAGCCTCTGCTTCTTTTGCCGATTTTTTTGCTGCTTTTTTTGCAAGTGTGGTGGGTGTTCATCCGAGTCCCAAAATGGAGATGTGCTGAACAATGACACCAGCTGTGTAAGGAAGGTAACCTTGGGAGCTAACTTCCAAGTGGGCTTGGCACCTAAGACCTTCGCCACCTCAGAAACACAGCAAGCAAACAGACTTTGTTCACATAATGGCTGGATATGGTAATAAAATGTTGTCAAACTGCTTGAAATGTCACCAAAAGCGATTACCCCTTTATGTCCCCCCCCCCATTTTCACTTTCAAAGAAACTCAAACATGTCTGTCAAGGTCACGGACCCTGGGATTTATACTTCAGCATGCATGATCAGGTTGCTATCTTCTTGATGGCCAGATGAGTTCCACAAGCAGAGAGGAACGGATGTTTTGACTGCGAGGAGAGGCTGGGTGTGATTTGGGGGCCAGTGCAAAGCACCCTAGGGGTGTCACCAGAAGGGTCCCACTCACGGTGGGATAGGAGGTCAGAGGCAAAAGCCAATTACTTTGAAGTATGGTGTCAGGTGGGATTTATGTTCTAAAAAGGGGAGGAGAGAGCCCTTCCCTGATTTCATCCTTCTGCAGTAACCAGGACTCAGACAAAGGGGTGACTCTAGCGAGGAGGTTAAGAACCAGTGGATTTAGGGCTGAAGGCAGCCCCAAAATGTATTTTTTTCCCTTGCTCTATTTTTTCTTTTTTAATTGAACCAACATTTAAAAATAGGATTTCCACCTTTTCTTTAAAAAAAAAAAAAAATCAGATGATCTGAGCTGTCACTTCCACTGGCTGGAGCTGAGTGGCAGCCACCCTCCTTGACGTTTATTTGCAGATTGCCATAGTGTCCCCCACCCCCATTTCCGATATTCTCCCCAACGCTGAGAACCCAGTCACTTGAAGTATTCATAGGTCAATACGATGATGGAAATTGCCAAGATTCTTCACTCATTGCTATGGCTTATCTTGGCCCCTGTGATACTTGTGGGTCTGTGACCTTTCGTTGAGTGGTCCAGTCTAGGGGCTTTGAAACAAAGTTGGGCTTGAAGTGGGTGAGCTGTGCCAACTTGGAAGGCACTGCACTGAAGGTGAAAGGAGACAGTGTAACGTTCAGCACAGTGCTGGGAACTCGGAAGCTGTTGGCAGCATCCGCTCCGAGTGTAAGCTGCAAAGAGGGCGGGCAGAAACGGCGCGGGCTCCACACTTGGTTGCACCCCCAGCGCCCTGGCACATAGCAGGATCTTTTTTTTTTTTTTTTTTTTTTTTTAAATGAATGGTGGTTGACTTGAGCGGGATTTTAAAGGCTGGTCTTGAAACGGAAGGTCATTCTGATGCTACGGTTTCACTTGCTACCCCGATGCGTCGCGTAGAAGACGAGGCGGCCGGGACGGTGCCAGGCTCCCCTGGGGGCGTTCGGGGTGGGCACGCCAGGTGGACGGGAGGGGGGGGGCCCATCGGGGAGCAGGGCGGGGCTGGCTTGCTCAGGGCAGGCCAGGGTCACGTCCATCACCTCTTCCAGGGTGTGGTTAGGAGCGGCATCCCGAGTGCCGCCCTTCCCAGGCCTCCGCCGTCGGGACCAGTGCAGACAGAGACCCAGCCCTGGGCGTGCACCAGCCTGCACCCGCCCGGCGCTGCCCTCCGCGCCAGGACCGTGCCCACACTAGACATGGCGTCCCTCGGGCTTCACGTGCCCGGATCTCGCCCACACTAGACATGGCGTCTCTGGGGCTTCACGCGGCAGGACCGCGCCGGGAGCGGCTAGCGCTCATCGCGGCCGGCGGGGGCAGGCGACTTCCTGCCCACAGTCAACATGGCGGACGCGGCGGCTTCGGCGCCGGGCGGGCGCGGCGGCGGCGGCGGGTCACGTGAGCGGCCCAGCTGGGCAGACGGCGCGCGCGCCCGCCCCGCTCCCCGGCTGGCTGGCTGCTGGCTCGGCGGCGCTCGGAGGCGGACGGGGCGCTGGGCCCCCGGCTCGGTGGGATGCGGCGGGCAGGGCGGCGGCCGTGGCGGGGCCGCGGGCCCGGAGGGCTGGCGCGGGGATGAGCGTGAGCGGCCGCCGCCATGTCCAAGGTAACGGCGCCCGCGCCCGGGCCGGCGGCGGCGGGCGGGAAGGAGAAGCGCTCCTTCAGCAAGCGGCTGTTCCGGAGCGGCCGCGCGGGCGGCGGGCAGGGCGGCGGCGCGGGCGGCGGGGGCCCCGGGGCGGCCTCGGCCTCGGCCTCGCCCTCGGCGGCGCCCGCCTCGTCCGCGCGCTCCGTGGGCAGCTTCATGAGCCGCGTCCTCAAGACGCTGTCCACGCTCTCGCACCTGAGCTCCGAGGGCGGCAGCCCCGACCGCGGCGGCCTCCGCGCCTGCTTCCCGCCCGCGCCGCCCGCGCCGCCGCCCTGCCCGCCGCCCGCGCCCGCCGCGCCCTCCGCGCCCTCCGCGCCCGCGCCGCCCGCCTGCGAGCCGGTGCCCGGGGTGCCCGGCGTGGCGGGGCTCCGGAACCACGGCAACACGTGCTTCATGAACGCCACGCTGCAGTGTCTCAGCAACACCGAGCTCTTCGCCGAGTACCTGGCGCTCGGCCAGTACCGCGCCGGCCGGCCCGAGCCCGACCCGGAGCCCGAACCCGAGGCCGAGCCGCCCGCCGGCCGCGCCGCTGGCGAGGTCACGGAGCAGCTGGCGCACCTGGTGCGCGCGCTCTGGACGCTGGAGTACACCCCGCAGCACAGCCGCGACTTCAAGGTGGGCGCCCCGCCGCCGCCGCGGGGATGGGGCCCCGCACCCGCACCCGCACCTGCACCCGGGGCCCTGCACCCGCACCCGGGGCCCCGCACCTGCATCCGGGGCCCTGCACCCGCACCCGCACCTGCACCCGGGGCCCTGCACCCGCACCCGGGGCCCCGCACCTGCACCCGCACCCGCACCTGCACCCGGGGCCCTGCACCCGCACCCGGGGCCCCGCACCTGCATCCGGGCATCCACGTCCCCGCACCTGCACCTGCGGTCCCCACCGGGCACTGGCTGCCTGCCTCCTCCTCTGCCTTCCGTGTCGCTCAGGGGCTGCTGGTTTGTGCAACGTGTGGGTGGGTGCGGAGGCTGGGCAGGTACCCCTGGCTCCCAGGGATCGATCGATCAATTGACTCATCCACCCCTCTTGTATATAGGAAGAGCACGCCACGTGCCAGGCGCTGTGATGGGACACGACCAGGAACAAGTTCCTCTGCCTGCGTGGAACTTGCATTCTCCGTGTTTGTGTGTGTGTGTGTGTGTGGGGGGGGTTCAGTTCAGATAGTGGTTTTGTCACCTTCGACTAGTAGTGTGACCTGGGGCGAGTTGCACCACCACCTTTCTCTCGCTGTGTGTGCCGGTTTTCTCTGGTACTGATCTCCTAAAGCGATCTGTGAGCTGCAGACGAGTCTGTTTGTCCCATCCGACGCTTTGATGCTACCCGTTTTTTGACCCTTTTTGCCTTAGAGATCGGCACTCTTGAGAGGTTCAGCCTCCTATGGACAAAGCTTGCACGTGCGCAGGCCCGTGGGCGTTTGCTGCTCTGGTTGTTTCTGTTGTTAAAGACTTGAGTAAGTTAACGGGGACTGTTGGTGGTTTGAAGGAAGGAAACCTGGTGACACCATCCGTGTCCTGCTAGACCACTTCTGCTGGGGAGGGGGTGACTTTGGAACTGAGACGTGAGGTATCTGGAGACCCCTCCTTGAGGAGGTCGGGGAAGTGCTTCCCCAGGAGTAAGGAAAGGGGTCCCTGGTGGAGCAGCGAGATCTGTGAAGGACCTCAGTGAGTATTTTGGGCTTTGCTGGTCAAGATGCAGAATTGAGTCTATTATGTAGGTACCTGTATAACAAGAAAAGACACATGTCCACACCCTTTTTAAAAGTTTGCCTACTGATTATAGAGAGAGGAAGGGAGACAGAGAGAGAAGCATGGATTTGCTGTTCCACTTATTCATTCATTCATTGGTGGATTCTTGTATGAGCCTTGATCAGGGAATTGAACCTGAACCTTGATGTACCCAACGATGCTCTAACCAGCTTAGCTACCCAGCCAGGGACTCACAGTTTTGTTTTTTTTTACTGACTAAAATAAAAATGCAATGATAATTGAGCATAATATTTTGTAACACAGGTCTACTAAGGAGAAGAATGGGATTTTTTTTTGGAGGGGATAACATTTGAGCTTAATTGCAGCTCAAAGTTCGTGTTTCCTGTCATCAGATTTATTACTCATACTCATTTACACAAGCCATACAGCTACAGGCGGTGGGCTAGATAAGGCCCTTGGGTCTCTGTCCTGAGTGGGTTGGAGCTGAGGGCGGAGCCAGCTGTTGTGGGACCATCTAGGCTGCGCTGAGGAAATGGGCTCTTCCTGCCAGCCAAACGGGAGGATGGTGTGAGATTGTACGAGGGTTACTTTTAGGTGGGAAATGGAGAAAAATAGAATTAAATTAAATAGAATGAAACCGCCCAGTGAGAAAGTTAATTCCTTTTTTTCGTTCTCTTTTTGTCCTGAACGTGGTCAGGACAGAGTCTCAGCTCGGTGGTAGCCTGACTTGAACACTGCTTCCTAGCTCCCCATGATTTTTTTTTTTTTTTTGTATAGACAGAGAACAAGCCTCCGGTTTAGAGGTTTTTGTCGGCAGCGAAGCTGAGATTTAATAAGGTTATGTTTCCCTTGGGCTTGTTTTTATATTTCTTGTGTTTATGGCCAGTGATGTACTGGCTTTTTCAGGGCTGCTATGCAGTTTTCTTTCAAAAACCCACTTGTGTAAGTAAAAGTAGGTGACTTGATGAAAGTAGAAAATGGTAGCCTGTCTGAGGAGTCAGCACCTGGTTGAGGACTTCCCTTCTTGCTGAGGATGGCACTGCCCAGGGGACCCCCCCCTCCTTTTAATACAGTGTACTCCTGTGTTATTTTATCTATAGTTATCTATCGTCTACCCTGTATTGTTCAAAGGGAAAACATGGTTGCTGTCTGACCTTGGAAACCCGAGTGGACATACCTGAGTGGGGTGGGGACTGGGAGGAGTGAGGGCCCAGGTCAGAGGTCCCAGAAAGCAGGGAGGGCGGCACCCAACCAGCAGCGACTGGAGGCTGGGTGGCTTTTTCTTTCCTGTCTTTTGCTTCTATATTGTTGCCTGTAAGTAACCCCAGCAATTACACACTCTCCAAGGTCAGTGCCCAGTGTTTTTAAGGTTCATTTTCTCCTCTTTTCCAAATGTGAAAATCAATTTTCTGCAGCATTTGGGTATGAGAACCTTGCCCTTGCTTTTTAAGAGATGGTGTTTATTCTTTTATCCCCTTAAAGAGCTGTGAACAGAAGCGGGTCAATAACTCTAGAAACGGAGAGCCTCATTTTATCGTCACGCTTTGGTCAAGTTGAGCAGATTCTTGGTCCTTTTTTTTTTTTTAATGTCGTTTTTGGAATCTTGGAAGATTTCACTCTGTTCATCCATTCACCTCCCATTTATTGAAGGTTGACCCAGCCAGTTGTTAGGAATGTGTTGAGCACAAGAATTGATGATGGTCCCCTGAGACACAGGTGGCTCTCAGGTGGCACACCGGCTTGATGGGTCCTTCAAGGACCTGCGCCATTTCTGGTTTCCGCTCTCTTGTCCTTAGCTGTTCTTGGCTTTTTGTCCTTAATGTGTGTCACCTCGTGGCATCCCAGCCAGTCAAGGCAGGAAGTCCTTAGGGAAATAAAAGTTCCCCCAGAAGCGCCCTCAGCAAGCAGGCTCTGCTGACGTCTCGTTGGCTCTGACCGTGTCACTCGCACCCCTGCCGGCGTAGAGGCTGTTGGCGGACACGGGGCTTTCCTGCCTGCGCAGAAGAGATGCGAGAGGAGGGGCCTGTGTCAGAGGCAGCCCCTGCCCACCAAAGTGCTCGCCTACCATGTGCCAGGCGCTTCCGTTTGGGGAAGATGCTGTACTGCTAGTGAGGACCCGCATCGCAGGAACCTGGTGACGTCCCCAGGACACTGTTCCACGCTACAGTGTGCCTGTTGTGCACCTGGGCTTCTGTTCCAACACAGATGTGTGTCTGGTGGAGATGAGTGGGGCGTGGGGGCTCCTTTCTAACAAGCATGTAGGTGAGGCTGTGACTAGTGACGCCGTGGAGGGGGGGCAGGAGGTCTGGGGAGGAGGCGTGGCACAAGCGGGTTGTGAAGGGCTCTGTGGGCTGTGCTGGCTGGGAATTGATCCTCTAGATCTAGAAGATGAGAAGAATCCAGAGGTGGCTTTTCAGCAGGAGAGCGATGGGATCAGATTTGAAACCCCCCCCCCACTCACCCACCATCCCCCAATCAGTAAGCCTGGTGGATTACCAAAGATAATCCCCCCCCCCCCCAAATTCTTGATTACAGCGTTGGTGGTATAGTAGTGAGCATAGTGGCCTTCCGGAATATTTTGTTATAGCTGAATTTTATGACAGTGATTTTAAGCATGAGAAACGTTGGCCACCCGAGGAGGTGGGTGTGAAGGGCACCTGCCCCCAGGCCTGTTTGTGGTAGACGGCAGGATCGGATACCCGTCTTCTCTGAGCTCACTCACACGTGGCCTCAGAGTCCTGGGCAGCTCTGGGCTCCTGGCAGCCACGGCAGCTGATGGGAGTTGGCAGAGGAGTTAAAACCAATTTGCCGTCTTAAAGACAGTTTGTCTCTGAGGTCTCGGAAAGCACTTCCTCTGTCTCTGCTTTTACCCTCCTCAGACTTCCTCAGGTTACTAATGGTTCTCTCTGTGCGTTTTCCAGTTAGAATTCTCTCCTGCCTTCTAACCACACTGAGTGGAGCTTTAGAAGCTGGCCAGGGAAATGGATCTTGGGTTTTGGAAGAGTGAGATGGTGATGGTTGAGGCTGGGTTTTCACTTCCCGGGAGGACAATGGTTGACTGGCCCACCCTGGGTGTGCCTCAAGAAACCCCTCTCACTGCCACCCAGACCCTTTTCTCTTTCCCGCAGGCATTGTTCTCTTCTCCACCAGGCTGCTTTGCCTGCCCCCCCCGGAGGGGGATATTTGGTGATGTCTGAAGACATACTTTGGTCGGCAGAGTTATAATAGGATGCTGGCATGGGTGCTCCGTGGTTTTGTGTTGTTGGTTTTTTTGTTTGTTTTTTTTATTCAGTGAGAGGAGGGGAGGCAGAGAGACAGATTCCTGCATGTGCTGCTACCAGAATCCACCCAGCATGCCCACCAGGGGGCGGTGCTCTGCCCATCTGGGGTGTTGCTTCGTTGCTCAGCAACTGAGCTCTTCTTAGCACCTGAGACGGAGGCCATGGAGCCATCCTCAGTGCCCAGGGCCACTTTGCTCCAATTGAGCCATGGCTTCAGGAGGGGAGGAGAGAGAGAGAGAGAGAGAGAGAGAAAGAGAGAAGCAAGAGGGGGAGGGCTGGAGAACAGATGGTCGCTTCTCCTGTGTGCCCTGGCCGGGAATCAAATCCAGAACATCCACATGCTCGGACAACACCACTGAGCAAACCGGCCAGGGCCTCTGTGTTCTTAGAGATACTCTCAATGCCCCTTTGCTATAAAAGAAAGATGGGTGGTTATCTTTCAAGTAAGAAAGGTAAGTTACTTTTATTGCAGCTGTTCTCAAACCCTGCTCTCAGAGAACAACCAGAACATAGTGATCTCCTGATAAGAGAACTGTGGGAACTCTGTCCAGATTTGCAGTAAAACAAAAGGAAAGAGTTGGTGAGCAGATTTCTCCCCCATGGTGTTCTCCCTTGGTGCCGTGGGTGCTTATTTATGAATGAGCGTTTCAGGTTGCAGAGGCCTGAGCGTGCAGATGAGCAGCGGCAGACGGGCTGACGCGGACGCATTGTCACACCTCGCTGTCTCATGGGTTCAGGCCCCAGGCCTTGGAGAGACGTTTTTCTGGTTTGTCTGAACCTGTGTTGATATTTTACAGTGACTCCCAAGACATATTCTGAATTCAGGGTGTCCCTTGAATTCATTAGAAGAAATAGGAAAAAAAAGACTTTGTGTAGGTCACATTTAGATTTGTAACAGAGTATAAAATAGAAAGTATGGGCCCTGGCCGGTTTGCTCAATGGATAGCGCACCGACCCGGCATATGGACATCACGGGTTCGATTCCTGGTCAAGGCTACACAAGAGAAGCGACTGTCTGCTTCTCTCCCTCCACCCTCTCCTCATTCTCTCCCTCTTCCCCTCCCACAGCCAGTGGCTTGCTTGGTCCTTGTGTCAGCCTCAGGCACTAAAAATAGCTTGGTTGATTCGAGCATCAGCTCCAGATGGGGGTTGCTGGGTGGATCTTAGTCAGGATGCATGTGGGAGTTTCTCTCTATCTCCCCTCCTCTCGTTTTTAAAAAAAAGAAAGAGAAAGAAAGAAAGAAAAAAAGAAATAGGGAAGCAGGAAGGAAAGAAGAAAAAAAGAAAGAAAAGAAGATAAAGAAGGAGGGAGGAAGGGGGGAGGGAGGGAGGAAGGAACGAATGAACGTCTCTTCCTGGTCAGTTTCCTGTTTTATCAAATGCTGTCACTTGAGTCTTCGTGCAGCTGCAGCCCTCTGGATGAGAAGTGAGGTGACAGAATCATCACATTTTCAACCTGGGAGGAGCCTGGTGGATCTGAGCAGTCCCCGGCCTCTCTGGGTGAGGTCACTGAGGCCCACCTGCTGGCTGGAGGCCGAGGCAGCAGGACGGGATTCGGTCGTTCGCGTCCTCCCTCTGCGTAGCTGACACTCACACCGAGTCCTGCGACAGTGGCTGCCTCGTTAGGACAGCGCTGCCGGGCCGGTCTCCGCGTGAAACTGCACACGTGAAACTGCACACGTGCACCGGCAGGTGGACGAGCCGAGACTGTGGGTAGCAGGCTTCTCCCTGGGGTCGCGGGCTGCACTGTGCATGCCTGAGGTCGGCTGCGGCGGCCTCCTGCGCGCGCTGCTGCTGCTGCTGCTGCTGCTTGGGCCTGGGCGCTCTGGGCCTTCCTTCAGACCCGTCTTTCTGGCCAGTTAAGTGCGTAGACAGACGGGTCCACGTGATTTCCACGGAGGCTCCTCCTCCACAGGGGGCTCTGCGTGTGCACATCCAGTGACCTGTTTCCCTGTCCCTTCCCTGGAACGCTGGGGGGGAGTGGAGGACAGGTGCGGCTGGGAAGAGCTGGGCAGTGGGCAGAGGCTGGGCCACACAGGGCCCCGTGGGCGCAGCAGGGCGTGTAGTCAGTCTACCCTGTGGGCAGTGGGCAGAGGCTGGGTCACACAGGGCCCCGTGGGCGCAGCAGGGCGTGTAGAGTCAGTCTACCCTGTGGGCAGTGGGCAGCGGCTGCAGGACCTGGGCGGAGCTCTGTTCTGATCCCATTGGAGCATGGAGCGGTCACTCCATGCTGACCAGCAGAGAGAACAGAGGCAGGAAGACCGGGTGGGGGTCGTCTGTGGTCGAGTCGGTAAAAGTGGAGATGGACGTGAGATACAGCTGCAGGTGGAGTCCACAGGACGTGGCTAGCGGATTGATCCTGGGGGCGGGGCGCTGAGGCAGAAGGGTGCGGCCGGAATGATGGGCAGGTGTTTGTTCTGAGCGGCGGCCTGGTGACCGCTGCTCAGTTGAGGAGCCGTTTCTGGATGTGGTAAATAGGGTGCTCGTGAGGTGGCCGGTGGGCAGCTGGGTAGTGGAGCTGGAGTTCAGAAGACTGACAGTGGAGAGAGAGAGAGAGAGCGCGCTGGAAGTCCCCAGCCTCTAGGGCAGTGTTTTTCAACCGCCGGAAATTTCGTGCCGGTCGAGAAAGAGTTAACCACCCTGATGTTGAGAAGCACTGCTCTGGGTGGTGTTCAGTACAGCTTCGTGTAGGATTTGATGATAAATAGACCTCCGGAATAGTTAAGAAGAGGGATGTTGTCTCCAGCCGTGAGGAAATGTTCTGAGCAAAGGGATGAGGTGGTGCGTGATCACGGCAGCGGCCGGGCCCTCGGCCGAGGACACTTGGTTTGGGGCAGCAGTCCTGGCCTTCACGCTGCTGACGTTTAGGCGTCACCGGCTGGAGGATTCTGGACCGTCAGGGCCTGGCCTGGCCTGGCGTTGCGGAATGTTGAGCGGCGTTCCTGTCCTCTACCCACTAGATGCCGATAGGACCCTCTCTGCAGCCCACGCCTGACGGTCACAACGTCTCCACACGCTTCCAAACGTCTCCCGGGGGACAGTCCCGCTAGTTGAGAAGCACTGATTTGGAGAGAAATAAGTGGAGATGAGAGGAGGCACATGGTGGCTCTGAGGTCCGTGGCAGCACACGTTAGCCCTGAGCCTGCCGTGGGAAGCGACTCAGTCAGGACCCGGGAGCTGTGCAGACATTGATTGGATGAAAAAGATGCTGTAGAAGGATGGGTCTGATAGTGAGTGGAAGATGAATCAGATGGAGGAGAGAGGAAGGAGGGAGAGGGGCTGATGTGAGGACAAGCGAAGGCAATCCACGCGATGTTTGGAGGACCTCAGGGCGGAATGAGGGAGAATCCAAAAGAGGGAGTGCTGAGGGGACGGGGGTGTCAGACCCGGGGGACGGGGACACGGGGCTCTCTGGTAGAGACAGCACTGGGAAGAGCAGTGCTGAGGGGACAGCGGGTGTCAGACCCGGGGGACGGGGACACGGGTCTCTCTGGTAGAGACAGCACTGGGAAGTGCAGTGTTGAGGGGACGGGGGTGTCAGACCCAGGGGACGGGGACACGGGGCTCTCTGGTAGAGACAGCACTGGGAAGAGCAGTGCTGAGGGGACGGGGGTGTCAGACCCAGGGGACGGGGACACGGGGCTCTCTGGTAGAGACAGCACTGGGAAGTGCAGTGTTGAGGAGACAGGGGGGTGTCAGACCCGGGGGACAGGGACACGGGGCTCTCTGGTAGAGACAGCACTGGGAAGAGCAGTGCTGAGGGGACAGGGGGTGTCAGACCCGGGGGACGGGGGGGGGGGACACGGGGCTCTCTGGTAGAGACAGCACTGGGAAGAGCAGTGCTGAGGGGACAGGGGGTGTCAGACCCGGGGGACGGGGACACGGGGCTCTCTGGTAGAGACAGCACTGGGAAGAGCAGTGCTGAGGGGACGGGGGTGTCAGACCCGGGGGACGGGGGGGGGACACGGGGCTCTCTGGTAGAGACAGCACTGGGAAGAGCAGTGCTGAGGAGACAGCGGGTGTCAGACCCGGGGGACGGGGACACGGGGCTCTCTGGTAGAGACAGCACTGGGAAGAGCAGTGCTGAGGGGACGGGGGTGTCAGACCCGGGGGACGGGGACACGGGGCTCTCTGGTAGAGACAGCACTGGGAAGAGCAGTGGTTTGTGGAGCACGAGGCGCAGAGAATTTCGTGCATCTCCTCTGAGCGTGCGGGCTGGGGCCGTGGCTGACTCAGGGTCTTCACAGACTATTGGAAACGGTGTGAGTAGGACTAGCCATGTCCACTTAGATTCAGCTGCGTAGAGAGGATGAGTGCGGAGGTCAGAGGCCCAAGGCCAGGGCGTGGGGAGAGAGAGCGGACAGTCGGAGAGGTAGGGGGACACCAGGAAGGCGGAGCCCTGAGACCTGGTGTGCCTTAGGGTCTGACTTACCGGCTCCCCCTGCACCCTGAATGCACATCTGTGCCGCTGAGAATCAAACTCGGCTGGTACTTTGTGGACAGGGTGCGGGTTTATTAGGCGCACAGATTTACGGGGCACACGATTGATTCCGGCTGGACTTGTGCTGCAGAGGCCCTGGGGATGTGGGGATGGGTGAGAAGGTCTGTGCCCGTAAGGAATGCAGGATCTGCAGGGGAAGACAGACGGTCAGGAAATAGTGGCCTCGGGCAGGTGCTGCAGTGGATGGCGCACAGAGCGCGGCAGACTGGGGGCGGGAGAGCCCTGGAAGGGGGCGCTGGGAGGGTTGGGGGTGCTGAAGAGGGACACCACCTGGTGACGTCCTCCTGACTCTGGAGGTGGCTTCTGCGTGTCTTCCGCTGGGAGAACGATGGTGGAGCACAGGCGGGCAGGTGTCTGCTCGGGTCTCCGTTCCTAGTTCTTTTGGAGCACGTGCTACTTCTGTGTTTAACGTTTGGAGAATTTTGTCAAACTGTTTTTTTCCCGGTGGCTGCCCCGTTTTCTCTCCCCACCCGCAAGGCGCGAAGTCCCCAGCTGCTCCACGTCCACGCCCTGTCAGCCCTTGTTCTTGTCTGCGTGCTTCTGATTGTTGGTGTGTGTTTATCAGCGCTGCCCTCGGCTCTGCGTGAAGTGGGCCCTCGTGGTTTTGATGTGAAAGGAGGAGGGAGAGTGGCGGGTTCTGAAGCAGGTGCGGAGGTGGGTGGGTGTGTTCGCTTCAGTGTCAGACCGGTCACCTAGTGTCTGAGCGTAAGAGCCCTACGAGCACTGTGGTTGACGTTTGTCGGGTGTCTCTCCCACAGCAGGAAGCGCAGTGGTTCAGGCTGTGATGACTCGTGTGCAGAGGAGCTAGCTGGCCCGGGTGGTCTGGACGCAGGAACCTCCTCAGAGACACCGTGGAGACTGTGGTGCTGTCCTGACCCAGCCGTGGTCCGGCTCCCTCTCCCTGGGCCTCCGCGCTTCCGCACGGCCCCGTGTGGGGTGTGGTTTGCTGGACCTCTCCTGTCCCTGCCTGTACACTTGTCCCCGTGAGGGGCTGCTGTTGTGTCCTTCCCTGACAGCTGTTTCCCACAGCCAGGGCTCTGGAAAACAATGATCTCATGGTTTCCACAAGCAAACCTTTTATGTGGCATCGTGGAAAAGAGACCATTCAACACCGGATAATGTCGAGTTGTGTCCGCGGTAGCTTTTCCCTCAAATCCGTTCTTGTTGGCCCTGCGAACGCCTGGTTCCCTGGCTGCCCCTGACGCAATCCTTTGTGTTGAACAAACAGCGTCCCCGTCGCGACGGGGCACATCTCCCCTCTTGTCTTCCGGTGGGCTGCGAGCTCTCTGTTTGGACATCATTGTTTGGCGTCCCAGACAGTGGCAGCTCCAAGGGGACTGGCCTGTCACCGAACATCTGCTGCTTCTTTCATTCCCCCCAGTTGTTGAGCGTGGAAGGCAGCACACAGTGTGCCCACAGACCCAGAGGGCGCTTCAGACAGGACCGGGCAGGAAACCTGGTCTTCCTGCTGTCGGGAACCTGTGTAGCTCGTGACCAAACGGGGTCCTCAGTTCTCTGATTGTTACCCTTGGTCTCGTCATCTTGAAGAGCGAGGCGAGCTGTCTCACGTCGAAGGGGAGATTTGTCCACTGCACCACCACAGGTCATTGAAGGGGAGACTGGTCCACTGCGCCACCACAGGTCATTGAAGGGGAGATTTGTCCACTGCGCCACCACGGGTCATTGAAGGGGAGACTGGTCCACTGCGCCACCACAGGTCATTGAAGGGGAGATGTGTCCACTGCGCCACCACGGGTCATTGAAGGGGAGATGTGTCCACTGCGCCACCACAGGTCATTGAAGGGGAGATGTGTCCACTGCGCCACCACAGGTCATTGAAGGGGAGATGTGTCCACTGCGCCACCACGGGTCATTGAAGGGGAGACTGGTCCACTGCGCCACCACGGGTCATTGAAGGGGAGACTGGTCCACTGCGCCACCACAGGTCATTGAAGGGGAGATGTGTCCACTGCGCCACCACAGGTCATTGAAGGGGAGACTGGTCCACTGCGCCACCACAGGTCATTGAAGGGGAGATGTGTCCACTGCGCCACCACAGGTCATTGAAGGGGAGATGTGTCCACTGCGCCACCACAGGTCATTGAAGGGGAGATGTGTCCACTGCGCCACCACAGGTCATTGAAGGGGAGATGTGTCCACTGCGCCACCACAGGTCATTGAAGGGGAGACTGGTCCACTGCGCCACCACAGGTCATTGAAGGGGAGATGTGTCCACTGCGCCACCACAGGTCATTGAAGGGGAGATGTGTCCACTGCGCCACCACAGGTCATTGAAGGGGAGATGTGTCCACTGCGCCACCACAGGTCATTGAAGGGGAGATGTGTCCACTGCGCCACCACGGGTCATTGAAGGGGAGATGTGTCCACTGCGCCACCACGGGTCATTGAAGGGGAGATGTGTCCACTGCGCCACCACAGGTCATTGAAGGGGAGATTTAAGAAACAGGAACAACCATAGTCGCCAGGATGCCGCTCGTGGGTGTGGAGCGGATTCCTTACCACGTTTGTTCATGGAAGTTTTCCCTGGTCTTTGCAGCGGCCTGCGAAGGGCGTTGTGATTCCATGTTTATTATTTTTATTTATTTATTTATTTATTTAGACAGAGTCAGAGAGAGGGATAGACAAGGACAGACAGACAGGAATGGAGAGAGATGAGAAGCATCAATTATCAGTTTCTCGTTGCAACACCTTAGTTGTTCATTGATTGCTTTCTCATATGTGCCTTGACCGCGGGCCTTCAGCAGACCGAGTGACCCTTGCTCGAGCCAGCGACCTTGGGTCCAAGCTGGTGAGCCTTGCTCAAACCAGATGAGCCCACGCTCAAGCTGGTGACCTCGGGGGCTCGAACCTGGGTCCTCTGCATCCCAGTCCTATGCTCTATCCACTGTGCCACTGCCCGGTGTGGTTCTGTGTTTAAAACCAGGAGGTCGGCATTCCGTCCCAGGAAGCGTCAGGGCCAGAGCGCCAGCCTCACGCGGCCTTGAAGAAGATGCCAGGGAAGGTGGGGGTGAGGGGCTGGTGTAAACACCGCCTGTCGTCAGTGTCCAGGCCGCTCGCCCTGCGTCGGGCCACACGAGCACCCATCTGCTTCGAAGCTCCGTCTCCCAGTCCACAGGCTGTGTTGTTGCCAGGTGATCTTACAGAGTACCTGAAGTCACATTCCTTCTCTTCTCAAAAACAAAACAGAACAAAAACCTTGATTTTTTCTTTTGTATACAACGTGGCCTAAATTTCCTAGCTTGGCATCTCAGCTTTTCCAGAAAAAAGAAAAACCAGCCCCAGTTAAAACACTGTTAGGTTTCATTAGACATCAAGTTATTGCTCATTTGCTCTGAATTTTTCTGGATCCTTACGCTCAGTTTCTGGGCTCATCTGGACCAGTGACAGGAAGCCCACAGATGGGGCAGCGGTCTGTGTGGAGGGGCTTCCCACCCGACTTTGCTGTTGTTTCCTGTCATTTGAATCGGCTGCCCTGTCCCTGTGTCTCCTGTGCACTGGCTCTGACTCCGAGGACACGATCTGGAGCCAGGATAGGGCAGCTAAGGGGACCACGGGGCTTTTCAGAGCAGCCCAGGGGCCGGTGCTCCCAGTCGGTGACTTCAGGGCTCTGTAGTGACGAGGGGGGGGGGGGGGAGCAGCGGCAGCTTTTTATCCTGTGCGTGGGCGGAAGGGGGGGGCGGCCGGGCTGGGGACCTCTGGGTCCCGCGCCCCAGAGGCTCTGTGTGACCCCAGGTGGCATCAGACTGCTGTGACTGCTCCCTATCCCCTCCCACATGGTGACGTCCCCACTTCTCTCCCGGGCTGCAGACGGTCAGCCCGCAGGGCTCTGGGAGGAGGCGGAGGGGGCCCGGCCTATCCACTGCGCCCTCCCTTCTGGAAGTGTGTGGACCCCATGCTCGGAGTTCAGCAGGCACGCTCCGGCCTCCCTGGTGATGAGATGCTCTCGGCCTGTCCTAGGGCTGTTTCTGGGAGGAGCCGGTCCAGCTGGCCGGGCTGTTGCTGGGCTGCCTCTGCTCCTCACAGGGCTGCCTCTCGCTCCCCCTGCCTCTCGCTCCCGGGCTCTTCCCTCACGGGCCGTCCCCCGGGTTCTCCTCCGTCCCAGGGGCTGCACCGGCCAGGGTTCTCCTCCGTCCTAGGGGCTGCGCCGGCCGCCTTTGCTCCTCACGGGGCTGCCTCTCTCTCCCGGCTTCTTCCCTCACGGCCGGTCCCCCGGGGTTCTCCTCCGTCCCAGGGGCTGCGCTGGCCAGGGTTGGTTCTCCTCCGTCCCAGGGGCTGCACCGGCCAGGGTTCTCCTCCGTCCTAGGGGCTGCGCCGGCCGCCTTTGCTCCTCACGGGGCTGCCTCTCTCTCCCGGCTTCTTCCCTCACGGCCGGTCCCCCGGGGTTCTCCTCCGTCCCAGGGGCTGCGCTGGCCAGGGTTCTCCTCCATCCCAGGGGCTGTGCCAGCCAGGGTTCTCCTCCATCCCAGGGGCTGTGCCAGCCGGGGTTCTCCTCCATCCCAGGGGCTGCGCTGGCCGCCCCTGCTCCTCTGCCGGGCCTTCCCGGTCAGCTTTCAGTTCCGTAACCAGGGAAACGGAGTCAGGGCTCCACAGACTAAATAAACCTCGGCCGGAGGGTCAGGCTCAGTGAAGAAACTTCAGTGGTTTTCCTCTTTGAAGTCAATTAATTTTTTTAAGGAATTTTTAAATGAAGAACGGTTACATACAGAAACATTCATACTTGAGTGATGTAAGCTTGATGAATTATCCTAAAGTGATAGCGCGTCAACCCAGCTGAGAAATGGGGCCTCATCCGCCTCCGGAAGCTTCCCCCTTGGCCCCCTCCCAAACTCCACCTGCCCCACCCCCAGAAGGTGACCACTCTGGCTGCTGCTTGATTCATTTTGCTTGTTCTTGAATTTTATCGTGAGTATAATATTAAAGTGGATATTCTTCTTTTTTTTCTTTTTCCAAGTGAGAGGAGGGGAGATACAAAGCTAATACACAGTGAGAGGGGTGGAGAAGCAGATGGGTGCTTCTCCTGTGTGCCCTGACCAGGAGTCGAACCAGGGACTTCCACACACTGGGCTGATGCTCTACCACTGAGCCAACTGGTCAGGGCATCTATTTTTTTTTCTTTCTCCTTAAGTGAGAAGCGGAGAGGCAGGGAGACAGACTCCTGCTTGAGCCCCAACTGGGATCCACCCAGCAAGCCCCTTACCTCGTGATGCTCTGCCCATCTAGGGCTGTTGTAGTGTTGTTTGGTGACCAAGCTATTTTAGTGCCTGAGGCGGAGGCCATGGAGCCATCCTCAGCCCCCCGGGCCAACTTGCTCCAGTGGAGCCTGGGCTGTGGGAGGGGAAGAGAGAGACAGAGAGGAAGGAGAGGGGGAGGGGTGGAGAAGCAGATGGGCGCTTCTCCTGTGTGCCCTGGCCTGGAATCGAACCTGGGACCTCTGCACGCCAGGCCGACGCTCTACCACTGAGCCAACTGGCCAGGGCCAAAACCAGTGGCTTTCCATCACTCGTGATGGTCTGTGGAAGAGTGAACCACCCTGATGTTGTACAGAGGTTCCAGAGTCAGGGTGGTTCACTCTATTCTGGACCGGCACCGGTCTGCGGGCCGGCAGTTGAAAACCACTGGGCTGCTTAAACACACTGGTGACCCACGCTGACTTGAAACCCGGAGCCAGCCTGCCTGGTCACGTGGGGAGTGAGGAGGGGTGTAGGACAGCCCGCATCCCCACCAGCCGCGTGAGCCTCCGCTGTGCAGCCTCCCCTGGGGGCTGCCTGCTGAGAGGGCAGATGGAGCTCTCCAGAGGCAGGTCCTTGCCTCTCCCGTCAGCTCTGTCGCAATCCGGGCCACTCCGGCCGGACAGCCTTCTGCACGAGCTGCAGCTTGATCTCCTGGCATATCCCACTCCTCCTCATTCCTTAGATAACAACATCTCAACAAGATAAAACTGCATTTTTGTTTCTGGGTCATATTTCAGTCCGAGGGAAAAATGCGAGTGACAACAAAACAAACACTGATGATTAACAAGGATTCTTTTTTTTTAAAGCACATCAACTCCCAGACACCTCGGGGTTGAGGCAGCTGTAGCTCAGTCTCCTGCACATGTGATGTCTGTACCTCACGTCTGTGTGACCCCGAGTTGTATATATACGGGAGGATCTCGCTTGTCGAAGAGGGATCATTGACAACATGGTCTTCCAGGCGTTTCAATAAGATGAGGTTGAAAAGTCGTCGTAACTTTGGACAGGTTAATTCACCTCTCTCAGCCGGAATTATTACAGTTTTTATCTGCAGATAGTAATAATAATGATACCTACAGCAGAGGGACTTTTTGAGAGGTTGAGTTTATGGGAAATAACACCTGTGAACAATTTGCATCATGCCTGACACAAGCACTCAAATAGGAACTTACTGCTAACTGTTTGTGGCGAGGACTGTATTGCTAGGTGGGGGGGGGGGCGGGTACGATTGAGTGAAATAGGCAGTATTCCCAGCCCCTGTCTGGTGGTGGAGGCAGATGGGAGGTTACGTTTCTCGAAGACGGATTAAATACAGTGTAGTAGGGGATGGCAGAGAGCCTCCTGTGTGTGTCGCTGCCTTTGGAAGTGAAACCCAAGAGCTCTTCCCGTGCGGCTGTGTTCTCTCCCCGCCTTGGCTTCACCTTAGAATTAGAATTGTTTACAAGAAAGAATCAGAGTTGGAACAAGATTAGCGATGATCAGATCCCGTCCTAGACCGGGCTCTGCCACCAGGACAGGATTTTTCTTGTTAAAAAGAAAAAAACTTCCCCGATGATTCCAATGTATGTGCAGCCAAGGGTCAGGAGACACAACGGCCTTAATATTGTTCCCGTTTTCTCTCTCGTCGTCATTGGGGTTTTCCAGGATTCTGTAGTGCCACCGGGTCACTCCTTTCTTCACTCTGGACGTGTGACAGTTGCACGACAGCAGCCGGATGGAGTTGAAGAATTTATTAAATGCTTTTCTGTTATCTCTGAAGCCCCACAATCATCTTTTTAGAAAAATCTTGTCATCACCTTTTTTTTTTTTTTGCAGAAAAGATAATAGGCTCAGAGGAGGGACACAGAAAGTGGTGGGAAGGAGACTTGAACTCCGGTGTTCAGAATCCAGTCTTTCTCGTGGTGACTCCCAGCCCCGCGCGCAGTGTAGCTGTGTAGCGGTGATCTGTCGGGGGAAGCCGTGCTCCTTGGTCATCATGCAGAACCACTTGTCACGATTCCCTTTTATTTTATATGCCGTCCTTTTATCCCTGCTCCGCTGCTCTGGACCACACATCCTCCCGGACTCAGAACTTCTTGAGGGCAGTAACCCTTTCTCAACCCTTTTATGGCAGTGTTGTTGTTGTTGTTGTTTGAGAGAGAGAAGGGGGTGGAGGGCGGAGGGCAGAGAGAAGCATCGTCAGCCTCTCCGCTTAGCTGTGCCCCCTGATGGCTTCTCGCATGTGCCCTCAGCGGGGTTCGAACCGCTGACCTCGGCACTCCAGGACTTACGCTCTCTCCACTGCACCACTGGCCAGGGCGACGGTGTTTTCTTTTAAGATACATGCCCTTGCCTAGTCTGATGTTCCAAGCAATGGCTTTCTGCCACCAAGTCCTGTGCACACCGGTTTGTGTCCTGTCCAGAGTTAGTGTAGCAGCAGGGTAGATGGCCCCTGCTACCCACGTGAGCTTATTTCCGGAGTTTGGCTGTCAGAACTTGGATACAGGGACCCTTCTATTGCAGTTACCGTGAATTAGGCCACAGTTATCCTGTGCTTTGTTTGGCCTGGGGCTGGAGGGAAACCAGTTGTCCCCTGAGCGTCCGCAGCAGGAAGCCGTTGCCCTTGCGAAGGGGCGGAAGGAGGAGCCCTGTGTCTGTGCAGCGTCGGGTGAGGTCTGCGAGCTTTCCTTCGGTCTCTGCTGTGGTGGCTGAGGGCGAGGTGGACCCAGAGCCGTTTCTGTTCCGGTCGAGAGGCCTGTGGATGGAACTCCCTGTGGCTTGTTGAGTCATGCCCGGGAAAAATCCCGTTGAGTGGCTTTAGCACTGGGCCGGGATTGGCGATGGGCGGGTCAGTGCCTGAGGAGCTGAGCCGGAGGCAGCAGGAGGCATGCACCAGGTGGAGAGCCAGCCTGTCTCCACCCTAAAGCTGGGCAGACGCTGTCTGGCACACATCTGCTCGGACACCCCGTGGAGCGTCTGAGCTCAGCTAGCTTGTCTGCAGGCTGCAGATGCTGAGGACCCATCCCCTCCATGGGAAATAAGTGAGGGAGGGTCCTGGGCGCGGGCTGCTCTGCCCCTGGCCAGCTGTGTGCCCGGCTGTGTGCCGGTGCACCTGTTCCTGCCCGTGCCGTGCCCAGGACTGCGAAACCATTCCCTGCCTTCCTGTCTGACTTCTCTGAACCCTTCACTGTCCTTACCTCCTCTTCTGTCTCTCCTACCTCCTTTTTTTCATTAAGTGAGAAGCCGGGAGGCAGAGACACAGACTCCCACATACACCCTGACTGGATCCACCCGGCATGCCCACTAGGGGGCGATGCTCTGCCCAGCTGGTGCTGTTGCTCTGTTGCTCAGCAACCAAGCTCTTCTTAGCACCTGAGGCAGAGGCCATGGAGCCATCCTCAGTGCTTGAATAAGCCATGGCTGCCAGAGAGGGAGAAAGAGAGAGTGAGAGAGAGGGGGGGGGGAAGGGTGGAGAAGCAGATGGGCGCTTCTCCTGTGTGCCCTGACCGGGAATTGAACCCGGGACTTCCACACGCCAGGCTGACGCTCTACCCCTGAGCCAGCTGGCCAGGGAAGTTCTCATTATCTTAATGGCAAAGGTACAGTGGACAGTTTTTATTTCTCTGGCTGGCTTTATCGTCCTTCAACTTTGAACACTATTGATCACTCTCAGCATCCTCTGGACTCTCGGGACTTCATTCTCCTGATTTTCTTGCCACATTTTCTGATGGCCTTTCCTTGGAGGGCCCCCTAAATATAGCTGTCCTTGGGTTCTGTCCCCTGGCTTCATCTCACGATTACATCTGGGTGACCTCAGACGTGCTCATGGTTTCAGCTGCCACTTACCTGTTGACTCCTTGTCCTTCGCACAGACGCTCCCGTGGAGCCCAGACCTGTATTTCTACGTGCTGACTCGATGCTCCTGGAGGTCCACAGAGCTTCAGGGGGAGTGGATTCGAAAGGGACCTTTCTACCCTTTCTCAGACTTCTTCCTTCTTTCTCCTTGTCTTCACGGAGGGCACCGGCAGGTGCCCGTCACCCAGATGAGACGCCCGGGTGACAGGCACACCTCCCTCCGCAGTTTCCGCACACGTCAGGTCACACGCTGCGTTGATCTGCCTGCCTCAGTTCCGGAGCGCTGAGGCTGGCCCTCCCGTTTCCGCCCCACGGCCGTCACGTCGGCCTGTCCTCGCTGTCTCTCGCCTCCTGGTGTCGTTTGTCCCCCGGCGGCCCTGTGTGGGCAGTGGCATCCCTCCTCCATCCCTGCTTCCAAAGACGCTACTCGGCGTTAACGTGTGAGCGCTAGCGTATGCATCCTTTACACGGGAGACGTCTTGCATGCATCTCACCAAGCCGACGCACGAAGTGGTCACACGGTGTTGTCATTGTCCCCTCCATCTGGAGGAGGGTTGGTCCAGACCTCACACCCCCTCAGAGGGGGACGGAGATGGAGCCGGGCTGCGTGCTGCCGAGCCCGTGGCCTCGGCTCAGCGCACCTGCAGCCTTTCCCCGGCCGCTCCCGTCCACTCCCGGCTGCCCCCGTCCACACTCGGGTCTTTGAGAGTAGTCACCGTCTTCGCCTGCTCAGGGTGGGGGGCCCAGGTCCAGCCCCTGCAGGGCCGTTAGTGACGCCAGTCACCTGGAGTTCTGTAAGGGGTATTTGTTTCTTCCATGTACGGACTCATTTATGTGACGTGTGCTCGTTTTATGCTTTGGTTTATAATCCAGTGCTACCTGACTTATTTAACCATTTCTTCTTTTTTATTTTTTATTGAGACATGCATTAAAGTTTGACCCATAACGTTTTATTAGTTTCAGGTATACGGAGCAATGATGTGCTATTTCTAACAATTCTCATTTTTAAGATGATCACGTTATCTTAAAAAGCTCGTAAAAAGCCCTGAAAAATGGCTGTGTCCTGAGGTGACGTGGTGGTTCCGATGGTGTCCTGTAGCTGTATATTCCTAGGGTGGGGTTGCTGGGTGGCACCTTCCAGCCTTCCTGGGGTGCGTGTTCCTGGGGTGGGTTTACTCTGAGCACCTGCTTCTACATTGCTCTTTCTGAAAGTCCTCCTGACACCCTTGGGAGCTGGATTCCTGGTTGGGATTATGAATGCTTGCTTTACTGTCAGCCAGGACTCACCACTCACTGTTTGTGTTGGTGGGTTTTTTTTTAATCTCTCTCCAGAGCATTGTGTCGAAGAACGCCCTGCAGTACCGGGGAAACTCCCAGCACGATGCCCAGGAGTTTCTGTTGTGGCTCCTGGACCGGGTTCACGAGGACCTCCATGAGGCCGTGGAGCAGGGTGGCCAGCCTCCCGTGAAGGTGAGGGTGCTGTTTGTTCGGTCTGCCGGCCGGCTGGCAGGCAGGCAGCAGAGAGCCCCGCGCCCACTCTCCCGACCCTCGCGGACCTGAGAGTTTGCACTCAGTGAGCACAGTGACAGTGAGTAGTGAGGGTGAGCTCAGAGCCCACGCCCACTCTCCCGACCCTCGCGGACCTGTGAGTTTGCACTCTGAGCACAGAGACAGTGAGTAGTGAGGGTGAGCTCAGAGCCCGCGTACACTCTCCCGACCCTCGCGGACCTGTGAGTGCACTCTGAGCACAGTGACAGTGAGTAGTGAGGGTGAGCTCAGAGCCCGCGCCCACTCTCCCGACCCTCGCGGACCTGTGAGTTTGCACTCAGTGAGCCCAGTGACAGTGAGTAGTGAGGGTGAGCTCAGAGCCCGCGCCCACTCTCCCGACCCTCTCGGACCTGTGAGTTTGCACTCAGTGAGCCCAGTGACAGTGAGTAGTGAGGGTGAGCTCAGAGCCCCGCGCCCACTCTCCCGACCCTCTCGGACCTGAGAGTTTGCACTCAGTGAGCCCAGTGACAGTGAGTAGTGAGGGTGAGCTCAGAGCCCGCGCCCACTCTCCCGACCCTCTCGGACCTGTGAGTTTGCACTCAGTGAGCCCAGTGACAGTGAGTAGTGAGGGTGAGCTCAGAGCCCGCGCCCACTCTCCCGACCCTCGCGGACCTGTGAGTTTGCACTCTGAGCACAGTGACAGTGAGTAGTGAGGGTGAGCTCAGAGCCCCACGCCCACTCTCCCGACCCTCGCGGACCTGTGAGTTCGCACTCAGTGAGCCCAGTGACAGTGAGTAGTGAGGGTGAGCTCAGAGCCCCACGCCCACTCTCCCGACCCTCTCGGACCTGTGAGTTCGCACTCTGAGCACAGTGACAGTGAGTAGTGAGGGTGAGCTCAGAGCCCGCGCCCACTCTCCCGACCCTCACGGACCTGTGAGTTTGCACTCAGTGAGCACAGTGACAGTGAGTAGTGAGGGTGAGCTCAGAGCCCGCGCCCACTCTCCCGACCCTCGCGGACCTGTGAGTTTGCACTCAGTGAGCACAGTGACAGTGAGTAGTGAGGGTGAGCTCAGAGCCCGCGCCCACTCTCCCGACCCTCGCGGACCTGTGAGTTTGCACTCTGAGCACAGTGACAGTGAGTAGTGAGGGTGAGCTCAGAGCCCGCGCCCACTCTCCCGACCCTCGCGGACCTGTGAGTTTGCACTCAGTGAGCCCAGTGACAGTGAGTAGTGAGGGTGAGCTCAGAGCCCGCAGGCGCTCGAGAGGCTGTCTCCGTGTGGACTGCGTGGCACAGTGTGCGGTTCCGGAGCGGTGTCTCCCGGGAGCGTCCTGTCTCACGAGAAGGGACATATTTGCACCTGTGACTGGCTTCAGACTGCAGTTAAGTGGTTCCATCTCACTACATGGTTCTTAAAGCAAAACCCGGCTTTCTCGCCCAGTGAGACCCATCACCCACGTGTGGATCACCGGAGTGAACACACAGTCTGGGAGGAAACACCGCTGTCTCTGTTAAGACTGAACTTGATGTAGGAATGGAACCTCCAGAATATTCTTCCTGAAAAAGAGAGATTTGTTCTCCATTTTTATGCATGTAGCCTGACCATGATGGGTAAAATGATTTTACTGAGAGAGAGAGAGAAAGGGAGAAAGAGAGAGAGAGAGAGAGAGAGAGGCATCAACTCATTGTTCCCTCAGCAGTGACATGGATTGCCTCTCCTATGCGCCCTGACCCGGGCTCGAACCAGTGACCTCGGGATCAGTGACCTGGGGCTTGAACTGGTGAACTTGGTGCTCCGGGCTGATGCTCTGTCCACTGCGCCACCAGCCAGGGCTAACACGATTTTTATTTTGGAAATAAGGAAGGGAAAGAGTGCTTTTCTCTTGCTGCTTTTAAAGTTGGTGTATATATATATATATAATTCTGCTCTGTATCTGAGATTGTAAATTTCTAGTTTTGGTAAGTTGTTAGATTATTTTGTTTCAAGGTCCTTTTGTGTCTGAACACTGTGCTGTCGCAGACGGTGCTTGTGCTCGTGGCTGACCCTCCGCCCCTGGGTTGGGACGGATGCGAGGTCAGGCACCGAGTCTTGTCCCGAAAGCCTCCTACGGTGCTGTCTGCACGTGGCAGCCGGTGCTCAGCGACCCACTGGGGGTGAAGGGACAGGAAGAGGTCACGTGAAGGATGGAGTGGAGTGATCAGGTGCCATGCCCAGCAGCTCACGGGCGCTGGATGGAGCGTTCAGGTGTGGGAAGAGCGGGCGCAGGACGTTGAGGGTGTCCTGGGGGGACGCACTGTGTGGGAGAGCCTGTGAGGAGAGGAGTTCTGTGACCCAGGTCCTGGCCACTGGGCTCCGGTTCCTTTACCAGGTACCTTTCACTGAACCATCTGGGCCGGATACATCGCTTATGTAAGAAGTCAGGGACATTTGTGACCCTTTTGGGGTCATCTTCAGTCCACAGTGGGCCCTTTGAGTCTGTGACATTGTCCTTTCTTCTCTTCAGCCACCGTTGGAGATGGACGTGATGCCCGAGGGACCGTCCTTTCCTGTGTGCAGCACTTTCGTCCAGGAGCTCTTTCAGGCCCAGTACAGGTAGGAGCGTCACCTCCCCGCGTAGAGTGTCACCTCCCCGCGTAGAGTGTCACCTCCCCGCGTAGAGAGTGTCACCTCCCCGCGCGTAGGAGCGTCGCCTCCCCGCGTAGAGTGTCGCCTCCCCGCGTAGAGAGTGTCGCCTCCCCGCGTAGAGAGTGTCACCTCCCCGCGTAGAGAGTGTCACCTCCCGCATAGGAGCGTCCTCTCCCCGCGTAGAGTGTCACCTCCCGCGTAGAGTGTCACCTCCCCGCGTAGAGTGTCACCTCCCCGCGTAGAGAGTGTCACCTCCCCGTGTAGAGAGTGTCGCCTCCCCGCGTAGAGAGTGTCGCCTCCCCGCGTAGGAGTGTCGCCTCCCCGCGCGTAGGAGTGTCGCCTCCCCGCGCGTAGGAGTGTCGCCTCCCCGCGCGTAGAGAGTGTCACCTCCCCGCGTAGGAAGTGTCACCTCCCGCGTAGGAGCGTCCTCTCCCCGCGTAGAGTGTCACCTCCCACGTAGAGTGTCACCTCCCAGCGTAGAGTGTCACCTCCCCGCGTAGAGTGTCACCTCCCCGCGTAGAGAGTGTCGCCTCCCCGCGTAGAGAGTGTCGCCTCCCCGCGTAGGAAGTGTCACCTCCCGCGTAGGAGCGTCCTCTCCCCGCGTAGGAAGTGTCACCTCCCGCGTAGGAGTGTCCCCTCCCCGCGTAGGAAGTGTCCCCTCCCCGCGTAGGAGTGTCGCCTCCCCGCCTCCCTGTGTAGGAGCGTCGCCTCCCCGCAGTGCTGCCGGCAGCGGGGAGTGATCTCCTGGGCAGTGATCTCCTGGGCGTGTCTGACGTTCTTGTTTCCGCAGGTCTTCGCTGACCTGTCCTCACTGTCAGAAGCAGAGCAACACCTTCGACCCTTTCCTCTGCATCTCCTTGCCAATCCCTCTGCCCCACACGAGGTAAGGACGGAGTGGATACAGTTTCGGTGGTGCGTTCCTGTGCGCCCCTTCTCCTCCACGGGCTCCTGATAGGCCTTCCTCCTTATTGAGAGCAGTAGTGAGGTGAGGGGTACATTGAATACAGGCATCGTTACAACCTCACAGAAATCTGAGTGCCTTTCCGAGTGTGTGTGGAACAGGCGTGTCTGATGGATTAGTCGTCTCTTCACCGCGTGGGGGGAGAGAAAAGGTGGTTGAGCACCTTCTAGGGCCCCCGGAGGCCTCACATTTCAAGTCATGGCTTTTATCTGTTTCTCAACATTTTAGTGGGTATGCTGTTTTAGGAAAATTCAAAGCACAGAACCAAGTATTGACACGTCATATTTTGTTTTTTCGAAGCTTACCCTTTCCAGAGATCTCTTGATTATGGCTTGACAGTTTCACTTAAGGTCCAAATGAGTGTTTCTATGTGGCTTCCAAGTAGAGGCGGGGTTAACCTGAGTTTCACGTTGCTTTCCGATCAGATTTGTCTTCTCCGTTTTAGTTGACATAGCGACTAATGAGAGGATGTGACTTTGATCTGCACAGGCCTCTCTATGTCACCGTAGTGTATCAAGGGAAGTGCTCGCACTGCATGAGGATCGGCGTGGCGGTGCCGCTATCTGGGACTGTCGCCAGACTCCGGGAAGCCGTGTCCATGGAGACAAAGATCCCCCCGGATCAGGTAGTGCGCCTCAGACGCCCGTGGCCCAGGGAGCCGCGCAAGTCTGCCTCTTGGGCCTCCTGGAAGGTTCTAGCAGCTCTCGGTGCCAAGTAGGGTCAGGCAGGAACGCCGCACCAGGTGCTTCTGTTTTGAGGAAAAGGGAAACTAAGACCCAGAGGAGAAAAACGTGCCCGCAGCCTCTCCACACTTCCTTTCATCGTGCCACGTTTTACAAGGAAGGGCTGTCGCTTTACCCCGAGACTTCCTTTCGCTTTATCCAGTATAATTACTTAACCCCTTAAATCATCTCTGTGGCGCTGGCATGGGAGGAGCGTGCCCTCGTGTGTGAAGGTCAGAGGGGCCTGGAGGCCGGGCAGCAGCTCTCTGAACCCCTCCCCACGGCGGGGACGAGAACGGCCCCTGGCCAGTCCCTGCCTGTCCAGCTGTCTGTTCTCTGGGGGGTGCAGCTGGACCAGTCTCCCCTTGTTCAGAGAAGAGAAAGGAAGTTGTATGCCTGCCTCCCCCCTTTTTTTTCTGGATAAATTTTTGATATTTATTTTTTAAAAATTATTGATTCATTTTATTCATTGATTTGAGGGGGGGGGGAGAGAGAAACATTGGTTTGCTGTTCCATTTATTTATGCATTTATCAGTTGATTCTTGTATGCGCCCTGACTGGGGATTGAACCCGCAGCCTTGGTGTGTCAGGAGGACTCTCTAACCATCTGCGTTCCCGGCCAGTGCAGATTTTTTCATATTTAAATTGGCCCAAAATAATGTTCGACTTGTTTGTGACTTGACATATTTTTTTTTTTTCATTTTTCTGAAGCTGGAAACAGGGAGAGACAGTCAGACAGACTCCCGCATGCGCCCGACCGGGATCCACCAGGGGCGACGCTCTGCCCACCAGGGGGCGATGCTCTGCCCATCCTGGGTGTCGCCATGTTGCGACCAGAGCCACTCTAGCGCCTGAGGCAGAGGCCACAGAGCCATCCCCAGCGCCCGGGCCATCTTTGCTCCAATGGAGCCTTGGCTGCAGGAGGGGAAGAGAGAGACAGAGAGGAAAGCGCGGCGGAGGGGTGGAGAAGCAAATGGGCGCTTCTCCTGTGTGCCCTGGCCGGGAATCGAACCTGGGTCCTCCACACGCTAGGCCGATGCTCTACTGCTGAGCCAACCGGCCAGGGCTTGACTTGACATATTTTTGCATACACTTTTTTTAACGTAGTTCACTATTATGGTTTCATTTGGAAAAACGCTCCCTATGCAGAATTTACTAAAGAAAGATGATTGGGTAGCTGAGTCGCTTTGCCCTAGGTGGCTTCTGGAAGCTGCCCCACCTGCACGGTCAAGGTGCTGAGTGCTCTGACGGCACGACGAGGTGAAATGAATACCACCAACAACGATGTCCTAAGAAGCAAATTCTGCGTATTGCATAGGACAGTGCTGGGCACATTCGTAGAGTGTTCGCCTCTTCCTTGCTCCTCGGAGCTCATTGATGCACTTTCTCCTTCAGGTTGAGGGGAAGGCGGGGGGTGTGTGTGTAGGGGGGTGCTGAGGTGTGTGTCCACGGCAAATCTGCTTGTCTCTTAAAAGCTTTCAGTGCTGTCTGGCTCCTTGTGCATGCGGTTTTGAACGAGAGTAATATAATTACATGTTTGTTCTGACCTCAGCTTGCCGGAGAAAGTGAATTCTCTCTGCACATTCACCTGCAGAAAAACAACCTGGTCATGCCACTTACTAGATGGAAAATGTGCCAGGACTATTTTCTTTGGACTGTGTGGGCTAGGCCACCAGTCCATTGCACCTGCTGGACTCGTGGTCCATTGGTGTTCGTCAGGGGAAGTGGAGGGGTCCGTGTGGGCTAGGCCAGCAGTCCATTGCACCTGCTGGACTCCTGGTCCATTGGTGTTCGTCAGGGGAAGTGGAGGGGTCCGTGTGGGCTAGGCCACCAGTCCATTGCACCTGCTGGACTCCTGGTCCAATGGTGTTCGTCAGGGGAAGTGGAGGGGTCCGTGTGGGCTAGGCCAGCAGTCCATTGCACCTGCTGGACTCCTGGTCCATTGGTGTTCGTCAGGGGAGGTGGAGGGGTCCGGCGCCCAAACCCCTCACGGGAAGGAGGCCGGGAGAAACCATGTGACTGCTCAAGGTCGCGGGCCGGTTGGTGGCAGGCTGGACTGGGACCTTCTCAGGCTGAGCGCAGTGCTTTTCCATGAGACAGTGCTGCTGGGCATGTCCCAAAGTCTAAATGTCTCCATTGTTTCTGCCCATCTTTTGTTTTCCTGGTTTTTACTGTGCCATCCTCAACCATTTCGGAAACAAGACGTGGAAAGTATCTTGTGTTAAGTATCTCAGGACCAGGGTTTTGCCAACTTGAATACTATGCTGTAAATTCACTCCTGTTGTTTTCTGTGCAGTGCCACAGCTGTTATTTCATAGACACTACCTGTCATTACCTTACTTCTTATTTACGTAGGAGACCTTTCCATGTGAGCGCAGCTGTCTGCAGCTCATTCTTTCTAGTAGCAGGGCTGTAGATTTAACTAGTTCCTGTGGTTGGACATTTGAGTTGACTTCAGTTTTTTCCTAATACAAATATTGATGGCTGTTTGACATTTTTTAACCTGGAAAGAAAAAAATCCAACTGTGGAGGAGAAAGTCTGGGAGTCAGCTATGGACTCTACCCTCGTATAACCGCAGGAAGGTCACTCCGCCTTCTCTCAGTGAAACGCGAGCACAGATTCCGTGACGTCCGGGGTCTCTTCCCCACCAGGACCTGGGGGTCCTCGGATTCAGTGCCGTGACTTTCTGAGAACAGGATACACTGTCTGTAGGGGCAGGGGCTGTGCTTCCAAAGGCTTCCCACAGGCGAGCAGTGGGCGCTGGGACGTGTGTGAGAGGCCTCAGGGGTCAGGTCCTGGTGGTCCGGGGGGGCTCACGGACGGTTAGGTGGTCCATGCCTCTTGGCTTCCTGCTTATCCAACTGTTTACGTTTTTCCCATTTTTAGATTGTGTTAACAGAAATGTACTCTGATGGGTTCCACCGTTCCTTTTGTGACACAGATGACCTGGAGACAGTCCACGAGAGTGACTGCATTTTTGCCTTTGAGACTCCAGAGACATTCAGGCCAGAGGGAATCCTCAGTCAGAGAGGTAAACGAGCCTGTTCCTGCCGGGCTGGTGCCCGGAGGAGGGCGGTCAGCCCGTCTGCCCGGAGGTGGGCGGTCAGCCCGTCTGCCCGGAGGAGGGCGGTCAGCCCGTCTGCCCGGAGGTGGGCGGTCAGCCCGTCTGCCCCGGAGGTGGGCGGTCAGCCCGTCTGCCCGGAGGTGGGCGGTCAGCCCGTCTGCCCGGAGGAGGGCGGTCAGCCCGTCTGCCCGGAGGTGGGCGGTCAGCCCGTCTGCCCGGAGGAGGGCGGTCAGCCCGTCTGCCCCGGAGGTGGGCGGTCAGCCCGTCTGCCCGGAGGAGGGCGGTCAGCCCGTCTGCCCGGAGGTGGGCGGTCAGCCCGTCTGCCCGGAGGAGGGCGGTCAGCCCGTCTGCCCGGAGGTGGGCGGTCAGCCCGTCTGCCCGGAGGAGGGCGGTCAGCCCGTCTGCCCGGAGGTGGGCGGTCAGCCCGTCTGCCCCGGAGGTGGGCGGTCAGCCCGTCTGCCCCGGAGGTGGGCGGTCAGCCCGTCTGCCCCGGAGGAGGGCGGTCAGCCCGTCTGCCCGGAGGTGGGCGGTCAGCCCCTCTACCCGGAGGAGGGCGGTCAGCCCGTCTGCCCCGGAGGTGGGCGGTCAGCCCGTCTGCCCCGGAGGTGGGCGGTCAGCCCGTCTGCCCTTTTAGAGGTCAATCAGAGGACGGTATAGTGTTTTTACATTGGGGTGAAATACATATAACACATTTTTTTGTAACACTGTGAATTTTATGGTAACATGTTTTCCTGGAAGAAGGCAGTTGTTACTCTTTAGATAAGGATATTTCGTTCATTCCTAACATTTCTAGGACTGTCCTCCCTTAAGTGGCCTCTTCGGCATCTTATGACAACACTCGTTTTATTTGTTTGTTTATCTATTACTATAAGAATTCTTTTCTTGTTGCTTTGTTTCTCAGCTCTTGTACCCGATTTCCAAATTCTAAAATCTTGGACGGCCACACGTTTTCTTGATACGGCTCTGTTGGCTCTGAAGAGGTCTGCCACAAACTTCTGCAGGCTTTTAACTTGACTTTTCTTTTTGCTGAGAACTTACTTCCCCATCTCCTGTCTCATTAGCTCCCCCCTTGTCTCCCGAAGAACCCCCCCCCCCACCGTGCCCCTCGCCCCAGCCCTGAGCCGTCACTCTGTCTGCAGGTTCTCCTCGTCCAGACAGGACCGGGCTCGACGGCAGGTGGTCTTTTACGACGGGCTCTTTCCCTCAGCGGGAGTTTCAAGGCTCCCTCCGTGTGGGAGCGTGTATCGGTCCTTCTTTCCTTTTTCGGGCTGAGGGAGTGCCCCATTGCATGTGAAGACCACGCCTGTTGATCGTCGGCCGCCGCTGCACCTCTTTTGTGTCTGATTTATCTTGTGTGGTTGCTTCCGCTCCTGGGGTCACATGGAAGACTCCACTGCCGAGTCCCAGTCCACGAGTTTATATTCCTCCAGGGTTTACGTCGTCTTAGCTCTTCCACGTGTGTCTTTGATCCGTTCTGAGTTGAGTTTTGTGCATGGCGTAAGGTTGGGTCCAGCTCCATGCTTCTGCCGGTCAGTGTCCTGGAGTCCCAGCACCTTTTGTGGCAGACACTGTCTGGCCTCTTCCGACGGCCTTGCTGCCTTTGTCCGAAGTCCGTACTTTCCGACCTCTTTCCCCTCCTCCTCCCCAAGGGCCCGGCTGCTTCTAGTTTCTGGACCTTTGGTCGTTGTGTGTGTTGGGTTGGTCAGCTCTCTCCCCTCTCCGCTCAGGACTGGGTGTTCTCTGGTCCACGCCTGTTGTCATTTTCTAGACGGGCTGCTACGTAGTATCTGTTTCCTGTGACCCAGGAGCCCCCCCCCCCCCCCCCCGTGTTGTCTCCCAGTTGTGTTCTCCTGCCTGTGCTTTTGTGTCTTTAACTTGCTTCTGACTTGCATCGCGTCGCAGTAGAAATAGCCAGCTGCCACCTCGCCCGGAAGCCTCTCCTCACTGCCCCCCTGCCGGACGCCTGTCCTCTGGTGCTCCCGCGGCGTGGCCTGGCCTGCGTGTGGAGCGGCCGCGCCCGCCATGTCTGTGCTGGCGCACTGGGACTTTGCTGCGGCGGGGACGGTGTTTTGCCGTGTCGTTCTGTGCCCAGCAGCTGGGTGCTCCCTGACGCACAGCAAGAGCCCGGTCAGTGTTTGTTTGGCTGAAGTTGACCCCAGGTGCTTGGGGTGCACACTCCGCTTCTAGCTGTGAGCGAGCGGGTGAGGTCCAAGGTCATCCTGTTCTAGCCCGAGAGAGCGCCTCTTTGGAAGCGGGCTCCGCTCTGCACGTCAGCCTCGTTGGAGCGTTGGGCTCAGGGCATGTGAGCCGCTGCTCTCGCCAGCTGGCAGGTGACGCAGAGGAGAGACGCCGGTTAGGGCTGCACAGTGGGTGGAGGCGGGCCCGACCTGGGCGCAGCGCGGACCCCTCCGCTGTCTATGGGCACCTCACCTCGTTAGGAATCGGGCCCCTTGTAGCGGAGCGGGACTCCCAGCCTCCTTCTGCCGAGAGCCCGGGCAGCCCAGTGCGGGCAGACACACACTTCTCGCTTTTCTGTGGGTCGATGCAGTCTGGAGTGGCTGTGGGTCTCGCCACGCCTCGTTTCTCAGACGCCTGGCTCTCCGGTCTGGGGGGAGGAGCGACACTGGAGTGCTGAACAGCGTTCTGCTCGGACTTGTTTCTCTGTGACATTTATTTGGTTGCTGGTTGTGTGGCTGCTCTCTGAGTTTGTTGTGGTGAATCATCCCTGCAACCTGCCCTCTGACGCTGTGTGTAACGTTCACTGAAGTTAGGAGTTTTCATTTTTGGTGTTCAGACAGGTAATGCTTAGTTTAAATCATGGGTGCTAATGAAATTATCCAAGTGGCTTAGATGAGTTATCTCAAAGTAGGTCATTTGTGCCTTTTTTTTTTTTTTTGGTTTAAATTATATGACACCTTCTTCATTCTTCGATTGGGTAATTGTCATACTTTGTAATGAACTCATGAAAAGAATTTTAAAGAGATAATGTAAGTTTTTTGTTTTTTTTTAATTTTATTTCAGGAATCCACTTAAACAACAATCTAAACCACTTAAAGTTTGGCTTAGACCATCCTAGACTGTCTCCCACTCCAGCAGCCGCCCAGCCCGGGAAGGCGGACCTGCCCGTGGGCAGGGCAGGGAGCGACAAGATCGTCCTGCTGGTGTGTAACCGGGCCTGCTCGGGGCAGCAGGGCAAGAGGTGAGCCCAGCGGGTCTCCCAGCAGCGGCCAGGGCGCGAAGAAGTCTGGTGTTTTCACAGGTGTTCCGAAGTAGGGGTAGAAACATCCGTACTCGAAGTAGTTAATTTTCTGTTCTGATGGTTAGAGAATGTGCACAGGTTGACCTGATTGGGGAGGTGGAGAGGGGAGAACGCAGGGTCAGGATGACAGACTGAGTGAGAGGGGCCTTCTGTGTGTCCGTTTTCAGCTCCAGCTCCTCCTGGGGCCCCAGACCTGTACCCCTCTATCCAGCTGCCTCCTCTTTGATTTATTTTTAGGTGAGAGAGACAGACAGGAAGGGAGAGAGAGGAGAAGCATCAGCTCGTAGTTGCGGCACCTTAGTTGTTCATTGATTGCTTCTCCAACGTGCCTTGACGGGGGGGGGGGGGCTCCAGTGACCTTGGGCTTCAAGCTGGCGACCTTGGAGTCTCGAACCTGGATCCTCAGCATCCCAGGTGATGCGCTATCCACTGCACCACCACTGCCGGTCAGGCTCCACCTGCTTTCTTAACAGCTTCTCTCCCCTTTAATTCTTAACCAGTCTTGGCTGGTGTGTGCTCTTCCGTCTCCTGTGCTGAACTGAGCTCAGGCCCCTCCCTGGCCCCGGGCCCTTGGGCGGCTGGCTCAGCAGCGGTCAGTCTCCACTCGGAGGCCTTGACCAGGCGCTGGGAGCTGGGACTCTCGGTCCGTCTCCTCTGTGAGAATGCGGGGTTCCGACTGGTTCCCAGAGGACCGTTGTCCCGATAGTTTCGTGACCTTAGCAAGCAAGGCTGGGTCTGTTCCAGGCAAGAAGGACTTTGTGTTTCTAGTATTTGTCAGGGTGGCTGTTATATCAGCCTTGGAAAATGTTGCTCTGAAGCAAGTTCTTTTTTTTAAAAGTGGTTAATGGCATAAGTGCACAGTGTGTTGATTGTACATTGAGGATGTGCACTGACAAGTACGTGGGTGTTTCTGGTGTGTCAGGCAGTGTTGTACACACTAGGGCTGCAGTGGCCAACGGACGGATGGACGGGATCTGTGTTCTCCTGAGCTCACCTCCCACCAGGACAGGGGGACCCTGAGCAAGTGGACACGCTTACCTTCGGTTCCTTCCACTGTGGCTGGGATGATGGCGTGAGCCTGGGGCGGGCGGGCACTGCGCGAGAGGGAGGTCAGGGAGGGCTTCCATAGGGAGGCGGCCTCGAGCCCATGTGAGAGGGCTGAGCTGTGTGAGCCCTGGGGGGACAGGACCCCATGAGGAGGGACCTTGAGCACGAAGACACTGAGCCTGGAAGGGGCACGGCACGCTTCAGGGGCCGGAGGGAGAGGACGCTGGTCTCTTCAACGTGGAGACACTGTCACGTGACAGGCATGGCTGAACGGCTCACACGTGCTGGTCCCTTGTCACTCATTTCACCTCACGGCTGGTTTCAGGCCACGAGCTCACTGTTGAGTGCCGCTGTGCGTGGTGTTACTGGGTCTCGGTGACCTTAGTACCTCGGCCTCAACCTGTGCCAGGGTTTATGGGGTTCCTTCCTCCTTCCTCTCTCCCTCTTCCCCCCTCCCTCCCTCCTCCTCCCTCCTCCTCCCTCCTCCTCCCTCCTCCCTCTGCCCCTCCTCCCCTCCCTGCTCCCCCTGCCCCCTCCCCCCTCCCTCCTCCCTCCTCCCCTCCCTCTGCCCCTCCTCCCCTCCCTGCTCCCCCTGCCCCCTCCTCCCCTCCCTCCTCCCCTCCCCCTCCCTCTTCCCCTCCCCCTCCCCTCCCCCTCCCCTCCCCCTCCTCCCCTCCCCTCCCCTCCCCCTCCCTCCTCCCCTCCCTCTGCCCCTCCCCCCTCTCCTCCCCCCTCCCTCCTCCTCCCGGCCCCCCAGGCACTCAGGAGGCCTCTGCCAGTGTCCTGCAGGCCCGGCTCTGGGCCCTGGAGATAGTCACATACCTCCCCAGTGCCTCGTGGGGGCAGAGCCCAGGCTGGCAGGGTAGGCAGTGCTGTGGGCGGGGCACAGGGACGGGACGGAGCGTCCTGCAGGAGGGCTCCTCGTGGGTGTGGACGTGGCTGGGTGAGACCTAGCCTAGAAGAAGGAGCTGGCTGCACAGAGACCTGGGGGTGTGAGGAGGACACTCTCAGGGCACACGGCAGAGGTCTGAGTGCCTGAGGCTGGGGACGCTGATGCCAGGCCAGCTGTCCTCACCATGGGAGCTTCTGAAACAGCCTCAGTGCCACAGCTGGGTCTCAGGGAGCGCCCCTGGGGCACCCTGTTGAAAGCTCCCCTCGGTGACGTCGCCTGCAGCCAAAGCCGAGAGCCGCAGCACTGCCCTCGACTCCGCACGCCCGGCGGGCCACGTGCTCTCCCCTGAGGGGAGGGGCTAACGGACCCCCTGAGGGGAGGGGCTGACGGACCCCCTGAGGGGAGGGGCTGACGGACCCCCTGAGGGGAGGGGCCACGTGCTCTCCCCCTGAGGGGAGGGGCTGACGGACCCCTGAGGGGAGGGGCTGACGGACCCCCTGAGGGGAGGGGCTGACGGACCCCCTGAGGGGAGGGGCCGACGGACCCCCTGAGGGGAGGGGCCACCGGACCCCCTGAGGGGAGGGGCCACGTACTCTCCCCCTGAGGGGAGGGGCTGACGGACCCCTGAGGGGAGGGGCTGACGGACCTCCTGAGGGGAGGGGCCACGTGCTCTCCCCTGAGGGGAGGGGCCGACAGACCACCTGAGGGGAGGGGCTACGTGCTCTCCCCTGAGGGGAGGGGCTGATGGACCCCTGAGGGGAGGGGCCATGTGCTCTCCCCCTGAGGGGAGGGGCTGACGGACCCCCTGAGGGGAGGGGCCATGTGCTCTCCCCCTGAGGGGAGGGGCTGACGGACCTCCTGAGGGGAGGGGCTACGTGCTCTCCCCTGAGGGGAGGGGCTGACGGACCCCTGAGGGGAGGGGCTGACGGACCTCCTGAGGGGAGGGGCCACGTGCTCTCCCCCTGAGGGGAGGGGCTGACGGACCCCCTGAGGGGAGGGGCCACGTGCTCTCCCCTGAGGGGAGGGGCTGACGGACCCCTGAGGGGAGGGGCCACGTGCTCTCCCCTGAGGGGAGGGGCTGACGGACCCCCTGAGGGGAGGGGCTGACGGACCCCCTGAGGGGAGGGGCCACGTGCTCTCCCCTGAGGGGAGGGGCTGACGGACCCCCTGAGGGGAGGGGCTAACGGACCCTTGAGGGGAGGGGCTGACGGACCCCCCTGAGGGGAGGGGCTAACGGACCCTTGAGGGGAGGGGCTGACGGACCCCCTGAGGGGAGGGGCTAACGGACCCTTGAGGGGAGGGGCTGACGGACCCCCTGAGGGGAGGGGCTGACGGACCCCTGAGGGGAGGGGCCACGTGCTCTCCCCCTGAGGGGAGGGGCTGACGGACCCCCTGAGGGGAGGGGCTAACGGACCCTTGAGGGGAGGGGCCACGTGCTCTCCCCCTGAGGGGAGGGGCTACGTGCTCTCCCCCTGAGGGGAGGGGCTGAGAGACCACCTGAGGGGAGGGGCTGACGGACCCCCTGAGGGGCGGGGCCACGTGCTCTCCCCCTGAGGGGAGGGGCTGACGGACCCCCTGAGGGGAGGGGCTGACGGACCCCTGAGGGGAGGGGCTGACGGACCCCTGAGGGGAGGGGCCACGTGCTCTTCCCCCCCCCCCAGGTGAGGGGCTGACGGACCCCCTGAGGGGAGGGGCCACGTGCTCTTCCCCCCCCCCAGGTGAGGGGCTGACGGACCCCCTGAGGGGAGGGGCCACGTGCTCTTCCCCCCCCCCAGGTGAGGGGCTGACGGACCCCCTGAGGGGAGGGGCTGACGGACCCTTGAGGGGAGGGGCCACGTGCTCTCCCCCTGAGGGGAGGGGCTGACGGACCCCTGAGGGGAGGGACCACGTGCTCTTCCCCCCCCCCCAGGTGAGGGGCTGACGGACCCCCTGAGGGGCGGGGCCACGTGCTCTCCCCCTGAGGGGAGGGGCTGACGGACCCCCTGAGGGGAGGGGCTGACGGACCCCTGAGGGGAGGGGCCACGTGCTCTTCCCCCCCCCCAGGTGAGGGGCTGACGGACCCCCTGAGGGGAGGGGCTGACGGACCCCTGAGGGGAGGGGCCACGTGCTCTCCCCCTGAGGGGAGGGGCTACGTGCTCTCCCCCTGAGGGGAGGGGCTGAGAGACCACCTGAGGGGAGGGGCTGACGGACCCCCTGAGGGGAGGGGCCACGTGCTCTCCCCCTGAGGGGAGGGGCTGAGAGACCACCTGAGCGGAGGGGCTGACGGACCTCCTGAGGGGAGGGGCTACGTGCTCTCCCCTGAGGGGAGGGGCTGACGGACCCCCTGAGGGGAGGGGCTGACGGACCCCCTGAGGGGAGGGGCCACGTGCTCTCCCCCTGAGGGGAGGGGCTGAGAGACCACCTGAGCGGAGGGGCTGACGGACCTCCTGAGGGGAGGGGCTACGTGCTCTCCCCTGAGGGGAGGGGCTGACGGACCCCTGAGGGGAGGGGCTGACGGACCCCCTGAGGGGAGGGGCTGGCTGGGTGACCCGCTGGCCTGTGTCCTCGTCAGCCTGTCGGGTCCGGCTCCCTGCCTGTGAGGCCCTCCGGCCCGCTGTCCCTCTGGCACTGACCTGCGTGTTACCCTGCTGTTTGCCAGACTCGTGTCCGCGCCTGACCTGTCCTTTGCCACCTGAGAACCTGGCACCGCCCCCCCCCCCCAAGCCATTTTCGTGGGCGGACTGCTAAATTTCATCTAGAAATCTTGGCTTCTCTTCTGACTTCTCATCCACTTAGGAGAGTCAGTATTCAACTTCTTGTGTGTTTTATTTCGAGAAGGGTCCTGAAACCCGTCAGAGCGTGGCTCCATTGAGAAGGCCGTGAGCGGGGAAGTGCAGGGCTCGAGGCGTGGCTGCAGCTGCAGGTGACAGAGGTGACAGGTGTGTCTGTGTGTCAGGTTCGGGCTGCCGTTCGTGCTGCACTTGGAGAAGACGGTGGCCTGGGACCTGCTGCAGAGGGAGATCCTGGAGAAGATGAAGTACTTCCTGAGGCCCACGGTGTGCGTCCAGGTGCGTGTGCCTGCCCGCCCGCGCCCCCCGCAGAGCCAGCTGCTTAGATGCTCAGCACCGGGGACCTAGCCCTCGTCTCAGGAGGCGAGCTGGCCACGGCAGGGGTGTCCCTTGCTAAGTGTGGCTTAGTGACGTTGAGCATGTGGTCCGCTCGGGGAGGCTCTGTGGGACATCTCTGTGTGTCTTGAGCATGAGGACCGCAGCGTTACGGTCTGCCCGGGAAGCGTACGTCCACTCACCCCTCCCCCGTGGTGTCGGTCCGCGTACGTATCTGACGTGCGGGCAGCATTTGGGTCATCGTACTGAGGGCTGTTTGAGCAGCTTGGCAGCCCAGCGGAGCAGTGTGGGGAGCAGGTGCAGACAGGCACCCTGTCCCGGGTCTGTGTGTCCACACCAGGGGGAGGGAGACCCTTGAGGAGCAGTGTGGGGAGCAGGAGCAGACAGGCGGCCTGTCCCCTCTGTCCCGGGTCTGTGTGTCCACACCAGGGGGAGGGAGACCCTTGAGGAGCAGTGTGGGGAGCAGGTGCAGACAGGCACCCTGTCCCGGGTCTGTGTGTCCACACCAGGGGGAGGGAGACCCTTGAGGAGCAGTGTGGGGAGCAGGAGCAGACAGGCGGCCTGTCCCGGGTCTGTGTGTCCACACCAGGGGGAGGGAGGCAGGCCCTTGAGGAGAGGCTGGCCTAACTGCCCTCCACCACTGTGCACAGGTGTGTCCGTTCAGCTTGCGTGTGGTCAGCGTGGTGGGGATCACGTACTTGCTGCCACAGGAGGAGCGGCCGCTGTGCCACCCGACGGTGGAAAGGTAACGACCTCCCCTTCCGGAACGTGCCGTGGGCTCGGGGTCACTCTAGTGTCCGCTATGGTTTCCAACAGTGTGGAAGGTTCTAGAAGTTGATTCCTATCAGGGCTTATGTTATAGTATTTTCTAAAAACAATTATTTATTGATTTGTGAGAGAGGAAGGGGAGAGAGAGAGAGAGGCAGCAATTTGTTGCTCCACCGACCCATGTGTTCATCGGTTGATTCCATGTGCCCTGTGCCCTGACCGGGGATGGAACCCACAGCCTTGGCATCTCAGGACGACGCTCTGACTGACAGAGCTGCCCGGCCAGGGCCTGGGATCTTCCCTGAAATCAGAAAAGCCTGGAGCACTCGTGTTAGAGATACAATCACTGTGTTCCCTAGGCCTGCAGAGAAGTGACCCTGTCGTGTTCACCCAGATCGACGTGAACATGACCCTCCCAAAGCAGGGTTCTAACCACACCCCCTTCCTCCCCGAGATCCTCACGTGGGCCCTGGGCCTGAAGGCGAAGCCCCGTCCCCTTCCTCCCCGAGATCCTCACCTGGGCCCTGGGCCTGAAGGTGAAGCCCCGCCCCCTTCCTCCCTGAGATCCTCACGTGGGCCCTGGGTCTGAAGGTGAAGCCCCGCCCCCTTCCTCCCTGAGATCCTCACGTGGGCCCTGGGCCTGAAGGCGAAGCCCCGCCCCCTTCCTCCCCGAGATCCTCACGTGGGCCCTGGGCCTGAAGGCAAAGCCCCGCTCCCTTCCTCCCCGAGATCCTCACGTGGGCCCTGGGCCTGAAGGTGAAGCCCCGCCCCCTTCCTCCCTGAGATCCTCACGTGGGCCCTGGGTCTGAAGGTGAAGCCCCGCCCCCTTCCTCCCTGAGATCCTCACGTGGGCCCTGGGCCTGAAGGCGAAGCCCCGTCCCCTTCCTCCCCGAGATCCTCACCTGGGCCCTGGGCCTGAAGGCAAAGCCCCGGGTCCGCAGTGCACGAGGCAGGTCAGCTTGGGCCCTGGAGCCTCCCCGCTGCCAGGCCAGCCCCTCCGCAGGGTCAGAGGGTGGGGTGTTTGCATCCCGACCCTGACAGGTGCCGTGCACGTGCTAACGGGATCTTTCCTCTGAGCCTCTCTTCACACGTCCGTCCTTCCCCCGGGGCCGAGTCTTTCGCTGCTCTGCCTCCCTGTGCTCTCGACCTGCTTCTCCTTGTGCAGCGGCCGCTGTGTTAAAATGAGGGAGAGGCGCATGTGTGTGCACTTACACGCCTATGACGCATAAATGTAAAAACTTGTGATACTGTTTTTATTTTAATTTTTTTCAACGAATGTCATAGTGCCTGCATTTCAGGATTCCAGAAAAATCTATACCATGGTTCTATTTGAAAATTGGTTGGCCCTGGCCAGTTGGCTCAGTGGTAGAGCGTTGGCCCAGCATGTGGAAGTCCCAGGTTCAATTCCCAGCCAGGGCACACAGGAGAAGCGCCCATCTGCTTCTCCACCCCTCCCCCTCCCCTTCTCTCTTCCAATCCCATAGCCATGGCTCGAGTACTTCAAGCACATTGGCCACGGGTGCTGAGAATGGCTGCATGGAGCTTCCACTTCAGGTGTTAAAAATCTGTAGTTTGGTTGTGAGCACGGCCTCAGATGGGCAGAGCATCGGCCCCAGACGAGGGTTGCCGGGTGGATCCCGGTCGGGGCACATGCAGGAGTCTGTCTCTCTATCTCCCTTCCTCTCACTTGGAAAAGAAGAAAAAAAAAGAAAATAGGTCGCAATTTGGTTTTAAAGATAAGAGTTGATAGATTTAGATAAGGCTTCAAAACATTGCAAAGTGTAAGAAATATTAGATGACTCGTAGCGACTGTTACTGCTGAGTTTATCAGGAGACAGATGAGTCAGCATCTCAGGCTCTGCGAAGGCAGGAGGGGACCCTGAGCAGGACCTTTCAGAAGTGTAATTGGGGCGGACAGAGTCCAGAGCCCAAGGACCAGGCATGGTTTATGGGGGGGGTATACAGGAGGGGGCCTTGTCCCCAAAGAGACTGCTGTCCAGTCTCCATTTGGGTTGGTGAGAAATTGGACAAAAAGTTAAAAAGGTCATAAAGAACATCGAAGAGTGATTGCGGACAGCCTTATTATAACAGGATTCTAAATTTCTTCCAATCTCTTTATTTCTATACTGGACATTTTAATTTAATCTGAGGATTTTTTTTCTTTTAGTTCATTTGTAACCTACTTATTAAATATGAGGTTATTATAATGGTCTCAACTAGAAGCTTTTTCTAATGGGGAGCAGTGATGAAGATTTTTTAGAAATCACAGGATTTCAGATTTAGACCGGATTATCCTATTTAAGTGAAGTCACTTATTTAGGGAATCATACGTGACTCCGCTCCGACCTCCTCCTGTCCTGTAGGGCGTTGAAATCTTGTGGACCAGGGGGCACGGCGCACGTGAAGTTAGTGGTCGAGTGGGACAAGGAGACAAAGGATTTGTGAGTATTTCTTCCGTAGTGTTTCCAGAGTCATTGTCTTAATGCTTTCAAAAGCGTACCTTTAATCTTTCAGGTCAGCTGAAGCCGGAATCTCTCTTCTCTTTAGTTTCTTAGTGTCCAGGTGTTTTGCTGAGCCTTTTAAGTCGTTTATTATCTCTCCAACATGTTATGTTATTTGCTGCTAAGGAGACAGAAGCTATATATTCAAATATAGACTGTTTGCAAAAATGAGGGGATATTTCAAAATGAAGTGATAAAATAGGCCCTCGTTTTTGTGAGTAGTACATACACACACGCACATAAATGTGTTCATTGTAGGTCCAGTTACTTTGACTTGCGTTCCAGGCCCGTTAACTCTAGTAAATGATACAAAATGCGTGCCCTTTGTTCCAAAGGACAAGGACGTATGAAGTAGCACAGTTCACGGCCAGTCCCAGAAAAATCAACTCCCAAGTTATTTCTTAAAAATACCTTTATAGATAGAGAGTTTTTCGAGAACACTTTGGAACGTGGGACACTGCTTCCTCACCCACCGGTCTTTTTGTTGGTTATGAATTGTATCCATGGCTGTGTAGTTGTGGTTATATTTGTGTCAGTTTTACAAGACACTGTCTGATCAGCCCCCCCCCCCCCCCCCCCGGTGGCAGCTTGTTTGTGAACACTGAGGACGAGTACGTCCCTGACGCGGAGAGTGTCCGGCTGCAGAGGGAGCGCCACCACCAGCCTCAGACCTGCACTTTGTCCCAGTGCTTCCAGCTTTACACCAAAGAGGAGCGGGTGAGGGCGGGGCGTCCCGGCTGGGCAGGCCTGGGTGGGCGTCCCGGGCTGGGCGTCAGGGGCTGGATGCCCCGATCCCCTGGGTAGGGTCCCCGGGGTGGGCGTCCCCAGGGTGGGCGTCCCCTGGGTAGGCGTCCCCGGGGCTGGGCGTCCCCGGGGCGGGGCATCTCCGAGTGGGGCGTCCCCGGGCTGGGCATCCCCTGGGTAGGGTCCCCGGGGTGGGCATCCCCAGGGTGGGCGTCCCCTGGGTAGGCATCCCCGGGCTGGGCATCCCCTGGGTAGGGTCCCCGGGGTGGGCGTCCCCTGGGTGGGCGTCCCCTGGGTAGGCATCCCCGGGGTGGGGCGTCCCCGTGGTGGGCGTCCCCGGGGCGGGGCATCTCCGAGTGGGGCGTCCCCGGGCTGGGTGTCCCCAGGGTAGGCGTCCCCTGGGTGGGCGTCCCCTGGGTAGGCGTCCCCGGGCTGGGTGTCCCCAGGGTGGGCGTCCCCTGGGTGGGCGTCCTGGGGTTGGGTATCCCCTGGGTAGGTGTCCCCGGGCTGGGTGTCCCCTGGGTAGGCGTCCCCTGGGTGGGCGTCCCTGGGGTGGGTGTCCCCGGCTGGGCAGCTGGGTGGTTTGGTGGTTGGGTGAGGGTCCCGGCCATGGCGGGGACAGTGGGGAAACAGAGCACGTCCCAGAAAGCTCCCCAGGAGCCGTGCGTTTGTGTCGGTTCTGCCCCTGGAGTGGGCGTCTGTCTCGTTCTTAGGTTTTTGGGACGGTCACAAAAAACTGTTTAACATTTTAGAAAAACATGATTAATGGAAATGTTCTAGAAATGAACCTTTCTAGTTAATTTTTTTCCTCTTAATGATTAATGATAACTTTTTTTTGTTTCAGTTGACAAATTTTAAATCATTTTTCTTAGTAACTAGAATAAGGGTGCTCAATTCTTTGGTACTGAGAACACAGCTGCCAGGACCTATTTAAATTTAAATTCATTATAATTACATAAAATCAGAAGTAGACACGTGTGGCTCTTGTATTGGGCAGTGTGGACAGAGAGTGTTCTATTGGGCAGCGCGCTTTCGGCCAGTGAGCCCAGTGCTTTGCAGATTGTGGGGACTCCGTGAACATTTGTAGGTCAGGGTGAACAGGTAGGGGATGAACAAGTCTCCGTAGACGAGGCTCGGGCCTGTGTGGTGTTAAGCTTCTCTGCGTGTCTGCAGCCTGAGAAACCTGGACTGGGACACTTGGAGTTCATCCCGAGTTGAGTTCAGCATCCTGATCCTGACTGCTGATTGTTCTGCTCACTAAATACACGGGGAGCTATGCAGTTCAGGGTTGGAGAGGATTGAAGATAGGTTTCTCCCTAAGGCCTGTTGTTTTCAGCTGGGGCTTCGAAACCTGTCCCGGCAGACTCTGCTCTGTGTAGCACCTTATCCTATTTAGCTTTGTTTGTTTCTGAATTGATTTGGGAGGTGTTTGAGAACGGCACAAAACTTTGAGCAGACCTACGAGATCTATGGAACGTCTCCTTGATTTGGAAGGATGAATTCAAGCTAGCAGGGTATATTTTAATAGGGAGTCATCCACTCGGGACCGCACTGGGTCCTGGGGTGTGGCAGGGACCCAGACGGACAGTGTTTCTGCCCTCAGGCTGTCTACAATCCAGCGGGGATAAACAGGGAAATGAGGAAGCCCAGGTCCTGGGGTAGGGAGGACGGGGGCGTGGCTGAGCTGCAGCAGTGTGGAGGAAGGGGGCGTGGCTGAGCCGCAGCAGTGAAGGAAGGGGGCGTGGCTGAGCCACAGCAGTGGGGGGAAAGGGGGCGTGGCTGAGCAGCAGTGAGGAGGACAGGGGCGTCGCTGAGCCGCAGCAGTGCGGAGGGCGGGGGCATGGCTGAGCCGCAGCAGTGAAGGAAGGGGGCGTGGCTGAGCAGCAGTGCGGAGGACGGGGGCGTGGCTGAGCTGCAGCAGTGAAGGAAGGAGGCGTGGCTGAGCTGCAGCTGTGTGGGGGGAAAGGGGGCGTGGCTGAGCAGCAGTGCGGAGGACGGGGGCGTGGCTGAGCCGCAGCAGTGCAGCCCCTGTGGCCGGAGCAAGGGGGGTAAATGACAAGTGAGACTCTGTCCTGGGCTTTGAATGACCTCACGTGTCTCCCATGGTGCCCAGCTCCGAGGACACGTTCAGCAGGTGCACTGTGGAGTGAGTGAGTAGATGAGGTACTCGGGGAGTTCAGGCATCGGGCCCCAAGGCTTGGCGGCAGGAGGCTGCATGCTGGTGACCTCGGTCTCAGTCCTCAGTCCTGGTCGGGGCTGTCAGTGGGCATCAGGCACTGCCTGTGCCTGAGGATGGCTTTAGAAACTGTCCAGAGCTCAGCGCTTGGATGGTGATGGCGCTGCTCTTGTCATGCCCGTAGTGTTCCCTGTGGAGACACTGGCGGACTGGGCCCCCCAGAGTGGGCAGGACTACACACCTGGAAGTCAGGACAAGGCGAAGTGTGTTCCAGTGAAGGAACCTGAGGCTCATGCACCTCAAGGACCACCCTGTGGACGAGGGTGGACTTAATTTTATCTGAAAGCAGAACCTTAAAGGCGGGCAGTTGTAGGGGAAGGGCTGTGTGTTAGCACAGGAAGAATTTAGGGTGGGAGCGAGCGGAGGTGGGGCAGCTTCCTGCCGAGCCGGCCTGGCCGGCTCTCCCCTCCGTGTGCTCGGCCCTCCCCTCCGTGTGCTCGGCCCTCCCCTCCGTGTGCCCGGCCCTCCCCTCCGTGTGCCCGGCCCTCCCCTCCGTGTGCCCGGCCCTCCGCTCCGTGTGCTCCGCCCTCCCCTCCGTGTGCTCGGCCCTCCCCTCCGTGTGCTCGGCCAGCTGCAGGCAGGCCCCCGGCGCTCAGTGTGGTCTGCCACTGCAGGTACAGGAGCCAGGCTGCGTCTTGGGGACTGTCATGGCTGTTAGATGACATCACGGCATTCTCGCTGTGTCTGACAGCAGTGTCATTTGTGTGTGTCAGGAATTAAACAAGTAAACGGCAACCTGCTCCTTTGCCACAAGCACCAGGCTGGCAGGCCATGCGTGTAGACTGTCACGTCACACAGATGTGGGCTTAGCAGATGACAGCTTAGGTCCCTCTCAGTCCAGCCTTCTGAGGCACGATTCTGCCCTTCGATCTTTCCCTACCACCCTGGCGGGCGTGGCCTCCGGGTCCCTGGCCTCCCTGTGACATGGGCGGGGATGAGATCACATGCAGGTCCTGGTTTCCAGAGCTACTGACACCTGCATCCTGAGTCCCTGGCCTGCAGGGATGCTGTGTAGATGTGAGGCCCAGAGGCTTTTTTTTTTTTTTTTTTGTATTTTTCCGAAGCTGGAAACGGGAGAGACAGTCAGACAGACTCCTGCATGCGCCCGACTGGGATCCACCCGGCACGCCCACCAGGGGCGATGCTCTGCCCACCAGGGGGCGATGCTCTGCCCCTCCGGGGTGTTGCTCTGCCCCTCGGGGTGTTGCTCTGCCGCGACCAGAGCCACTCTAGTGCCTGGGGCAGAGGCCAAGGAGCCATCCCCAGCGCCCGGGCCATCCTTGCTCCAATGGAGCCTCGGCTGCGGGAGGGGAAGAGAGAGACAGAGAGGAAGGAGAGGGGGTGGAGAAGCAAATGGGCGCCTCTCCTATGTGCCCTGGCCGGGAATTGAACCTGGGTCCCCCGCACACCAGGCTGACGCTCCACCGCTGAGCCAACCGGCCAGGGCCCAGAATGGCATTTATAAAGGCCGTGTTTATAGCAGGGGTGGGGGTTGTTTGGAGCAAGTCTGTCAGTGCCAGGGGAGACCGGACAGTTAGGAGGAGCGTGAGGAGGACTTTGAATTCAGGTGGCATTGGTGGGTGGAGAGGGGACAGGGATGAGAGAAGGCAGAGAGACAGGAACCTTGGTGGACGTGAGCGGGAGGAAGAGGGGAGGGTCTGAGGGTTGGGGACAGTCCCCATGTCTGCCTTTGGTGGGTGGCCACGGTGTTTGCTGAGAGGACCGGAGGAGAAGGGATGGTATTGATGGACAGGCGCTGAGTTTGCGGTACTCCTGGGTCAGACGCTCTAGGCCAGTGGCTATCAGCTGCCAGTCTGCGGACTGGTGCCGTGGACTCGGTAATCTCCTGCACCACGGGGTGGGCCGTGCTCACCTCTTTCATCGTCCTTTGTGAGCGGTAACCCACCCAGCGAATGTTTGGGGGCCACTTCCGTTGGTGATTTTCCATCGAGCCTCATTGCATGTAGCTTCCAAAGAGGTTCTGAGTTGCCCTGGGCCCCTGCCAAGGAGTGGGCACAGCTGTCGTCCATGGGAAAGCCCCGAAGCCCCGCCCTCTGTCAGAGAGCCACGCCCCCACCAGAAAGCCCCGCCCTCTGTCAGCCCCGCCCTGCGTGCGCTGACAGGTGCCCTCTTTTCAGCTGGCGCCGGACGACGCCTGGCGCTGCCCACACTGCAAGCAGCTGCAGCAGGGCAGCATCACGCTGAGCCTCTGGACCCTGCCCGACGTGCTCATCATCCACCTGAAGAGGTTTCGGCAGGTAAGCGTGGGGCCGGACCGCCTGTAGCCATGGGGGTCCCCTACTGTCCCCGCTGGGTCCCTACTCCTCTCTGCGGTTCACAGATACACAGCCGCCCCCTCACGAGGGCCACCCCGAGTTCTGTCCCAGTGGGACTGGAGCGTCCTGTGACCCTTAAACCCTCACATTCTAGTTCGTCCTGTGGACATTTTATTTCATTCTTGAACGTTTTGCTTTAGATTGGTAAATACTGTTTTTAAATTTTGGTGAGTTACTTTGGATTTAAAGAAACAGAACAGAGTGCTTGTTTCTGGTAGGTTTGCGTTTCTACCTGACGGACCAGTGGGGCGTCTGCTCCCGAGGAGCCCTGGGAAGCGAGTCAGGAACTGCAGGGAATTGCTGTTGAGTCAGGTTGCTCTGTGAGCATTTCTTACAGAACGGCTGTGTGTCCCTGAGGTCAGGGTGGCCCTGGAGAGCCCTGTTTCAGGGGGCTGAGTGGGGGGTAGGCAGTGGGGGGTCTCTGGGGCCTGGCTTTAGGACATTTCATATCTGAAGTTGGGGCAGGTTAGTGCGAGGAGCTGTGCAAGCCCTGTGCCCCGAGGAAGTGTGGCCTGGGCCAGAGGCGGGCGGTAGAGCTGGGGGGGGGGCGTGTGAGCCGAGGGGGCGGGGTGGGCAGGGACTGGCCATCGGCACAGACCCTGCGGACAGCTGGGAGTCTGTCTGTCTGCTGATGCTTTGAAGCTGAGAAACGGCAGCAGCAAACGTGTGTTTTGAAGGGAACATTCTGGCCGCAGCATGGAGAATTATGAGCGTCAAGAATGAAGATGGGAGCTGGAGGCAGCCGTGGGTGTCACGCAGGGTCGGGGAGGGACGCAGCGGCATGGGTGAGGGTCGTAGTGGAGGAGAGGGAGACCTGGGTCGACAGGAGGTGCTGAGCACTTGGGGGACACACACAAGGTTCCTGGTGGGGGCTTCCGCACACGGGCGTGGAGTCCTGGCTGTGCTCTCCCCGGGGTCTGTGGGGAGCTGGTGTGAGTCCTGGCTGTGCTCTCCCCGGGGTCTGCGAGGAGCTGGTGTGGGTCCTGGCTGTGCTCTCCCCTGGGGTCTGCGGGGAGCTGGTGTGGGTCCTGGCTGTGCTCTCCCCTGGGGTCTGTGGGGAGCTGGTGTGGGTCCCGGCTGTGCTCTACCCTGGGGTCTGCGGGGAGCTGGTGTGAGTCCTGGCTGTGCTCTCCCCGGGGTCTGTGGGGAGCTGGTGTGGGTCCCGGCTGTGCTCTCCCCTGGGGTCTGTGGGGAGCTGGTGTGGGTCCCGGCTGTGCTCTCCCCTGGGGTCTGTGGGGAGCTGGTGTGGAGTCCTGGCTGTGCTCTCCCCTGGGGTCTGCGGGGAGCTGGTGTGGAGTCCTGGCTGTGCTCTCCCCGGGGTCTGTGGGGAGCTGGTGTGGGTCCCGGCTGTGCTCTCCCCTGGGGTCTGTGGGGAGCTGGTGTGGGTCCCGGCTGTGCTCTCCCCCGGGGTCTGTGGGGAGCTGGTGTGAGTCCTGGCTGTGCTCTCCCCGGGGTCTGTGGGGAGCTGGTGTGAGTCCTGGCTGTGCTCTCCCCTGGGGTCTACGAGGAGCTGGTGTGGAGTCCTGGCTGTGCTCTCCCCGGGGTCTGCAGGGAGCTGGTGTGGGTCCTGGCTGTGCTCTCCCCGGGGTCTGTGGGGAGCTGGTGTGGAGTCCTGGCTGTGCTCTCCCCGGGGTCTGCAGGGAGCTGGTGTGGGTCCTGGCTGTGCTCTCCCCCGGGGTCTGCGGGGAGCTGGTGTGGGTCCTGGCTGTGCTCTCCCCGGGGTCTGCGGGGAGCTGGTGGAGGGCTGGGCCAGCCTCCTCCATCTCTTACACACGCAGACTGGAGGCGTGCCGCTGCCTGAGTAAACACACAGGGCCGTCCTCTTTCCCGTTCCTCTGACCGAGGCTGCACCTCCGTGGTGTGCCCCTGTCGCCATCCCCCCATTCTCGCTGGCCCCCTGCCAGTCTGCCCGTTCACACGTTGCATGCTTTCCAGGTGGTTGCAACTGCAGTGTCTTCTCACTGGTTTCTTAACCCGGACAACTCTCTGCCACGTGCATGCCCTGCTCACACAGCGTCACCCACAGCTTCGGCCACATCTCCCCCTAAAGCCCCGGCTGTCCCCTGGACTGAGAACACAGCCCCGATTCCATAGCTGGCTGTCCTGACCAGCCAGGACCCAGCCTACCTTTCTCTTATGGAAAAGTTTCTTCCCTTAATAGATGCGGACCTCCTTGAGGTGGCCACTGTCCGTGCCCCGTGGGTTTTTAAGGCTCCATGGACACAGCAGACATTCAGCAGACAGCTTTCCCTCTGGGCTTAGGGGACACAGGTTCCCCAGGGTTGCAGCTGTAACGTTCAGTGTCATTGCCGGGGTGGGGTAAGCAAGGGCTCCGGGCCGGCCACCGGCTTTCCCTGCCCGTGCTGTCCCTCCGTTATGCTCACGCCTCTGTGACAGGTGTCAGGAGAACCACCTGGCATTGTCGTTTTGTACTTTTGTCAGAAACCTAAAATCCCTTAATCAGATAGAGATGCTTGTAGGTCACGACCGGTTCCACTTGGCGATCCTAAAGCCCCTCCTGCCGACAGTGGGTTCGCGTAGTCTGTTCCCCGTGTTGTGTGTGTCGTGGGAAACGGCGCAGGTAACTCAAGGGTGTCAGCTGTTCCAGCCCACACTCCCCGGTGAACCCTTTGCCCTCTGTTTGCACGAAAACGTCATCGGGACTCGTTTTTCTTCTTGTGGCAGGAAGGAGACCGGCGGATGAAGCTTCAGAACATGGTCAGGTTCCCCCTGACCGGCCTGGACATGACGCCTCACGTGGTCAAGAGGAGCCAGAGCAGCTGGAGCCTGCCGTCCCACTGGTCTCCCTGGCGACGCCCGTATGGACTCGGGAGGGACCCTGAGGACTACATCTATGACCTGTATGCTGTGTGCAATCACCATGGCACCATGCAAGGGGGGCACTACACAGGTCTGCAGCGCGAGAGGCCGGGTCTGTGCGGGTGCCGGCAGGCGTGTGTGCGTGTGTGTGCGGGTCCCGTGCCTCAGGCTCGTGTCCCTCTCGGCGGGCAGCGTGCCTCCGCCTGGCGGCTCATCTTCCTCTGGACCCTCGTGCGGGAGCAGACGGGTGGCAGTCCTCCTCTTTCCGGGCGCCGGCCCACCGGGGTGCTCGGGCAACTGGGGGTGGCGGGCAGGACCCACCGCTGCCTCCGCGTGCGCGCGCCCTTCACACTCCGCGCTGCCTCCGCGTGCGCGCGCCCTTCACACTCCGCGCTGCCTCCTCGCGGGCCAGCGGCTCCCTGCTCAGAGGTGACTGCCGTGGCCTGTTACTCGTGTCTTTACAGTGACTTGGCAGGCTTTTCATTTTTGTGTGAAGGTTGCATTTCCTCTTTCATCTTGAAAGCAGCTGTACCAAGTGTAGAGACCGGAGAGGGAGGAAGCGCAGCACCCCCGTGACTGGGCCTGTCGCTCAGAAACAGCGCTGGTGGCGCTTTTTACCCAGAACGGAGCTCACCCACCACCTGGACCGTTAGTGCTGGGCTGTGGCCTTGGGTGTGGTCACTTCTTTGTGCTGCCGTCCCCACCGTCCGTGTCCAGAGCGTTGTCATCTCGGAGCGCTGGTACTTTCTGCAGCCTCCCCATTTCCCGTGCTGAGACCCCGCCGCTGAGGGTCTGGTGTAGGAAGTGGTTAATGAAGGTGTTCGTTCGGAGAATGCGTGAGGGACCCCGGCTCCCCTGGGTCAGGGGCGCCTGTGTGTCCGTGTGCATTTGCAGTGCATCCTGGGACGTCTTGATTCCGCACGGGCCCTGGCTGTGGTTACAGGGTGCGTGTCTGGCTGGCTCAGTGAGCTTTGTGCCACAGTGCTGCTCAGAGTCTGTGACGGAGAACCTGTCTTTTTAAAAGTTCCCCGTCCTTCAGGAACCCACACGTTTGCAAACATGCCGTTCACGTGTCACGGCCGTGTCGGTTTGCTGTGAAGGTTCTGGTGTTCGTGTGGCGGACTAGCCCCAGCCCGTGAACCAGGTTGAGTCGCCCGGTCTAGAAAAGACTTCAGTAGTGCTCCAGAGAGAAGCAGATAGAGCACTTTTGTAACTGCTGTGTTGACTCGTGAACGAGTTCCTGCTCACGGTTTCCACACTGGCTGAAGGGAGACCCACTGAATTACAGCAGGGAATGTCACCTCCTGGGCGAGTCCCCTTATACTTCCTCTCCAGAGTGGCAGCCTCTGTCCAAACCAGGGCCGTCTCACTGGCCCCGTTCACGGCTCGCAGCCCTGTCTGTCCCCCGTGGTTCCGTGGGTCCACGCAGCACAGGACAGCCCCGCCCAACACCACAGACGCCTGTCTGTGCGTCTGCGTCCGGGCCTGTCTGGTGTGACCCCTCCAGTCTGGTCCCCTTCACCTCAGGGTTCTGTGGCTGGCAGAAGTCATTGTGGCCTCGGGGACATCACTCTGGGCGCTCCTCTAAGGACCTGTGGGCCCTGCGAGGGGCCGGCCGTGCTGGGCCTAGTCCAGCAGTCAGCTAGATGGTCTCACGCTCCTTCATTCCCTCCCCAGTAAACGTCTTTTTAGAAAGTGTACTTTTCTGGCCCTGGTCAGTTGGCTCAGTGGTTGAGCATCAACCTGGAGTGTGGAAGTCCTGGGTTCGATTCCCGGCCAGGGCACACAGGAGAAGCGCCCATCTGCTTCTCCACCCCTCCCCCCCTCCTTCCTCTCTGTCTCTCTCTTCCCCTCCCACAGCCGAGGCTCCACTGGAGCAGAGTTGGCCCGGGCGCTAAGGACGGCTCCATGGCCTCTGCCTCAGGTGCTAAAACCAGCTCAGTTGTGAGCACGACCCCCGATGGGCAGAGCGTGCCACTCAGATGGCTGTTGCCAGGTGGATCCCGGTCGGGGTGCATGCGGCAGACTGTCTCTCTGTCTCTCTCTCACTAAAAAAACCAAAAGCGTACTCTCTGGGTGGACTTCCCACAGCCTGTGGTAGACCCTCACAGGGGGGCGGGGCTTCGTGGGCTCTAAGGTGCCTGTTCTCGCTGGCGCTGGGATGTGCTTTGTCCTGCTGCAGGCTGGAGTCGGAGCCGAGAGCTGGGCCGTGTGCCTGCAGGAGCTCAGATGTGCTCGTGTGTTGGGGCCGCCCTCCGAGGGGAGTGGGGTCAGGAAGGGAACAGGGTCGTTCTGAAGGGAGCAGGGCCCTCCCTTCACCAGCGCGTGATCCTGGGCAAGGTGGCCCCTCCTCCCGGGCCTCTGAGAGGTGGGGGTCATTACAGAGCAAGAGCATAGGGCCGAGTGCCCTGTGTGGCCCATAGTGGGGCTACCTAGCTGTCAGCAGCTGCTTTATGGTATCGTTGACCCTGGTTCTATTATCTTCTGTCCCTAAGAAGCACTAACCTGTCACCGCGTGTGTAGGTCAGGGTTCCTCACCCCTGGCACTGTTGGCGTTCGGCAGGGTGACTCTGTGCTGTGAGAGCCCATCTGGGTACGGTAGGACCTTCAGCGACACCCTGGTCTCAGCCCCAGGTTGTGACAATCACAATGTCTCCAGACTTTTCCAAAGGTGCCCCAGGGGTAGAATAGTCCCAGGTTGAGACCCAGTGGTTTAAATAAACGAGTATGTCACGTTTCCTAAGATTCAAGATCATTTTAGCCATTTGGAGTTTCTTGAGACATTGGCCCGCGTGTGACGGAGTCTGGATATCCCCCTTCCTGTGTCACTAGGTGCAGCCTTCAGGGCTGGAATCGGTGGTGTGGGCGGGGAGCAGTCTGGGTGGGAGTGACCGCAGGCGCAGCTGCCCGGGGCTGACGCGGCTCTCGTTGGCAGCCTACTGTAAGAACTCCGTGGACGGCCTCTGGTACTGCTTCGACGACAGCGAGGTGCAGCAGCTGTCGGAGGACGAGGTCTGCACCCAGACGGCCTACATCCTCTTCTACCAGCGGCGGACGGCGATCCCATCCTGGTCGGCCAACAGCTCCGTGGCAGGTCAGGTCCCCAGACGGGAGGTGCTCGTTCACTGTTCAGAGACGTCCTCCGGTTCGATCCCATGAATCTCCACGTCTGCGTTCAATCTGGAAGCCAGAGTGCTTGCCGTGGAGGAAGGGGAGTGGTGTGGGGGGCGGCTGTGCACCAGCAGAGCTCACGGGTGTGTGTGCGTGTGTGTGCGTGTGTGTGTGTGGCACCCGGGAGGGCCACGTGTGGTGTCCCTGAGCGGAGTGTGTGTGTGTGTGTGTGTGTGTGTGTGTGGCACCCGGGAGGGCCACGTGTGGTGTCCCTGAGCGGAGTGTGTGTGTGTGTGTGTGTGTGGCACCCGGGAGGGCCACGTGTGGTGGCTCTGAGCGGAGTGTGTGTGTGTGCGCGGCACCCGGGAGGGCCACGTGTGGTGTCCCTGAGCGGAGTGTGTGTGTGTGTGCGCGGCACCCGGGAGGGCACGTGTGGTGTCCCTGAGCGGAGTGTGTGTGTGTGTGTGTGTGTGTGTGGCACCCGGGAGGGCCACGTGTGGTGTCCCTGAGCACAGAAGCAGGTGGCACGCTGCTCTGACACGGGAGGGACCGAGGGGTTTGGAAGGAGAGCGGCGACGCGGTGTCACCACGGCTTGGTTGGGTTCCCTGGGCCGTGCCCCATGTGAGGTGCGTGCCTGTCATCTGTGTCCTGGTGTGACAGCACAGCCCACCTCGTGGGGTTGTGTGACCCAGGTCAGCAGGTGCCCCTCAGAGCCTTTTGTAAAGGGCTGGACACAGTTCGAAATCGCACCCCGCCAGCCCCACAGTGAGAACGGCTCCCCAGTGAGGGGAGACCCGGGGGATATCGCAGCGTTAGTGGCTGGGGTTCCACTTGACGGGGTCGAGTCCGTAGTTTCCACACAGGCAGGAATCTCCCACAGCCCTGGCGGGCAGCCGCACTGACCCAGACGAGGGTGTGCTCCCTGGTGCCCTCAGGGGTTGGGTTAGGGGAGGGTGACCGGACAGGGCGGGCAGGGAATGTGGCCGGTGAGGGAGGGAGGGCCCGCCCCCGCCCCCGCCCCCGCCCCAGGGCCCGCCCCCGCCCCCGGAGGCTTGCGAGGGCTCAAAGGAGGCCTCTGGAGCGGAGCGGCCCCTGCTGGTGCAGACCCCTGAGACCCCGCGGTCCACCGCTCACCCGTCAGCAGCAGAGGACCGGGTGCTCTGAGGCTTGTCCTCTGTGTCTCCCGGAGCCTGTGCTGCACCCAGAACTGACCCCTCTTGAGGGTGACGTGAACCAGTCATGCCATTTCGTGTTCCTGAGTGGCTCTAGTCTGCGTGTAAGGGCATCGCTGGGATGGGCAGGACAGACGGACACAGAGCCCTGTGTCCTTGTACGGACATTGTGAAGATGATTTTAAAATTCAGCAAGAAGGCTGAGACACACCGGGCGCTGATCTGCTGTCCCTCCTGCGAGTCAGAACCAGGACGGCCGGTCCCTGGAGCGGGGCTTGCGGGGTGCTGATACCTGTTTGCAGACAGAGCGGTTCTGAGCGAGGGTCTGTGGCCAGCCCCGCGGTCGGGATTTGCGTTGGAAAGAACCCGGCCTGTGCCTGCCTGTGTTTTATGGCTACGGATGTGTGCCGGGGTCTCCCCAGCAGGGGCTGCGGAGCGGCCGGGGTCTGGGCGGGGGCTGAGCCCCCGTGGGGACGCCGCTACCTGCAGCCGGCAGCAGCGCCCACCCGCGTGCGGGTCCGTGTGCCGTGCGGGCAGAGGCCGGTGGTCTGGGCTGACCGTGCGCCCTCCCCTCCCTTGCCCGCAGGCTCCACGAGCTCCTCCCTGTGCGAGCACTGGGTGAGCCGGCTCCCGGGCAGCAAGGCCGCCAGCGCCACTTCCGCCGCCTCCTCCAGACGCACCTCCCTGGCCTCGCTGTCCGAGTCCGTGGAGATGACCGGAGAGAGGAGCGAGGATGACGGTGAGTGTGGGCTCTGGGGACGCTCGCAGGAAAGCGGGTCCCACGCGGCAGTGTCCCTCTGTATGGGAGCCGGGTCCCACGGAGGCTGTGGGCTGGGTGCTTGGCGTCACGATCGTCAGTGACGCTGGCGGTGAAGCGGCTGTTCGCCTTTCTGCTGCCCGGGACTTCTTTCTTTCCTTTGTTTTCAAGTTTGAAGGTCCGGAGGGGAGGCTGGAGCCTTTACTTTGCTTAGTAACGGATACGTCTTTTTCAAAGTGGTTGTTAAACCTTCGGAGCAGCGGTGTGGGGACTCGGGGCAGCTGTGACCGGCCCAGGGCTGCCTGGGGTTGCGTCCTGGCGAGAGCCTGGCAGGGCGCCCCCCAACGCGCTGCTCCCCTTCCCGCCATGTCTTCTTCCCGAGAGGAGTCGGCACCCTGTTCTCCTTCAGTGCAGACTCGTCTAGGACAAACACTGTTGCCTCCGCATGGAGGCAGGTTCGGGGAAGTCTGATACAAGTGGCACTTTGATCTTACCCGCCTGCGCTCACTGCTGGGGCCCAGTTCCGACAGGGAGCCCAGGCGGGTGGGCGCGACCGGCTGGCACCGGTTCCCTGTTCATGCCATTGTCTGTGGACCCGGGTGCCCGCACCAGGGCCTGTCTCCGGCGTCTCCTCCAGGAAGATCTCCATAGGTGCTGCGGCAGCCGCCGCAAGTGCTTATGAACTTAATTCAGAATATTTTCTTTGGAATTCTTTGGAAGTTTTAAGTCACTCGATGTAGGAATTATACTGTCCTAATGACGAGTTAAGTTTTGAGTCACGCAGGAGAGGAATGTGCTGTCCCTTCTGTCCTTGCTCATAGACAGTCCCGGCCTGGCCCGGCCCCGGACTGACCGCAGTCCAGGGACTGTGGTGCCGGTCTCAGCTCTGCCTCCAGTCACGGGCGTCCCTCCTGAGAGCCCCAGGGCGCCCTGGTGAGCTGACCCAGCTGGACCAGCAGCTCAGGTTTGCCGAGCAGCTGGAGTGGCAGGTGCCTCGCTGGGCGTGGGACTTTTTAAGATTCTATTTAAGTCTCACTGTGGCCCCGGGAGCGACAACGGGTCAGCGAACTGCAGCCCCCGGGCCAGATGTCGCCCCTGCCTTTATCTTAAATCAGGTTTTATTGGAACTCAGCCGTGCCCGCTTGTTTACATGTCACCTGCGGCCGCTTGCACACGACGGTGGCCACCAAGCCTGAAATATTCACTCCCTGGGTCTGTACAGGGAGGTGTGCCGGCCTCTGGTGTGGGGCAGGGGGGTCCAGAGGGCTTGCTGGTCCCCGAGTTAGAAGGAACTTGAGGGAACCGGGCTCAGGAGAGCTGGTCACGTGTCTGTGCTGCCCCGCCCCCCACGCACTGGCTCCGAGGGTCCCTGCCGTTCTCGACACGCGCCTCCCTTCCACGTTGAGACGTTTCTGGGGCCTCTCTCTCTGAGTGTAGCTAACACACCTCCTCTGCCCTCAGGAGGGTTCTCCACCCGGCCGTTTGTGCGCAGCGTCCAGCGGCAGAGCTTGTCCTCCCGGTCCTCGGTCACCAGCCCCCTGGCCATCGGCGAGAATTGCCTCCGACCGTCCTGGTCCCTGTCCGCCAAGCTGCAGATGCGCTCCAGCTCCCCGTCCCGCTACTCGGCGGACTCGCCCATCCACGCGTCCGTCTCCACCTTGGAGAAGATCGGGGAGGCGGCGGACGACAAGGTCTCCATCTCCTGCTTCGGCAGTTTGAGGAACCTGTCCAGCGGCTCCCAGGAGCCGGGTGGCGGCCCCGGCCGCCGGGAGCACAGGGCTGTGGGCCGGGCGCCCCTGGCTGTCATGGAAGGCGTGTTCAGGGACGAGTCCCACGCCCGCAGATCGAACTCGGGTGTTGCAGACACGCAGAGCAGACTCTCGCCCCCCGTCTCCGACCCCTTTGACAACAATAACCAGATTGCTTACGTGGATCAGAGCGACTCGGTGGACAGCTCTCCCGTCAAGGAGGCAAAGCCGCTTGGGCCCATGGGCGGCCCCCCAAAGCTGCCCGAGAGCACCACCAAGGGTTCCCCCGGCCGCACAGGCGCTCCCGGGCCCGAGAGGAGCTTGCGGAAGGGGCGGTCGGCCCTGGCCAGCCAGGAGTCCTCCCCGTCCAGCCCGTCCCCGTCCCCTGTCCCCGCCAGAGTCTCCGGGAAGCCCCCGCGCTGCCGCAGCAAAGCAGACTCTCACAGGGCCAGTGGGCGGCGTTCCTCCCCAGCCCCAGCCCCCTCCAGGAAGGACGCCTCCCCCAAAGCCCAGGACGCACTGCCCTCTCCGTTGCCCCAGAAGCCGAAGTCGGCCTCTTCCGTCACGCACACCACATCCTCCACGCCGGCCAGAAAAGCCTCGGGCCCGGCCACGAGGGGCCCCTGCCCGCCCGGGAAGGGCAGGACTTCAGACAGGACCCTCAGCAGGGAGGGCTCCAGACAGAGCCTGGTGTCCGACAGGGCCAGTGTCACGTCTGGCTCCAAGCCCAGCTCTCCGCGGGCGGGCCCGGCCCGGGCGGGGGAGGGCCGGGGGGACGGCCGGCAGGTGCGCAGCTCCTCCATGGCCAGCCTGCGCTCCCCCGGCACGGGCGCGAGGGCCGGCCTGAAGAGGGACAGCAAGTCGGACGAGAAGGGGCTGTCCTTCTTCAAGTCCGCCTTGCGGCAGAAGGAGACCCGGCGGTCCACGGACCTCGGCAAGACGGCCCTGCTCTCCAAGAAGTCGGCCTGCAGGACCGCTGCGGACGACCGGGCGGACAGGGGCCACCAGCCCCTGGGCTCCCAGCAGCAGCCCAGTGCCGCCGCTGCTGGGAAGGGGCAGCCCGTCTCCAAGGACCCTGCCTCCGCTCGGCACTCCCTGCTGTCCAGTCGGAAGCCCAAGCCTTCCCCGCTGGACTCCGGGGTGCCCGCGTCCCCTGGGGGCAGGCCGTCCTCTGAGAAGCCCTCCCAGAAGTTCCCTGTGAGCATGCCAGCCTCTGCACGGCCTTCTCAGAAACCTCAGTGACCGCTGCCGCCCCCGCGTCCTCCCCCGGCGACCCGCTGCCGCCCCCGCGTCCTCCCCCGGCGACCCGCTGCCGTCCCCGCGTCCTCCCTCAGTGACCCGCTGCCGTCCCCGCGTCCCCCCTCAGTGACCCGCTGCCGCCCCCGCGTCCTTCCCTGGCGACCCGCTGCCGTCCCCACGTCCTCCCCCAGCGACCCGCTGCCATCCCCGCGTCCTCCCTCGGTGACCTGCTGCTGTCCGGTGGCTTCCCCGGGAAGCTGATTATTTATTTAGAACCCCTCTCCTCCCACCAGAGCCCTCTGTGCTTTCGTTTTGTAGTTTTTGGGGGGTCATGTGCCTGACGCGTGTGCTTGTGTGTGTGTGCGTGTGCGCGTGGGCAGGCGCATATGTGTGAGTGCGTGCGTGCGTGTGCAGAAGTGAATTGCAGGTTGTTAAAAAGCGTCGCCTTACTCTGCCGTTGAACCAAGTATCAGCCATAGGCAAAGCAACGCTGTACCGAGCTGACTGGAAAGAGTTTAGATGACACCCGGACACAGTCCCTCTTGCAAACTGTTCATACTTCTTTCTGGAGAACTCTAATTAGACTTCTGTCGGGACCCCTGGGGTCTTGGACCCCGTGGAGCAGCTACGCTGCGTGGCTGCGCTCTGTGGAAGGGTGAGTCGTTCGACCTGGGTTTCAGTGGAGCAGGACGTGTCCTCCCTGTGGATGGTCCCATGGCACCAGGAGTTCTAAAAAAACCTGGGACACTAACGATGACCAAACCGAGAGAAGACGGTTGCTTTCTGCACTTTGGCCCCACCTACCAGCCTTTGGAAAAGGGCAATATTTTAACACTAATGTTTCTCAGGTATATACTCAGCTGCGCTACTAGGATGCGTATCGGCGAAAGGGTTGGAGAGGAAGGTGGCTTGTCCGTGACCCCACGTCTCCTGCCACGTTGGAAGTGTCTGGAAGTGGAAGTGGTCTGGCCCCACCTTCCTGTCCGCAAAGACGTGTGTGCCATGCGCTGCCGTGACTCTGGAGTACATCCCGAGAGGTGCGGATTGGATGTCCGGAAAGCCAGTCACTATTAGTTACATTTTTATTTTTTCCTTCTCAACGTGCGAGTGAAGGCCACTGGGATTTTTGGAACGCAGTAGAGCAGCTAACACTTCTGAAAGATCCTGGAAAACAAAGAGTTCTCAACTGGATGTCTGCATCTGCACCATTGCCTCCGCTGCTGTGGCTTTTTTCTGTCAGAAGTTGAAAGCTCCACGCCCCTCTGCACGCATGTCGGTGTTCCCACAACGTCTGGTCGGTGACGGGGAGGACAGGAGTTGCCAGGGTAACAGGAGTATTCCGTCCGCGCCTCTGACCCTGCCTGCAGAGCTCAGTATGACCGCTTCTCACCCACTGATTGGCTTCTCCATTTCCTCTGCCCAGGATTTGACGGGAGCAGCCCTCAGTAGGGTCGGAGCGTGTCCCCCGGACCCCTGTCCTCGCAAAGGGCATGTATCTTGGTTAGAAAGAAAAATAGAGAACCTCACAAAAAACCTCACACATAAGCCAGACACATGGTTTCCCCGGCTTTCTGGAACAATCCCGGCAACTTCTAGGGTTTTTTTCTTTTCCTCCTTTTTCTAAATGTCAAGAGAGTCGTGGTTCTGTTTGTTCGAATAGCATTTGCCACTTTGTCATGAAATACAGCATGCTATGTTTATATGCTCTTAACTGTTAACTTCTTTTTTATTTTTAAGTCATAGACTCTTCAAGTTCTTCTGAACTCATGGTGCACGGGCCCCTTTGTGCCCGTTCAGCGTCACTGTGTGTGAGGTAGCCCAACAGGCACCTGTGCACAGCTGGGGATTCTGCACTGCCTTTTTGGGTTGGTTGGTTGTTTTTTTTCTATAAATACCTCTTGGGAAGTCTTTCCAGAGTCACTTAACTTTATTTTTGCTGCTAGTTTGAGCATTAGCAGGTAGCTCGCAAGTCTGGGGGCCGCTGGTGTTTGGGGGGCTGGGACTTGAGACCCTGTGCTCCTCGAGACGCCCCTCAGCCCACCAACATCGCCGTCCGCGCCCTGAGCTCGCCGCCTGGGTCCGCCTGCCCGCGGCCTCCACAGCCCCCCGGGCAGGTTGGCTACTGCTGGTCTTCCTGTGTCGACTTCCGCTTCCTGGACAGGACGCGGCAGATGCGTGGTCGTCCAATGGGAGCCACCTCTCTGCGGCAGGCCAGCCGTCACGGTGGAGCTCCGAGAAGTCCAGTCTGGCCGCTTGCACGGCTCTGTTAACACCTCGGGGGGGGGCTGCCCTCAGTGAAAGTGTTACCAGAAAGGAGTTTAGTTTTCACAGTGCTAAATATTTTTATTCTTGAAGGCTCCAGGAATGGAGTGTCCCATTGGGCTTTCGTGTATTCAAGAGAGCAACAGACTCTTGTAATTTTTCACGAGATCTAAAAATAAAATTTCAGTCCCTGTGAGTTTTGTATGTCTGGGGTTTAGTCCTCGCTTCCGACTGAAGTGGGAGAATCGGGGGTATCAGGGCGCTGTCTGGGTGGCGCGAGGCGGGTACGTTTCTCTGCTGCTCCCGCGGCGAACACTTCTGCCCCTGACTCCCAGGTCCAGCCTGGAAGCCTCCGGAAGGGCCCTGTGCCTGGAAGTCTGGCGCGCTCTGCAGTGCGCAGTACGGGTCACTGGGTTCGGTTCAGTTCTCTGGTTGCTTAGGGACCTGGTGTTCATTCTGTTTTTGATTTGCCCGGCAATGTTGGGTGCGGTCAGCCTGTGTGTTACAGCCCCTGCTGTGGCCACTGGCCCTGGACTTCCGGTGGACGGCGGGCAGACCTGGTCCAGGTGCTCATTTCCTGGTGGGCCTAAAATGTCTGCTTTTCAAGCAGTTTCCTTCTTGATTTCTTTCCTGGTAGACACCCAGTGCCCTGGGGCCCTGTGGATTCTGAGCACGGCCCTCGGCCCCCCACTGTGACCCCTTGTATGACGTGGATGCACAAGGAAACAGCTCATGTCGTGTGAGGACTGTCTCCTGGGCCTCTCGTCTCTTCTGAAAACAGCCGGCCGGGAGGACCGGTGCGCGGGGACCGGCCCTGTGGGGGTGGGGGTCTGCAGACGGACGCGCTCGTCACCCTCCCTCCCTCCACCCCTCCCTCATTCACTCTGCAAGCAGCACCCGCACAGAGGGCCCGCTGCTGGCACACGGCAGGGACTCGCGGGCCGAGGAGGTCTGGGCTCATGGCCGGCGGGTGGGTGAGGGGGCCAGCGGCGTCCCAAACAGAGCGACAGTCCTCGCGAACAGAAGAGCGAGCGGGTTCCGGTCCCCCGGAGCACGTGCGTTCTGGAAACTGCCCTTCGCCTCGGAAGATGGCGGCAGTGGAGCGTCCACCTTTCCCGACGGAGCCGCCCCTGCTGCCGAGGGGCTGGAATCCCCGTCGACCTCACTTCGCATCAGAGTCTGTTGTCCACGTTGGTGGGAGGGGGGGTAGGGGGGTGGGAGCGGTGTGAGAGGAAAGCTGTCGTTCCTGTGAAACAGCCGTCACGGAGCACACGGAAGAACGTGTAAAGGACAGGAAGTGGCACCTTCAGGGACGCGGAGCAGAGAAGAGCAGTGCACAAAGCTCGTTTCAGATAAACACGTGTTTTCAAGTAGATTGACACCTGACATTTTATTACCTTTCATTCTGACAAAAGTCACCGACCAGCGCAGGTCACCGTTTCCTTCGGAGGTGATTGCAATTCTCGGATGCAGCAGTGATGAGTTAGTGTCTCGGGGGTGGGCTCCTGAGACGGTTCATGAAAACCATAAGCACAGTGCCAATCAAGACGGACTCTGTGAGGTGAGTTCAGCTTTGCGTTATTTGGAATCAAAAAGAGAACTTGCCGCTTAAGCAGTTCTAACTGTAGGCTCGAGGGTCAGCCGTTCCTGTGCGGTCTGCCTGTCTCTATTGCACAAGCGGTGCATTATCGCTAAACCTGATGGAGTATTTTTTTGGGGGGGAACCCTGTGTCACACACTGCCTTCTGGTCGACTCCCACAGTGGGAGCGTTGTAGCTGCATTTTGAGCGTGACCAATCCCCTTCCGCCCAAGTCACAAGTTTGCATGGCCCCATCCAACCCAGAAAGCATGTGTTTCCTACCTATGCAAAGCAGCTAATAAACAGTCTCCACCACACCAAATGTAAGGGTTTTTTTTTTTAATTTATTTATAGGCACTCTTAGGTGATGGAGCTCTATTTTCGAATTTGTCATTGATCGAATGTGGTTTCACCTTCCGTACAGAAGAGCGCAGATGTGGTTTCTGTGTGGCTTTGCACAAGTTGTGGCCGGCTGGCCGGTTCTTTTGTTCATCGGTGGGACTAATAAAAGAGTGTTTGGGAGCAGGAATGCAATTGGGTCTGTATGTATGTTGGACACACACTGGTTTATATACTGTATTTAGTCTGAAGACTTGAAGTATAGGAATTCTAAAAATAAAATGCCGTTTTCTATAGATTTTAATTTTTTAATCCCTTCTAAGTTTCTGTCGTGGTCGCTGGGAGAGCATGTGTCTTCTAATAGAGCTGACAGTTCTAAAACGCTTCTGTAGGGATGTTGAGCTCTGTTGGAAAGCTTTGGGGCCCCACAGCCACTGGTCACGTGAAGACCAAGCTTGACAGGGTTCATGGTGGTGGTGTAGGGGGGGGTTAGGTTCCAGAGCCACCTCACATGCATCTTAGTCCAGTGTTTCCCAATTTGGGGGAGCAGTGAGATCCACGATAGACTCGGGGGGCTTTTTCAAATCTCGCACGGACTCTGCCCTTCTGAATGACGTATCTGAGAGCCTGGTACCCAGCATTTAGGAGAATCGTCCAGGGAACTTTAAAAAATACCAAGGTCCCTCTTCTAGCTCACAATCTTTTTACATAATTAGTGACGGGGCAGCTCCCAGGAACGGCTCCCAGGAATGGTCATGCTGTTAAAGCTCTCGGGTATTTCTGATGTGCAGGCAGCACTGGGAAGCTGCTGAGAACCAGGGCGAGTGAGGACCAAGAGGGACAGAGTCCTCTGCCGGAGAGGAAAAGACGCACACCAGAGACTGACACGACCTCCCATTTGAGTGAAGTCGGGGAGCTGTTCTGACTCGAGGCCTAGTTAGGGAGGGCGGTGCATTCGGCGGGCGCCCCAGCACTTGTCCGTCTGGTCGGAGTGGGTGCTCTAGTTTGTGGGGCGGGCAGAGTGTCCCCGTGGGTCATGGCAGGGCCAGGCCTGGCAGCTGGGTGAGGATAGGGAAGTCACTCCGCTAGAAAACCTGTCTCCGCTTTTGATACAATCATGGTTACTTTGTAGTAATTACAACAGCAAACCCTAAGCTGCCCTTGAATTTCCTGCTTAGCTCATTCTTTATCTAGAATGTAGTTTCAGGACAGATCTTTCAATTTAAAACTGATCGTGAAGCATATTAATTGGAGTCGTCTTTTGGGGAGGGGTGGGGTGGGATGGTGGAGGAAGCTTCATTGGTATTTTTTCCATGTAATTAAAAAAAAAATCAAATACATCCAAAAATGTGGTTGTAAACGCCACTGACAGAGGCCAGAGACATTTAGTTTTCATCTGCGGTGAGCTGAATGCACCCTGACATCTTCAAACAGTCCGCGGTGCCGCTCAGGGGGTCCCCCGGGGGTCCCCCCCCCCCCCGGAGCAGTGTGCTGCCTGCAAAAACAGGAAACCGCTGACCTGCTCCACGTTTCGAGGCATCAAGCTCATGGGCACATCCAGGTGTGGAAGCGTTCCCTTTAGAAAGGCCACCGAGGCAGCGAGACCTGTTGCCGTGGGGAAATGTGATATGAAATGTCCTAGGTGCTGCTCCAGCTGGCGAGAGCCATGGAGACACCGGAGGGGGAGGGGCCGGGGAGGGGGTACAGCGTGTCCGCAGGCGGAGGGGTACGGCGTGTCCGCAGGCGGAGGCTCTCCGCGCGCGCGCCTGCCCCTCCGCGCCTGGCACCGCTGGTTAGCGCTGAACTCGGGCCCGGCACAGAGACGGTTTCTCAATGGACTGCTTTCCGCCCGTACGCTGGGGTTTCTGTGGTCTTACAAGCCGTGTGTCTGCGTTCCACGACATGGTTCCGGTGTCCGTCCACCTTCCACTCGCAGTGGTTTCCGTCTGAGTGTCTTCGGTGGTACAGGAAGGTGGAGGTCAGGGCGTCTCCCCTCGAGGCCCGGAGCGAAGGACACATTCTAAGTTGCCCAAGAACAGGTTCATGAGATGTGTCACATGCTATTTATTTGTATGTCCGATGATTCAAGGTGTATGCGCTTTTAAGACACAGAATTTGTCATTTTTTTATGTTTAAAATGTTTTCTTTTTGAACCAGCCATCAATGATAACAGTTGGAACGAAGAGAGACAAGGGGAAAAAAATGTAACAAAATACAATAAATGTATGACGTGATGCCCTTCCATCCATACTCCTTTCTCCCCTCTTGCCAAACCCCATTTTTGATCTTGGTTATTAACCTTGGAAATAGAAGCAGATATTGGTACTATGCCAATGTATACAAAATGCCTTAAAAACTGTACCGTTCAATGTAAAAAAAAAAAAAAAAAAGCAACTTACAGAAGGCTACGTGTAGATGCTCCATGTGTATGTTTTTTGAATTTTTTTTTTTTTTTTTTGTATTTTTCTGAAGCTGGAAACGGGGAGAGACAGTCAGACAGACTCCCGCATGCGCCTGACTGGGATCCACCCGGCACGCCCACCAGGGGTGACGCTCTGCCCACCAGGGGGCGATGCTCTGCCCCTCCGGGGCGTCGCTCTGTTGCGACCAGAGCCACTCTAGCGCCTGGGGCAGAGGCCAAGGAGCCATCCCCAGCGCCCGGGCCATCTTTGCTCCAATGGAGCCTCGGCTGCGGGAGGGGAAGAGAGAGACAGAGAGGAAGGAGAGGGGGAGGGGTGGAGAAGCAGATGGGCGCTTCTCCTGTGTGCCCTGGCCGGGAATCGAACCCGGGACTTTTACACGCCAGGCCAACGCTTTACCACTGAGCCAACCAGCCAGGGCCCATGTGTATGTTTTTTAAAAGAATACGTCACACCCCGTGCTTATTTAATTTTCCCGGTCAATGTTCTCCGTGAGGCAGTGCTTGGAGCCGGGTAACAACTCGCATCCTAATTCCATTCCAGCCGACTTTCCACACTGTATATATTTCCTCCTTCTGCCGCACTTTGGTGACGGGAGGAAACAGCAGTCCCAAAGGAAGCGTGTTTTTCTGGGCCCTCTCTCGCCCCCCAGAACTTTGCGTTGGAAGGTCCTGTTCTGGTCAAATTTCCAGCTCTGACTGGACAGGACTCCCAGTTGAGGGTGTCATACCTCATGTGACCACACGGGGGCACTAGAAGATCGCCATTATCAAAGATAACGAACAGTCCAGCGTGCGTGGTCTTGGCCTCTGTGGCGACGCTTGTTCATACGTGTGCGTTGCGTGTTTTATCAGTGAGCAGGGGTCCGCTCCAGACGGGTGCCACAGCCTCCAGGTTTCATAGGAACCACTCTGGCTCACAGTTGGGGCAGGGAGACTCCCAGACCAAGGAGGACAGGCGTGGACCACCCGCCGTCAAACCCAGCAGCGCACAGCGCCCACAAGCCTCTCGGGTTTCGAACGGGAGAATTTTGTCTCAGCTCCACTGAAGGGTTGAACCACGTCGCACGCACGCTGGTGATGCAAGAAGCTTCCCTGATGCACCCACAGTCGCCTGTCATCAAACACACCGGCTTAAAAGCTAAGCAGATATTTGGGGAAGATTCTGCTTCCTTAATACCTCGGAGGGTTCTCAAATATCTGGCCCGTATCACCCTGAACTCCCCCCTCCTCTGTCCGCTCTTCCTGGAGAAGGCAAAGGCATGAGGTGGCCCCTTGCCCTGCGTGGTCCAGGCCCCCGTGACCCCGCGGGCCGGGCCTTGAGGATTGCCCCCCACCTGGGGTCCTTTCTCTTTCCCACGTGGCGTCCTCCAGGTGGACGTCCGGTTTCTCTCTCCCTGCAGGCCCCGGCTCCGTGTCCTCATCGCTTTCCTGTCAACTTCAGGTAGAGCCTTACAGACTTGGTCTGGTCTGGTCTGGTCCTGGCCATATTTCTCAGCCCCTGGTGATGTTTTCTGCACTGAGTGGGAGGGCCACTGTCTCGCCGGCTGAGAGGGTTTGGCATTAGGCTGTGCCCACCAGTGGCCCGGCACCCCATTCTTTAAGACCGTTTGCGGATACGATGCCAGTTTGACCCAGCAGCTCGGTTTTTCCTAAAGAAAGCAGGTAGTAATGACGTGTGTGAAACCAGGGCTCTGGTCGGCCAGGTGTGCACGTCCAGTCCCCGGGACTCGGGGACGGGTGTCAGACTCGCAGGGGGAGGGCCGGTGGAATGGGGAAGACGCCCGTTACAGCCCCACTCAGGGTGGATGTCCAGGTTCCTTCATTCAGCAATGTGTGTGCCCCGTGTGCCCAGGTCCCGGGGCTGTGACCACACCCGAGGAGCTTGCTGTCCAGTCGGGTCAGGTTAGTCGATAGATAATTTACATCTCAGCCCTGCTGTCCACCTACGTACCACAGCTCTGCCCTCAGGGCGCCTTCACCTCCGGTCACTGCCTGCTGTCAGCGAGAAGGATGTCTCCTCTTGTCTTGTGCCTGCAGACCTCATCTCTGCGTCTCTACAGACATCAGCGTGTCACTGGGCCTTCCCTCACCACACTTTTTTTTTTTTTAATGAAAGAAGGGGAGGCAGAAAGACAGACTCTCGCATGCTCCTTGACAGGGGTCCACCCGGCATGCCCACTAGGGGGCGATGCTCTGCCCGTCCGGGGCCCTTGCTCTGTTGCTCCACCACTGAGCTTATTTTAGCGCCTGAGGCAGAGGCCATGGAGCCATGCTTAGCTCCGGGAGCCAACTCGTTCCAATCAAACCATGGCTGCGGAAGGGTGAGAAAGAGAGATAGAGAGAGAAAGAAGGAGGAGGGGTGGAGAAGTGCCCACAGGAGAAGAGGACGGAAGAACAAATGAGAAGCAACACTTGAGGAGATAATGACTGAAGTGAATGGGCACTTCTCCTGTGTGCCCTGACTGGGAATCGAATCTGGGACTTCCACACACCGCACTGATGATCTGCTGAGCCAACCAGTCAGGGCCACTTTTTTTTTTTTTTTTTTTTTTTTTTAAATGAGAGGAGCGGAGGCAGAAAGACAGACTCCCACATGTACCTTGACCAGGATTCACCTGGCAAGCCCACAGGGGGTGATACACTGCCCATCTGGTATGTTGCTCTGTTGCTCAACAATCAAGCTCTTCTTAGTGCCTGAGCTGGAGGCCATGGAGCCATTCTCAGTGCCCAAGACCAAATTGCTCCAGTCGAGCCATGGCTGCAGGAGAAGAGAGAGAGAGAGAGAGAGAGAGAAAGAGAGAGAGAGAGAGAGAAGTGAGAGGGGTGGAGAAGCAGATGATCGCTTCTCCTGTGTGCCCTGATCAGAAATTTAATCTGGGACATCCACACACCAGGCCAATGCTCCACCACTGAGCCAACCAGCCGGGGTCCATCCTGCATTTTAAGAATGTGTTTGGGAGCTTTTCAGTCATTATCTCCTCAAGTATTGCTTCTCGTTTGTTCTTCTGTCCTCTTCTAGGACCCAGTAAATGGCCTCACCGTCCACCCATTTCCGCGACTCAGTCCAGAAACCAGGAGTCCGTCACTCACCTCCCTTCCTTACATCTCATCTCTCGGCAGGCCCCATCCAGCTAGGCATTCACAGTCGTGCCCTAATCTGCCCACTTCTCTTTCTCTCCACGGATCACACCCGAGTCCAAGTCACCATAGTCTTGGCGGGAGCCTCTTAAGTCTGCCCACTTCTCCACATCACCCCCCTTCCCCGTCTGATATCATTCTTCCTCCACTCCAAGCACAGAAGCCATCTTGCAGTGTGTCGACCGCAGGACCTTGGCACTTGCTGTTTCCTCTGCCGAGAATGCTCTTCCCCCGGGTGTTCACACAGCAGGTCCTTCTATCTCAGTGGAACCTGGCAGTGTCCTCTTGGGGCCCCACGTCCAGTGTTGCCTTCCTCCCACGTGGCAGTCCCTCTTCGTCTTGTTCGCCCGTTTTATTTTCACAGAACCCTCAGTCTGCGGAATTCTCGTTCACGCGCTAGTTCACCGTGCCTCCGCCCACCAGCGTGCGGGAACCCTTCCAGCAGATTCCTTCCCCTGTTCCTCGTGGCATTTTCAGATGATTTTCCACCGTCAAGCAACAGAACGTCCGACCAAAGTCTGTTTCAGTGTTTCAGTTTTTGTACCGATGGGTCCTGAGGCTCCACAACAAGTGAATAACTTACCTAAAAATAATCACACAGGCAGTGAGGGGTTCTGGGTCTGAACCTAAGCCAGTCCCTCCAATGGCTGCGTCTCTTCACGGTGTGACGCCCGCACCTTACGCCACATTCAATAAGGGGATTGGACGGTCGCCACACGCAACTGCGGTGAGAGGGGAGGGACGCTCCCAGAAGGGGAGGAACGTGCGAAATGCAGATCACGTCGGTCGTGGGTCTTCTTCCCGTTCGTGCCTTTGTTGTTGTTGTTGTCCTCTTCCAGCCCAGCTTCCCGCCCGCCTGCCTCGTCATGCCTCCTTGGGTCCCTCCACCTGTGACAGCTGCCTTTCAGGCCCTCGGCTGTCTTGAAGGGTGTTGGCCGGTTGTTACGTAGACGGTCCCGTCGTTTGGGTTGATCTCGTGCGTTGCCGTGATTAGGTTGAGGTTTTCAATTGGGGGGGGGGTGCGGAGGGGCCAAAGTCTTAGGAAAGCTACTATGTGCCCTTCTCAGTGTGTCCTTGGGAGATCGTGACCTCGCTGTGTCTTAGGACCGGGAGGCTAAAAGTTCAGTCACGTGGTGGGGGGTGTATCGTCTGGGTTTCTCCGCTGGGAAGTCACTGCAGTCCCCTTTGTGCTTAACGGCCATCTTGAGGAGAGAGTGTTGGGCTGTGCAGATGTCCCGTTTCTCCTCAAACTTTGGGCGCTCACTGTAGCACCCTCCAGTCGATCCTGCCTGCAAAATGTGTTCCTGCCGGCTCTAGTGCTAAGAGACAGATGTCCCGAAAACCTCCTCGCTTCACAGGAAGCCCCACAACAGGGCAGGCGCGGGTTGGCCCAGGGCCCATGACGGCCACGCTCTTCTCTCTGCGGGTCTCCGCGTGTTAGCCTTCGTCCTCGGGCTGGCGTGTCACCTTTAGTGACACCGTCCAGCCGGAGAAGCCGGACCTTTCTTTGCCTGGCTGTCTTGACCGGGGAGAAGAACACTTCTCAGACCCACCCCTGTTCCCTGAGAACCTTTCTTTGGATCCCATCTGGTCAGGACCTTGGTTCCCTGGCTGTGACCAAGTGACAAGGAAGGGGAAGGAAGGGAGGACGTGGCATTTCCGGCCAGGGTTGGGGAGGGAGGTGGGCCCTAGGGAGGTTGTGGCATTTCCGGCCAGGGTTGGGGAGGGAGGTGGGCCCTAGGGAGGGCGTGGCATTTCCGGCCAGGGTTGGGGAGGGAGGTGGGCCCTAGGGAGGGCGTGGCATTTCCGGCCAGGGTTGGGGAGGGAGGTGGGCCCTAGGGAGGGCGTGGCATTTCCGGCCAGGGTTGGGGAGGGAGGTGGGCCCTAGGGAGGGCGTGGCATTTCCGGCCAGGGTTGGGGAGGGAGGTGGGCCCTAGGGAGGGCGTGGCATGTCCGGCCAGGGTTGGGGAGGGAGGTGGGCACTAGGGAGGACGTGGCATGTCCGGCCAGGGTTGGGGAGGGAGGTGGGCCCTAGGGAGGACGTGGCATTTCCGGCCAGGGTTGGGGAGGGAGGTGGGCCCTAGGGAGGGCGTGGCATTTCCGGCCAGGGTTGGGGAGGGAGGTGGGCCCTAGGGAGGGCGTGGCATTTCCGGCCAGGGTTGGGGAGGGAGGTGGGCCCTAGGGAGGACGTGGCATTTCCGGCCAGGGTTGGGGAGGGAGGTGGGCACTAGGGAGGACGTGGCATGTCCGGCCAGGGTTGGGGAGGGAGGTGGGCACTAGGGAGGACGTGGCATTTCCGGCCAGGGTTGGGGAGGGAGGTGGGCACTAGGGAGGACGTGGCATTTCCGGCCAGGGTTGGGGAGGGAGGTGGGCACTAGGGAGGGAGGGAGCCCCGTGTGCCCGGCCCCACGGCGGCAGCGCCCTCCGCGCCCGCATGTGCCCGGTAAATCTCCGCGGAGTGAGCGAGCTCTTGCTCTTGTGCCCGTAGACATCCCCTGGGAACCCGAGAGGAGAGGGTGACTTGGAGAACGGGTCGGGGGAGCAGTGAGGTCGGCACGGCCAGGTCACGGCGTGGCCGGAAGGGGCCCCAGCTCCAGGGCATGTGGCTTCACCATGCTTTGGTCCCCTCTGGCCCCACAGGGCACCCCACCACCGAAGCTTGGGGAGAACGTGGGGAGACCTGACTGCATCACCCGACAGCCTCTGCTGGGAAGGGGCTCCCTGCCCGGGGGCCTCGGACGCTGCCTGGCAGCTTGTTTGGTCAAGAATGACACCGTTATAAATATGTGCCAAACCGAGGAGACGGCAGCACGCGAGAACTTGATGAGGCCGGGGAGTGGGGGAGGTGTGGCGTCTCCGCGCGTGCGCCGAGGGGCAGGTGAAGGCGGACGTCTGCTCGGGCTGACACCTGTCTGTGGTCAGCCCACGCAAGACCGGAGACGCTGCCATGGCCGGGGAGCGCCGGCCGCTCGCACGGGGTCCCGAGACCGAGGCCGAGGGGGCGCCGCCCGCCCTCCGTGCTCCGCGCGCACTGAGCTCCACGTGCCGCATGACGCAGCTGGTCCCACGGCGGCGCCTTGACGAATGACTTTAATAAGCAGCAGCTTGGAAGGACCTTCCCGTAGGAAGCCAATAACAATCATTAGATGTTTCTTAATCACTTATTTCTTTTATAATGTACGCCCTGCCCGGCCTGGTTCTGGGAAACAGAATGGCGATGGCTGGCACCTGACGCCCGGGGATGGTTGGAATGGAGATGAAGAGGAGAGGAGGGTTCTCACGGGTGGGGGGCGGGCTTCCTCCTCGGCTCCCCACTCCCCGGAGGATGTCACGTCCTCCGCGCCCCTCGCCAGCCGTCTGCTCACGGACCCGCAGTTACGTGGCTGACAGAAGCAGGTCTGGAAGTGTCCAGCCTCATTTGTATTTCATTTGTCACCCTTCCAAACCAACCTGCGTGTCCGTGTCAGGGCGGCATGGGGGAGTTAATGCCCCCATGTCAGGCAGTTCAGAACAGGGACTGTGTGCGGGGTGCCGGCTGCAAACAGCTACCCTCGTGTTCCCTGGGTCCCTGCTCCCAAGCCGGTGCGTCAGGGCTGACCAGCACCAGCAGCCAGAGTCTCCCCGTGCACGGAGGGCAGAGCGTGGGCCCTGTGTCTGCCGTGTACTGTCCCCGTGGCCGCCACCCCAGTGGGAGCAGAAGTCGCTGTGGCCAGAGCTGGGTGACTGGTTGACCGGTGATTGCTAAGCCGTCCTGGGCTTAGAGAAAGAGGAGGAAGACAGCGGGGGTTCCCGGGGAGCTGACAGAGGTGTTCTAGGGCGGTCCCGTGTGGGGCGTCACCTGAGGAGGGCAGGAGCGGTTCTGCCTCTGGCGTCCGGGAGTGTGTGGGTTCTGGATGTGGTGCAGGCGTGATGTCACAGCAGGAGTCCAGGTGATACGGAGAGTATGTTTATCAATGCGGCAGACGGTGCGACAAAGGGAGAAATGGGGTAGAAGAGGCAACAGGAGAAGTAGGCAGGGCTGCTCTGCCCTCTACAAACATCACAGGAAGGAAGTGGCCCATGCTGGGCTCGTGAACTCACTGAGAGTAAAAGTCACAGCAAAAGTGACAGAAGCGAGCCAGGGTTGAGTGCTGTCGGCTCACTGGAAAGCCAGAGGAAAGGGGGACCTTGGAGACAGGTCCAGGGGGTTAGTCTGGGACGAGCTGCCGCTGCCCACGGCTCCCCTGGTTGCTAGTCTCCTGGGGACCCTTAGGGTTTAGGAGAAAAAGCGGAAATGCATGCCTAAGGGAGAAAGGCATGGTCTTAGAGAGAGAGAGAGAGAGAGAACCCACCCTGGGTCCTTCGTCTTGAGTCAGCAGGAGGGAATCCTAGGGGAGGTCTTTTTATGTGTGTGTATGTGACAGAGACAGAGAGAGGGACAAAGAGGGAGAGAGATGAGGATCAGCTCATAGTTATGGCACTTTAGTTCATAGATTGCTTTCTCATATGTGCCTTGATGGGGGGGGGGGTGTGTGTGACTCCAGCTGAGCCAGTGACCCTTTGCTTCAGCCAGTGACCTTGGGCTCAAGCCAGTGACCATGGGGTCATGTCTACCGATCCCACATCCCACACTGAAACCTGCGACCCCGTGCTCAAGCTGGATGAGCCCACACTCAAGCTGGTGAGCCCGCACTCAAGCTGGATGAGCCCACACTCAAGCTGGATGAGCCCGCACTCAAGCTGGTGAGCCCACACTCAAGCTGGTGAGCCCGCACTCAAGCTGGATGAGCCCACACTCAAGCTGGTGAGCCCACACTCCAGCTGGTGAGCCCACACTCAAGCCGGATGAGCCCGCACTCAAGCCGGGTGAGCCCACACTCAAGCTGGTGAGCCCACACTCAAGCTGGTGAGCCCGCACTCAAGCTGGATGAGCCCACACTCAAGCTGGTGAGCCCACACTCAAGCTGGTGAGCCCGCACTCAAGCTGGATGAGCCCGCACTCAAGCTGGTGATTCCACACTCCAGCTGGTGAGCCCACACTCAAGCCGGGTGAGCCCGCACTCAAGCTGGTGAGCCCACACTCAAGCTGGTGAGCCCACACTCAAGCTGGTGAGCCCATACTCAAGCTGGATGAGCCCGCGCTCAAGCTGGCGACCTCAGGGTTTCTAACCTGGGTCCTCCACATCCCAGTCCAACACTTTATCCACTGCGCCACCGCCTGGTCGGTATTTGATTCCTTTTTATGGCTGAAATATTTCATGTTGTCCTCATTCATCAATTGGTGGACATTGGGGTTGTCATTACCTGGAATGATCTTCCTAGCTGATATGCTAAGCCAGGGGCAGTCAACCTTTTTATACCTACTGCCCACTTTTGTATCTCTGTTAGTAGTAACATTTTCTAACTGCCCACCGGTTCCACAGTCATGGTGATTTATAAAGTAGGGAAGTAACTTTACTTTATAAAATTTATAAAGCAGAGTGACAGCAAGTTAAAGCATATAATAATAATTACTTACCAAGTACTTTATGTTGGATTTTCACTAAGTTTGGCAGAATAAATCTTTATAAAACAACTTACTATAGTTAAATCTATCTTTTTATTTATACTTTGGTTGATCCGCTACCGCCCACCATGAAAGCTGGAGCGCCCCCTAGGGGGGCAGTAGGGACCAGGTTGACCACCACTAGGGGGCAGTAGGGACCAGGCTGACCACCACTAGGGGGCGGTAGGGACCAGGCTGACCACCACTAGGGGGCGGTAGGGACCAGGTTGACCACCACTAGGGGGCGGTAGGGACCAGGTTGACCACCACTGTGCTAAACCATCCAACGTGAAGGTCCCAGGTCAGTGGCATCATCTAGGACAGCTGGACCCAGGTGCCTGTGGCCGGTGTGAGGGTAGTGGGGAGAAACAGGTTTGCAGTACACGGAGGCAGAGTTTACCAGGTAAGGAATGACTAACCCTATCTGCTCTCTCTATAGAGAAGGCTATGACAAAATTACTGTTAAATAAACAGACTACCAAAATATTCATAGCCGAAAATGTAGAAAAGCATATTATAGAGGCGTGTCAGGTAAGTTAGTTAATTAAAATATCTTATTTTTCTGAATTGGGGATATTTGGGGTCATTATTAATCTTTTTTTTTTTTTTTACAATGTGTGATTTGTAGTTTATTTTCTCATTTTGAATAGCTCCATTTTCAGTTCCAAAGAAAAATGGTTGTGACCCCAAAATTTTATATTCTCCCAAACTATTGTTTTATGCTTTTTGTGGGGTTTTTTTTTTGGGGGGGGGTTTGCATCTAGATAAAAGACAAATACTTTTAGACATCCAAGAACTCAGAAAAGAGCCCTGGCTGGGTAGTTCAGTTGGTTAGAGCGTTGTCCTGATACTCCAAGGTTGTGGGTTCAATCCTTGGTCAGGGCACATATAGGAATTGACCAATGAATGCACAAATACATGGAACAACAAATTGATGTTTCTCTCTCTCTCTTTTTCTTTCTCTCTCTCTCTCTCTCAAATTAATCAATAAATAAATTCAAAATAAAGAACTCAGAAAAGATACCACCGACATATAGTTATAAGAAATAAATTTGAAACTGTTCTCTCCAGCAAAATGAAAAAAAATTCAAAATAAGAAACTGAACAAACATGGAATTCATGAAACGGTGGTTCCAACTATTTCTACAGCATTAAACGCGAATAGATTAAACAATCCAACCAAAAGGCAGAGGCTGTCAGACTGGATTTAAAAATAAGGTCTCCTTATGTGCTACTTGTTTGTGACTAAAGACAGAAGTACGTTGGAAATAAAAGGACACAGAAGACCAGCGCGCGAACACGAACCGTAAGAAAACCGGAGCGGCCATATTAATGTCATCAAAATAGTGTTCTAAACGAACAACCCCCCCCACCCCAGGTATTAGAAGAGCGTTTTATAATGATAAAAGGATCGATACATCAAGAGGATACAATAATTATAAATATATATGTACCTAAACATAGACCCCTCCCCCCAAGATACATGAAACAAAATTGGACAAAACTGAGCGAGAAAGAGGTAATCCAACAACAATGGCTGGAGACTGCCGTGCCCCACGCTCCGTGGTGGCCAGAACAACCGGGAGAAGGCTAACAAGAAAACAGGAGACTATAAATGAATTAGACCCGACAGACATCTACGGAACACTCTCTTACCAACATCAGCAGAACACACCTTCTTCTCACGGTGTCGCTGGTGAGTTCTACCAATATTTAAAAAAAAACAAGGCCATTCTCTTCCAAAAACTGATGAGGAGGGAACACGTCCCAGCTCCAACGGTCAGGCTAGAGTCACCCTGAGACCGAAACAAGATAGAAACATCCCAAGAAAACGAAACCCCATTCGTGAGCTCATTGATAAAGATGGAGAAATCCCCGGCCAAGACCGGCACACCAAATCTGGCAATGGATACAATATGACACGCGTCAACCCAGTGAGACCCCGGCTGTGCTGGGGGGGGGGTTGGGTTAGCACCCCAAAGTCAACCCATTTCACACTCGTGTGACTAGAATAAAAGGCAGAAGGCACATGGTCATTGTGAGAGATGCAGAAAACCTCTCTGACACTATTCAACATCCCTTCATTAAAAAAAACAACACTCGGCCCTGGCCGGTTGGCTCAGCGGTAGAGCGTCGGCCTGGCGTGCGGGGGACCCAGGTTCAATTCCCGGCCAGGGCACATAGGAGAAGTGCCCATTTGCTTCTCCACCCCCCCTCCTTCCTCTCTGTCTCTCTCTTCCCCTCCCGCAGCCAAGGCTCCATTGGAGCAAAGATGGCCCGGGCGCTGGGGATGGCTCCTTGGCCTCTGCCCCAGGCGCTAGAGTGGCTCTGGTCGCAGCAGAGCGACGCCCTGGAGGGGCAGAGCATTGCCCCCTGGTGGGCAGAGCGTCGCCCTGGTGGGCGTGCTGGGTGGATCCTGGTCGGGTGCATGCGGGAGTCTGTCTGACTGTCTCTCCCCATTTCCAGCTTCAGAAAAATACAAAAAAAAAAATTATAAAAAAAAAAACAACACTCAAGAAACTGGAACTAACATTGTTACTATTTTTTTTTTTTATTAAGTTGGGGTGAGTCAGGACATGGAGGTGTTTACCAACCTGGATGCTCTCTGAAACCCATACTATTTGGTTTTTTTTTATATCGAGGCTTCCTCTTCTGGGCACACTCCATCAACAGCTCCATTTCCATGCCCTCTCTCCTCTCTGGAGGGGGCGGAGCAGAAAATTCCAAGCTTGTCATCATGGCTTGGCATTTCTGGTCACCAGTCCCCATCCAGGAGCCCACCTGAGAGTTACCTCCTTAGCACAAAAGATGCTGCCATCACCCAGGAGATTCTAGTAGAATTTAGGAGCTCTCCTTCTTCTCTGTCTCTCTCTTCCCCTCCTGCAGCCAAGGCTCCACTGGAGCAAAGTTTGCCCGGGCGCTGAGGACAGCTCCATGGCCTCTGCCTCGGGTGCTAGAATGGCTCTGGTTGCAACAGAGCAATGCCCCAGATGGGCAGAGCATCGCCCCCTGGTGGGCATGCTGGGTGGATCCTGGTCGGGCACATGCGGGAGTCTGTCTCTCTGCCTCCCCCCTTCTCATTTCAGAAAAATACAAAAAAAAAAAAGTTAAAAATCAATACTGAAAAGGTAGACCATTGGGACAGTGAAGAGGATGAGGCCACGGTACAGAAATACAGGTGTGACTCAAGTAATTCTCGGTAAAAATCCATTTTCTAAAGCTGTTATTAAAATAAACCTGCTTACATGTTGAAAGATTGTGAATAACTGAATTAAGAATTCAAAACAAGGCCCTGGCCGGTTGGCTCAGCGGTAGAGCGTCGGCCTGGCATGCAGGGGACTCGGGTTCGATTCCTGGCCAGGGCACATATGAGAAGTGCCCATTTGCTTCTCCACCCCCCCTCCTATCTGTCTCTTCCCCTCCCGCAGCCAAGGCTCCATTGGAGCAAAGATGGCCCGGGCGCTGGGGATGGCTCCTTGGCCTCTGCCCCAGGCGCTAGAGTGGCTCTGGTCGCGGCAGAGCGATGCCCTGGAGGGGCAGAGCATCGCCCCCTGGTGGGCAGAGCGTCGCCCCTGGTGGGCGTGCCGGGTGGATCCCGGTTGGGTGCATGCGGGAGTCTGTCTGACTCTCTCTCCCGTTTCCAGCTTCAGAAAAATACAAAAAAAAAAAAAATTCAAAACAAGAAGCTACTAGAAAACAAATCGCAAAACAAAAGCGAGGGGAAGAGATGAATAAAGAAAAGAACGTGTGTTCATCAGAAAAGCGCAACGTCCGTGGAACCGATTCATGAGCTCGAGACCCAGAACTCTGAAAAGATGCGTCGAGCAGACGGGTCTCTGGGACGCAGAATGCGTGACCGTCCTCAGAGCCGGGAGCCCACGGAGACTCAACGCCGAGGACGCGGAAGGCGTGACCGTCCTCAGAGCCGGGAGCCCACGGAGACTCAACGCCGAGGACGCGGAAGGCGTGACCGTCCTCAGAGCCGGGAGCCCACGGAGACTCAACGCCGCGGACGCGGAAGGCGTGACCGAACTCAGAGCCGGGAGCCCACGGAGACTCAACGCCGAGGACGCGGAAGGCGTGACCGTCCTCAGAGCCGGGAGCCCACGGAGACTCAACGCCGAGGACGCGGAAGGCGTGACCGAACTCAGAGCCGGGAGCCCACGGAGACTCAACGCCGAGGACGCGGAAGGCGTGACCGTCCTCAGAGCCGGGAGCCCACGGAGACTCAACGCCGAGGACGCGGAAGGCGTGACCGTCCTCAGAGCCGGGAGCCCACGGAGACTCAACGCCGAGGACGCGGAAGGCGTGACCGAACTCAGAGCCGGGAGCCCACGGAGACTCAACGCCGAGGACGCGGAAGGCGTGACCGTCCTCAGAGCCGGGAGCCCACGGAGACTCAACGCCGAGGACGCGGAAGGCGTGACCGTCCTCAGAGCCGGGAGCCCACGGAGACTCAACGCCGAGGACGCGGAAGGCGTGACCGAACTCAGAGCCGGGAGCCCACGGAGACTCAATGCCGAGGACGGCAGAAGTGGGTGGCGGCCCCCGGGGACCCTGTGGGTGGACGGCTGGACACGCCTCTCAAAATCTTCATGCCTTGCACGCGTGATGAATAAGTGATGTTAGGTGGGCTGAATTAGGTTCTCAAATGGGAAGCCTCATGAAAAAGTTACTACTTTTTTTTCTTTTTGCAAAAAGTTTAGAATCCTGGACGTGTTGACGGATGAAGTGGAGTCCCGTTTTCTAAGAGCCTTTGGAGATGGTCGTGGCTCATCATTCATTCGGTCGTGGAGAGAGGCTGCGTGGCCTCCGCCTCGTGGCCCCCTGGGCTGTGTGGACAAGGGGACCGAGCGTGTGGCAGCTGTCCCAGCCCCTGCACCCCCGTCCCCCGTGGAGCAGGCTGAGAAGGCCAAGCAGAGGGCGTGGCTGGCCGTCTACCAGGACGGGGATGTGCCCTGCCGGCTGGAGTTTCTTCGATGAGGAGCTCGGGTCCCTGTGCGCAGCCCGACCTGGGGACTGTGTCTGGGACGCTCGCTGGTAGAGCGGTTTGGGAAGTAGTGGGTCCCTGCCGCTGTACCCCGAGGTCTCGGCCATGCCAGCGAGCCGCCCTGCGTACTGCGCTCTTCTGTGTCATGTGCTGTACAAGGGGACAGTCCTGGCTGCCCCGCTGCCCTCTCTCCGACGCGTGCAGAAGCGTCTCGCTGGGATGGTCCCGGTGCTCTGACAGACAAACCCTCCCCGGGCCGGGCCGGCAGAGCCCTCCCAGACTCTGTGGGTGTTCCCAGTGAGGCTCCAGCCACGCCCTGAGCTGCCCCTGGCTCTGACACCTGCAGGGAGCACCCCGAGTCCACCTGCCCTCCGTGAGCCATGCGCCAGGCGCCCTTTCTGAGCTCAGGGCTGGCTCCCTCCTCTTCTGCCATTTTGCCCGAGGCTTACATCCCCACGTGGTCGTCAGCGTCTGTGGCTGGAAGGCTGGGCTGGTGCTGAGCTCTGGACCTCACTCCGCTTCCCTGCAGCTCCTGCAGGAAGACTTGCCTCGTGCCCAGCGTCCTAGCATGCAGGACGCAGATGCCTGACGGCCGGCCCCTGGCTGGGAGGGGAGAGCCCGGCCGCTGGAACTCACGGCCAGAAAGGTGGGGCTGACCACTCATTTAGTTCTGCCTGTTCACATTCATGCATTTGCTGCTGGTTCATTCACTCAAAAAAAAAAAAAAAAAATATATATATATATATATATATATATATATATATATATATATATATATATATATATATATATTTTTTTTTTTTTTTTTTTTTTTGCCTGACCAGGCGGTGGCGCAGTGGCTAGAGCGTCGGACTGGGATGCGGAAGACCCAGGTTCGAGACCCTGAGGTTGCCAGCTTGAGCGTGGGCTCATCTGGCTTGAGCAAAAAGCTCACCTTGAACCCAAGGTCACTGGCTCGAGCAAGGGGTTACTCGGTCTGCTGAAGGCCCGCGGTCAAGGCACATATGAGAAAGCAATCAATGAACAACTAAGGTGTCGCAACAAAAAACTGATGATTGATGCTTCTCATCTCTCTCCGTTCCTGTCTGTCTGTCCCTGTCAATCCCTCTCTCAGACTCTCTCTCTGTCTTTGTAGAAAAAAAATTATTTGCATACCTACCTGGCAACAGGCATTTTTCTAGATTCCGGGGATTCAGTGGTGAAATCAACAGAAAAATTCTTCCCCCCCCCCCACCCCCAGAACGAACGTGAAAATAAAGCGGGGGTGGTGGTGGTAGACAGCACACAAAACAAACAGGTAGCTAAAACGTGGTAGCTAAAACGTGCGTCCCTAGTCAGAGTGATGGAGGGAAATAAGACAGACAGTCTGGGGCCCTGGCAGTTCCGAGTGGGCCCGGGGGCCCCGCGCAGAGGCGGTGTTGGGGTGAGGCATTGAGCAGCGAGGGAGCAAGCCATGCGGTCCTCAGTGGGTCACCCCGGGGAGAGGACGCGGCAAAGGAGAAGCCCCAGAGAGGAAGCCTGCGAGGGGGTCCGGGAGGAAGCGAGGGGGCAGGGGAGCTGAGCCAGGGGAGGCAAGGGCACCAGGAGGAGAGGGCAGAGGGCGCAGCAGGTGGAGGCCATGGTCGGAATTCAGCTTCCTGCTGAGTGAGCTGGGAGGCCACCGGAGAGGAGGGCTCTGAGCCGGGCGGGCGGGCGGGCAGGACAGATGCAGGAGGCCAGTGGAGAGGATCCTACGACCACCAGGGGGAGAGGTGGTGGCCGCTGGGGCCTGGAGCAGCGTGTGCTGAGGTGGGCGTGCGAGGGGGGGGGTGTCCGCAATGGCCCCCACACCTGCTAAGGCCAGGGGCCCACGCCCTCTACACCCTGGTGGGATTCAAATCAGTTAACCGCCAGTTCTCTGCCCTAATGACCATTTTTAGTATACAAAAAAAGCAATAGACTGAAAGGTAGTTTATTATTTCATGTATTGAATTCTTAAATAAGAACAATAAAAGAGGCACACAAAACCAGATTATAAGAAAGAGTTTTAAAATATGAATGAAAAAATAATCAATAGTACCTGACAAAAAAAATCCAATAAAACTATTTATATTATTTAAGATATTTCCATATTGCTTCTTGATTGGTGTCCTCACTTGCCTTTTTTTTTCACCTTATGGACGGCATGAACATGACTACAGGTGCTTAGAATACACTGTTGCTCAGATGAACGTTATAAAAGAGTAAGGAATGTAAATCTGTGATTTCCACATTGGGTGGCTGCCCAGGTGTCCACCTTAGAAAGAACCCTGACAAGTGCCATTTTAACAACTGGTTCTCTGAACTCAACAAAAAATTAAGTATCGGGCCCTGGCCTGTTGGCTCAGCAGTAGAGCATTGGCCTGGCATGTGGATGTCCCGGGTTCGATTCCCAGCCAGGGCACACAGGAGAAGCGCCCATCTGCTTCTCCACCCCTCCCCCTCTCCTTCCTCTCTGTCTCTCTCTTCCCCTCCCGCAGCCAAGGCTCCACTGGAGCAAAGTTGGCCCGGGCGCTGGGGATGGCTCTGTGGCCTCTGCCTCAGGCGCTAGAGTGGCTCTGGTTGCAACAGAGCAACGCCCCAGATGGGCAGAGCATCAATCACCCCTGGTGGGCATGCCGGGTGGATCCCGGCCGGTGCATGCGGGAGTCTGTCTGACTGCCTCTTCTCTCACTTCGAAAAAATACAAAAAAAAAATTAGGTATTGGTTCTACCGAACTGGTGCGAACTGGCTGAATCCCACCCCTGCCTCTACAGGAAACCCCGCCGGCCAGCAGGCCCTGTGTAACTCACCTTTCAGCTGTTCCTAGAATCCCGAGCCTCTCCCTGCAGAGGGCTCTGCTCCCCGCGGCTGGACCGGACAGCAGGACCCCACGGAGCCCCAGGGAACCAGAGCCCATCTGAATCCCGCTCCGTCCCCTGCTCCCTCCGGTGACAGGGAAAACATCGCCCTGTGAAGCTGCCGGTGGAGAACAGGATTTAATTAGGGCTGAGAGCGTTAGACAAGCAAACAATTAAACGTTCTATTACCGTCCGTCTTGAGCCATTTAAGCTGCAGTTCAATAAGGACTCATTACAGAGGTCTAATAAGAGATGAAAATATAAACAGTGTAATTTCATGTCGCATTTCAACCATTTCTTCAGCCCTGGCGGGTCTGGGAGGGGGGGGTCCGACCGTGGCGGATGGAAGCGTTGGCCGTGGGGGACGTAGCTTCAGGCGGGCCGGCCGGCTGCCATGGGGGTCTGCACCACGGGGCCTTTCCATCTCAGTGTCCATGTCTGAGCGGCAGCCGGAGAGCTCCTCCCAGAGGGGAGGCCGTGTCCAGGGGACTCTGGGATGTCTGATCAGATGCTGGGTTATAGACGAACTACGTCTAATGAACCCCCCTGGTTGCCCAGCCTTGAGGGCTTGGAAGTAACTTCAGGCCGGCTTCCGAGGGAGCCGCTTCACTGCCGCTGGAAGAGCACACCTGCTCGAGGCGTCTCGGTCACGGCGGAGGGCTTGGGAGAGAGACGGCCGTCCACAGCGGGGTCTGCTCAGGCCTCCGGGGGGGGGGGTAGGGGACACCGAGGCAGGTCACCTCTTCCTTGGACCTTCTCAACCTCTCCCTCCCTCCCTCCCTCCCCGAGGAGTCCCCCTCTCTTCTATGGAATGCCTGATGTGTCTGAGCTCCGAGAGCCTTCCAAGGACACGGGGTGGGTGTAGTCCCAGGGCATGTCAGGTCTTTGGGGGTGGCGAGTGGCAGAAAACCCCACTCCGGTTGGGTTAAGCACCGTGGCGAACCTGTCAGCTCACTGGGACGTCCGTAGGGATCAGCCCCTGAGCCGTGACTGCTCTGTGAGGAGTTGGCCTCCCCCTCCGAGAAGCCCTCCTGGTGGTGGCACCAGGGTTCACCATCAGCCTCTCAGCCAGGGTGATAGAGAAGCTGCTTCTGCCAACAGCTCCAGGCAAAGGCCAGTTTGGATTATATGCTCACCCCCAGTCCAGTTACGGTGCCCGGGGGAGTGGGCACCTGAGGACATCAGGGGCCGGGCTCTCAGGGTCTGTGTGTGGCTGTGACGGACGAGAAGCCTGTGCCTGGAACAGAGGGTGCGAAATGTGTTTTACGCAGGTCCCGAAGGGATGTGCGTGTTTGTTTATTTATCTACCATCACAGCTCTTTGATCAGCCTGTGATATGTTTTACTGAGAGCAAGTCTCTCTCCGCCAGGACCGTTCACGCAGGTCCCTCCCTGGAAACAGAGCCTCAAGCCGTCCACCCGGTTTCTGCAGCCATTGGGGCTGGTCTTCCATCCAGGCTCCCGTCGGGTTTGTGGGGCAGCTGAGCTCGTGGAGGGCGTATACTCGGTTCCCTCTGTGGGTGTTTCTCTCTTTCCCGAACCGTCTTTTTGGCTTGTTCTGTGTGGTCATCAAACCCCTGTTCTCTCTGCATTTCATTGCTGCTGAGGTGTTTGTTTTGTTCTTAATTTAAATGAGTTCAAATCACCCCAGGATATATTCGATTACCCTCTCCTTTGGGTTGGATATTTGCAGGAACGGCAGTAAACGGGACACTTAGCCATCATTTTTTCTTCTCTCTCTCTCTCTCTCTTTCTTGCTCTCTCTGTTTTTTTTTTAGATGAGAGGAGGGGAGATAGTGAGAAAGACTCCCACATGCACCCCAACCAGGATCCACCTGGCAACCCCATCTGGGGTCCGATGCTCTAGTAAGGAGCTATTTTTAGCACCTGAGGCTGATGCATGTTAACGGAACCATCCTCAGCGCCCAGGGCTAACATTCAAACCAATCGAGCCACTGGCTGTGGGAGGAGAAGAGAAGCAGGCGGTCGCTTCTCCTGTGTGCCCTAACCGGGAATTGAACCTGGGATGTCTGTACACTGGGCCGACACTCTATCCATTGAGCCACAATCCAGGACCTTTTTCTTCTCTTACTTGAGGCCAGGAGCAGTGATATTCTTCCCAAAGCCAGCCCTGTACCTTCACAAGGTTGGACCGGGACAAAGGTGCTTCAGCACTCAGAGCTGGAACCGCTGCTGTGACCAAGGTCCCAATGAGGCGCCTGCCCCTTGGATGCCCTGCTGAGCCCACGATGGCCTAGTCCTTCCTTAATTGGCAGCCATCCGCCTCGGGCAGTAACTCACGGGGCCCTCCGGCCAGCATGGAGGCAGCTTCCTATTGGGCAAATGATCTGTGACTCCTAATGACCAGTAGACAGCTCTTTGGGCAACCTGCCCCGGGCAGCCTAGCTGGGGGGCCACGACGGCACAGGGGCAATGCAAAGCAGGGCCTGCTCACACGGTGCCTGTGTGCGGATTTCCAAAAGGGGCCCCCTTGAGGTAGACACAGCCCCACAGCCATTGTTTGGCTCTGGTAAGAAAACTCGTGTCTCCTGGCACACCCAGCCCGGTGCCGGGCAGTGTGCGCTGGATGACAGACTGTAGACTGTCTGAGGCCCCGCCTGACCCCCCGCCTGACCCCCGACCCCCGCCCCCGGCCCGTGCACCGCGGGGCAGAGCCCTGAGGCCGCCGCTGCCCGCTCTCTCGTGGAGACTGGGAGAGTCTCTCCGGGTGCTGTTTCCTCTCCTTCCCCCTGGAGGGTGTCACGAAGAGGACAACGGGCCCCGAGATGCTGAGCCCCAGGTCCCCCAGTGAAGACCTCACTACCGTCCTGTCCCAGCTGCCCCAGAAGTGGAATCTTACACCAGTCAGCTCAGGAATCACCCGCTCCGTGTGCGTTCGTGTTAGGTCGCCGCGGAAGAAGGGACGCACCAGGCCTAATGAGTTTTGTGAGAAATGTATAAAATATTTACGCTTTTGCGAACAGAGGGGCTGAGTCCGAGGTGGCATCAGCAGCGAGAGGGAGAGAGGCCCTGACCTCCTACACAGGACGGGGTTTGCCAGCATTTCTCCCCGCAGAGGGGAGTCTTCCGTTACCTGTGGGGTGCTGACTAGGGAACAATGTTCAGATGAGGGATGGGGGGGCGTGGGTGACCAGCTGTCAGGAAGCCCCAGGGCCAGGCAGGGGTAAGATATCAATCAGGACGGCTCAGGTGGACAGTCACGGGAACTGCTCCAGCCTCCGGTCACCTAACGTCCAACCTGGCTAGCTGAGATTTTGGGAAGGGGGTCCTGGACCTGAACCCAGCAGTTATTTCATCTGTCCCACAGCCCCTTGCCATCCCCTGAAGGAAAGTGACCCGTGGTGACCACGCTGCCTTTCTTTTGTCCGGCATAACCTCCTGCTCCGCTCTCCTCTGCCTGTTCAGCCCCTGGGAGCCCCCTTCTGTCAGGGGGCGGAGGGAAGGGGGTGGGCTGGACTGGGCGGATGCTGCCGCCTCATGACTCGTTGAATACAGCCAGGAAGAGCTTCCAAAGGTACCCCGGGAACTTTGTTTTTTTAACAAGAGAAAGAGTGACGCATACCTTTGCCTTCCCTTCCCCATGCACTCCTCCTGGGCTCTGAGCACTCCGCCTGGGGTCTGAGCACTCCGCCTGGGGTCTGACACTCCTCCTGGGGTCTGAGCACTCCGCCTGGGGTCTGAGCACTCCGCCTGGGGTCTGACACTCCGCCTGGGGTCTGACACTCCTCCTGGGGTCTGACACTCCGCCTGGGGTGTGACACTCCTCCTGGGGTCTGAGCACTCCGCCTGGGGTCTGACACTCCGCCTGGGGTCTGAGCACTCCGCCTGGGGTCTGACACTCCGCCTGGGGTCTGAGCACTCTGCCTGGGGTCTGAGCACTCCGCCTGGGGTCTGAGCACTCCGCCTCGGGTCTGACACTCCTCCTGGGGTCTGAGCACTCCGCCTGGGGTCTGACACTCCTCCTGGGGTCTGAGCACTCTGCCTGGGCTCTGAGCACTCCTCCTGGGGTCTGAGCACTCCGCCTCGGGTCTGAGCATTCCGCCTGAGGTCTGAGCACTCCGCCTCGGGTCTGACACTCCTCCTGGGGTCTCAGCACTCTGCCTGGGCTCTGAGCACTCCTCCTGGGGTCTGAGCACTCCGCCTCGGGTCTGAGCATTCCGCCTGAGGTCTGAGCACTCCGCCTCGGGTCTGACACTCCGCCTGGGGTCTCAGCACTCCGCCTGGGGTGTGACACTCCGCCTGGGGTCTGAGCACTCCGCCTGGGGTCTGACACTCCGCCTGGGGTCTCAGCACTCCGCCTGGGGTCTGACACTCCTCCTCGGGTCTGAGCACTCCGCCTGGGGTCTGACACTCCGCCTGGGGTCTGACACTCCGCCTGGGGTCTCAGCACTCCGCCTCGGGTCTGAGCACTCCGCCTGGGGTCTCAGCACTCCGCCTGGGGTCTGAGCATTCCGCCTGGGGTCTGACACTCCTCCTGGGGTCTGACACTCCGCCTGGGGTCTGACACTCCGCCTCGGGTCTGACACTCCTCCTGGGGTCTGACACTCCTCCTGGGGTCTGAGCACTCCGCCTCGGGTCTGAGCACTCCGCCTGGGGTCTGAGCACTCCGCCTCGGGTCTGACACTCCGCCTGGGGTCTGACACTCCGCCTGGGGTCTGAGCACTCCACCTGAGGTCTGACACTCCGCCTCGGGTCTGAGCACTCCGCCTGGGGTCTCAGCACTCCGCCTGGGGTCTGACACTCCTCCTGGGGTCTGACACTCCGCCTGGGGTCTGAGCACTCCGCCTGGGGTCTGAGCATTCCGCCTGGGGTCTGACACTCCTCCTGGGGTCTGAGCACTCCGCCTGGGGTCTGACACTCCTCCTGGGGTCTGAGCACTCCGCCTGGGGTCTGACACTCCTCCTGGGGTCTGAGCATTCCGCCTGGGCTCTGAGCACTCCCCCGCGATGTTACCGGCCCGGTTAGGAAAGAGAGAGCCCTGAAGGTCAGCGCGGTCTCCACCGCGAGGCAGCCCGAAGGCGGCTGGACTGGGGCGCGGACCCAGGGCCTTCCCACTACGTTTCCTTGAGAACAGTCGTGGGTGGATTTTGACTTTGTTGCTCAGGATACTGTAGTCTTGGGTCTCCCCCTCCCCCTCCGCCCAAGGAATGCCTTTAGTCCAGCTCTGGCCACTGACCCTTTGCCAGGCTCTGGGAGATGTGCTGGTTTAAGAGCAAACAGCGGAAAGGAATGTTGAACTCAGGTCCTTTTCTTCAACTAACTTCCCAGCCCCCCTTCCTTCGGATTCCTCTGACCGGGGAGCAGAATGGGAAATAGCTCACTTGGTTACCAATCCCCCAGCCTCCTTCATCCGGTCATCCGACCAGTCCTCAACCCCCTTACCTAGTTCATGATATCCCCACCTCTCCCTTCCACCTCGGCGCGGCCATTTAAACTAGCCAATCGGGAAAGAATAAGATTGTCCTGTCAACACTCCAGCCAATGCAGCAAGACCCTGCATCCTAGGGCCTGCGTCAGGGATAAAAAGAGACTTTGCCCTCTGCCGGAGCCACTTGCTGGCTGGCTTTCAATCACTTCACGCCCCTCTGCAGAAGTGGTTCCAGTCGCCTTGCCCAGGTGTTTTGTCTCCAGGGGTCTAGCTTAATTCCGACTAACATAGCCAAAGGAGCTTCCTGTCTAGTTGGAAGAGATGGACAAGTCCGGCTGTCCAGCTGCCCGTTTCTCTCGGAGAGGGTCCTGGGAAAGAGGAAGGAGTCCTGGGCTGTGCTGGGGGCAGGGGGATCTGGGGGCCCCTTATCAGACTGGCTCTGATGTGCTGTGTGCTGCTCTGAGCAAATCACTGCCCTCGGTGACCCCTGCTCCCCCCATCCCAGCTTACTTGGGTCACTCGTGGTTTTAGCACCCACAGTCCTACCTCCCGGGCCCCACTCCTCCCTACAAACCGCCACGCCTAGTCACCAAGCCACCAGGCCACCCAGTCCTAAGCCCTCCTTCCATCTGGCTCGTTTAGAAGACGCCAAAACATTTTGGCAGAAGGGGGGAGGGCATTTCTCTTCCTCTCTTTTTTTTGTTATTATACATGTCACGCAGATGATTGCTGAATATAGAAAGGTCCCAAAGTACCCTGCTCACATGGCTAGTAAGCACGAGAAAGGGGTTAAAGACATGCAAACCACACGAGGCACCGTCTCCACCTCTCAGAGCCAGAAAGGACAGGAAAACACGAGACACCATGAAGGACACGCACATCCTTCCATTTCCTGCGGCGGGAGTGAGAACGGGTGCAGCCCCCTTGGGGGTCTCTGCCTGCGTGAGGATGTGTCTGTCCTTTGTTCTGGCAAATCCTTTTATTTATTTATTTATTATTTTTAAAAAGATTTTATTGATTCATTTTAGAGAGGGGGGAGAGAGAGAAGAGAGACAGAGAGAGATAGAGAGAACAGGGGGAGGAGCAGGAAGCATCAACTCCCACATGTGCCTTGACCAGACAAGCCCAGGGTTTTGAACTGCCCACCTCAGTGTTCCAGGTTGACACTTGATCCACTGCGTCACCACGGGTCATGTCATCCTTTTATTTTTTTATTTTTTTTATTTTTAGGGTTGGCAGAGCTAGCTTAGACTTGATTTTGGAAAAAAACCCCACTTGATTTGGTTTCTCATTAGGAACACAGGTCAGAGGTGGCCCCCCAGGCAGTGAACTGCCCTATGTGCCGGGTGAGCTGAGGACAGGGCTGAGCCTCAGGCGGGCCTGGGGTGCCCACCGCCCCCTCCCTGCACGGCCTCGCCTCTCCTACACAGCCCCTCCCTGTCCCTGCGCGGCCCCGCCTCTTTCTGCATGGCCCCGCCCCTCTCCCTGCATGACCCCGCCCCTCCTGCACGGCCCCGCCCCTCCCCCCTCCCTGCATGACCCTGCCCCTCCTGCACGGCCCCGCCTCTTCTGCACGGCCCCACCCCTCCTGTACAGCCCCCCCTCCCTGCACGGCCCCCCCCACGGCCCCGCCCCTCCCTGCACGGCCCCTCCCCCTCCCCACACGGCCCCGCCCCTCCTGCACGGCCCCGCCCCTCCCTCCCCACCCCGCTTCCTCCTGTAAAGCCCCTCCCCTCCCTGCACGGCCCCGCCCCTTCTTCACGGCCCCGCACTCCCCTCCTGTACAGCCCCTCCCCTTCCCTGCACGGCCCCGCCTCTCCTTGCACGGCCCCGCCCCCTCCTGCACGGCCCCGCCCCTCCCTGCCCGCCCCGCTTCCTCCTGTACAGCCCCTCCCCCTCCCTGCACAGCCCCGCCCCCTCCTGCACGGCCCCGCCCCTCCCTGCACGCCCCGCCCCCTCCTGCACGGCCCCGCCCCTCCTGCACGGTCCCGTCCCCTCCTGCACGGTCCCGCCCCCTCCTGCACGGCCCCGCCCCCTCCTGCACGACCCCGCCCCTCCTGCACGGTCCCGTCCCCTCCTGCACGGCCCCGCCCCTCCTGCACGGTCCCGCCCCCTCCTGCACGGTCCCGTCCCCTCCTGCACGGTTGGGAGCACAGGCGGGACCGCGGGAGTCCAGTCGTTCATCTGGGCAGGACTCAGGACGACTCGGACACCAGCTTCCCTCCGCGGGTCTCAGTCTTCGCCACCACCACGGTCTCGGAGGAGCTGGTGACCCCGCCGCAGCCCAGGTCGGCTGGCTGCCCAGGCCACCTGAGCAGGGGCAGGTGGTCTTGGCGTGGACACTCGTGCTCTGCACCCCAGGCTCCAGCCGGCTCTTCCCGTCGGCCAGCAGCTTGGGGCAGGTGGCGGTCTCCGCACTCCGGGCCAGCATGACGTTCATGAGCTGCAGCTCACGCCGCTTCTGGGCCGCAGCCCGCTGGGCGGTTCTCGGGGCGGCTTCCAGCTCCGCCACCCTGGCCCGAGCCTCCTTGAGGGCCCAGCGCCCCACGCTGCCGCCGGCTTCGGCGATGGCAGTCCTCGGGAAGCCCCCCAGCCAGCTCTGGCAGCTCCCCGTAATCGCTCTGGGACACGATCTCAGCCGCGGCCCTGCCATCCAGGTTCAGGGAGTGGCGCTGTCCGTGGACGTATCGGAGTCGGGGGGCTGCAGCTCACGAATCCCCTCTCCGCGCAGCTGCCTGCAGAAGTCCATCCCACGGTTCAGCCCTTCCAGGGGGGACTCCGGCTCCGGTTTGTCCAGGGGAGCTTCCTCCACATCCACCTTGACGAGGATAAGTTCTCTCTCCATCTCTGTGCGCTTGTTGACCTCGTCCTCCTACAGACCCTTCAGGTCCACCCCCCCCCCCCCAGCCCGTGAGTGCTGCCAGACTCCGCCTCCAGCCTCAGTTGCCCGGGGCCAGAGTGTCCAGCTGCTGCCGCTGAAGGTGGTTGGTGCAGTTCTCGCACACGTGGTCCACGTTACCGTGAGCCGTCTGCTCGGCTGCGGGAGGTTCACCTGGTCTGCTGCTGCTCCAGGCTCCAAACCTTATTGACGAAGGAAGCAGACTTGTTGAGTCTCTGAGTGTGCTCTGTCCCCTGGCCGCACACGGCCTGGATGTTGGGGTCCGCCTCCAGCTCCAGGGGGCTCTGCCCCCTTCCCCCAGGCCTGCCGTCACAGTCCCCGGGCCAGATTCAGGATGGCACCCAGACCAACCCGGCACCCACCGCCCATCCAGGCAAAGGAACCAATCCGGGTGCTGGGTCCACTCGAGTACAAGAGGCTGCTGAGGGCTGGGCGGCCAGAGGTGGACACCTTGCAGGTCTCCTGGGTCACCTTTGTGGAGACGGTGGATGCTGGAGGGGAGGCGAGGAGGCCACACCAGGTGAGTGGACTGGAGAAGGAGCCAGAAAGAAGTTTCCCTGGCAAGTCCAGTTTTAAGAATGTGCCCTACAGACCTGACCAGGCGGTGGTGCAATGGATAGAGCGTCGGACTGGGACGCAGAGGATCCAGGTTCGAAACCCGAGGTTGCTGGCTTGAGTATGGGCTCATCCAGCTTTAGCACAGGCTCACCAGCTTGAGCATGGGGTCACTGGCTTGAGTGTGGGATCATAGAATTGACCCCATGGTCTCTGGCTAGAGCCCAAAGGTCGCTGGCTTGAAGCCCAAAGTCGCTGGCTTGAGCAAGGGGTCATTGGCTCTGCTGTAGCCCTCGGCCAAGGCACATATGAGAAAGCAATCAGTGAACAACTAAGGTGCCGCAACAAAGACTTGATGCTTCTCATCTCTCTCCCGTCCTGTCTGTCTCTATCTGTCCCTCTCTCTGTCTCACACACACACACACACACACACACACACACACACACACACATACACACACAAGAACATGCTCTACAGAAAGACTCATAGGATCCATGAAGATGTGTGTGAGTCCAATACGAACGTTTCCTAAGCCAATCCAGGCGTCCACCAGCTGAGGTGACAATAGAATGCTTGCAGATGGTGGAGTTTTAGGCACCTTCTCCCTGTGACTCCTGCGGGTGGGGGTGGAGTTCCTCAAATGTCAGTGCTTCCTGGCCTCATTCCCAGGATGTTTGATTTTAGTGGGTTTGGGGTGGAGCCAGAGAATTTGCATTTCTCATAAGCTCTCGAGTGACACTGCTGGTCCCAGGACCGCACTTTGAGAACCGCCGATGTGGAGAGAACCGAGAAAACCTTTAAGAGTGACCCAGTCCCACTCTGTCTGGGAGCAGCACAGTCAGAGACAGGGGGGCCTGGCAGAGGTCCCGCAGAAGGGATGAGGGGGGCGCTCCGCTTCCTCTCCCCACTGGCCCGTGGCCACCACCCGATTCTCAGCGCCGTGGCCTGCGTGAGTGCCAGGGTCTCAGCTGCGGGCAGAGGGAGGGAGCCGCTGTGGAGAGGGCTTACTGGCAACCATGGCCGCGGCACAGGGCTGGGAGGAGGTGGAGGGCCCACAGGGTGGCTCCTGCCCGCTGTGTTTGTTGATGTCTCTTGCTCCTCCCTGGGAAGCTGGCATTCTGCTCTCAAGGACAACATCAGATGCTTGGGGGGAACAGGAGCAGGTGTTCTCGGGAACCAAATCTTGTAAACGAAGGAGCAGGTGCTGGTGGCAGAAGGCAGAGGTACATTACGTGTGGATGGTGTCTTCTGTCCCCTCCCTTCCCTCCCAGGCTCCGCCCATGCCCACGTCCCAGGCGCCCCCCCGACATTCCACAGGTGCTGAACTGAGACACTCGACCACCCCCACGCCCCAGGTGCCCCCCGACATTCCACATGTGCTGAGCTGAGACCCTCGACCACCCCCATGCCCCAGGTGCCCCCCGACATTCCACATGTGCTGAGCTGAGACCCTCGACCACCCCCACGCCCCAGGTGCCCCCCGACATTCCACATGTGCTGAGCTGAGACCCTCGACCACCCCCACGCCCCAGGCTGCCCCCCGACATTCCACATGTGCTGAGCTGAGACCCTCGACCACCCCCACGCCCCAGGCTGCCCCCCGACATTCCACGCGTGTGTGCTGAACTGAGACCCTCGACCACCCCCACGCCCCAGGCTGCCCCCCGACATTCCACGCGTGTGTGCTGAGACTCTCGACCACCCCCACGCCCCAGGCTGCCCCCCGACATTCCACGCGTGTGTGCTGAGACTCTCGACCACCCCCACGCCCCAGGTGCCCCCCGACATTCCACATGTGCTGAGCTGAGACCCTCGACCACCCCCACGCCCCAGGCTGCCCCCCGACATTCCACGCGTGTGTGCTGAACTGAGACTCTCGACCACCCCACGCCCCAGGCTGCCCCCCGACATTCCACACGTGTGTGCTGAGCTGAGACCCTCGACCACCCCCACGCCCCAGGCTGCCCCCCGACATTCCACGTGTGAGTGCTGAACTGAGACCCTCGACCACCCCCACGCCCCAGGTGCCCCCCGACATTCCACGTGTGAGTGCTGAGCTGAGACCCTCGACCACCCCCACGCCCCAGGCTGCCCCCCGACATTCCACGTGTGAGTGCTGAACTGAGACCCTCGACCACCCCCACGCCCCAGGTGCCCCCCAACATACCACGTGTGAGTGCTGAACTGAGACCCTCGACCACCCCCACGCCCCAGGCTGCCCCCCGACATTCCACGTGTGAGTGCTGAACTGAGACCCTCGACCACCCCCACGCCCCAGGCACCCCCCGACATTCCACGTGTGAGTGCTGAACTGAGACCCTCGACCACCCCCACGCCCCAGGCACCCCCCGACATTCCACGTGTGAGTGCTGAACTGAGACTCTCGACCACCCCCACGCCCCAGGCTGCCCCCCGACATTCCACGTGTGTGTGCTGAGCTGAGACCCTCGACCACCCCCACGCCCCAGGCTGCCCCCCGACATTCCACGCGTGTGTGCTGAACTGAGACTCTCGACCCCCCCACGCCCCAGGTGCCCCCCGACATTCCACGCGTGTGTGCTGAACTGAGACTCTCGACCACCTCCACGCCCCAGGCTGCCCCCCGACATTCCACGCGTGTGTGCTGAGCTGAGACCCTTGACCACCCCCACGCCCCAGGCTGCCCCCCGACATTCCACGTGTGAGTGCTGAACTGAGACCCTCGACCACCCCCACGTCCCAGGCTGCCCCCCGACATTCCACATGTGCTGAACTGAGACTCTCGACCACTCCCACGCCCCAGGCTGCCCCCCGACATTCCACGCGTGAGTGCTGAACTGAGACCCTCCCCTGGGCCCCAGTGTTGCTCGGCCTTTCTCATCCGGGGCAGTGGTTTGTGGCACGAGAGAATATAAGAAAAAGTGGGGGCACCCCTCTGGCCCCCCTCCCTCTTGGATACCCCCGCAATCCCCATCACCACCTCCATCTTTGCTAGAACTGTTCCTCAGTGTCCTAGGAAACGTCCATGGAGGGAGAGAAGGAAAATTAATCACGGCTGCGCACGGCTCCTCACCCGCCCGGCGGGGCTCCGCTCCGCTCCCCTCCCGGGCTCTGTCCCCTCGGTGCCGGTCCGATCCGTTGTTCTCAGCAGCCCGTCCGGCCCCTGGAAGATACCGCGCCTCTGCGTCTTCGAGGTGTCCTCACAGAAGGCGTGCTGGTTCCCGCTCACTATTCATGGCCGTATTCCTTGAACCGCTTTAGTCCCCTCGCCGTACGTACCTGCTTCCCCCTGCACTGGACTCGTCTGGCTGCTCACGACGCCTTCTTCCGCTTGCCTCTGCCCCTCGTCCGTCACCTTCACGCCGACTTGGCCCTTCTCAAAAATTCTTTTAGTTTCCCACTCAACCTACCCAGTCCCGGGTGACCGCGTGTGAGGTTCCCACCCCTCGTCCTCCCAAGTGACTCCGTCTCACACTTCCTATCCCAGCACCATGCACCTGCCGGCGGAGCGGCCCCGAGGGAGAAGGCAGGGAGCTTCTTCTGCAGGAATCTGGCCCTGAACTGGAGCAGAGAGAGAGGAACTTGGAAGTGAACGTTCCCCATTGAGGAAGGTCAGAGCCACAGTGACTTCAGCCTCACATCAAAGGGGCTGGCGGAGGAGACTAACCCGGTAGTGGCCTGGCCGGCGGCGTCTCTGCTGTCCGCGGTGCTGAACCCCACCCACCATGTGCCTGGAGCAGAGAAACAAGGTCAAGAAGTCTACATGAGCCCTGGCCGGTTGGCTCAGTGGTAGAGCGTTGGCCTGGCGTGCAGAAGTCCCGGGTTCGATTCCCGGCCAGGGCACACAGGAGAAGCGCCCATCTGCTTCTCCACCCCTCCCCCTCTCCTTCCTCTCTGTCTCTCTCTTCCCCTCCCGCAGCCAAGGCTCCATTGGAGCAAAGATGGCCCGGGCGCTGGGGATGGCTCCTTGGCCTCTGCCCCAGGCGCTAGAGTGGCTCTGGTCACGACAGAGCGACGCCCCGGAGGGGCAGAGCATCGCCCCCTGGTGGGCAGAGCGTCGCCCCCTGGTGGGCGTGCCGGGTGGATCCCGGTCGGGCGCATGCGGGAGTCTGTCTGACTGTCTCTCCCCGTTTCCAGCTTCAGAAAAATACAAAAAAAAAAAAGAAGTCCACATGGAAAAAAACAACAACAATGATTAAACTCAACTGTAAAAAACTAAAAAAGAAGGAAATCTTACCCTTTGCGGCAACATGGAGGGACCTGGAGATTATTATGCTAAATGGAATAAGCCAGTCAGAGAAAGACAAGTATCCTATGATTTCACTCCTCTGTGGGATCTAATGAAGAAAATAAACGAACAAATGAAATAGAAACAGACTCATAGAGACAGAAAGCAGACAGACAGCTGTCAGAGGGGAGGGGGGTTAGGAGCCGGATGAAAGAAATGAAGGGATTAAGCAAAGGAAAAGAAAACAAAACCTCATAGACACAGGCAACAGTATCGTGAGGGAAAGGGGGTTGGGAGAGAGGTAAAAAAGAAAAAGAGAAAAAGAAAGAAAAAACAATCATGGAAATGAACAGTTCTGGAGACTAAACCCAGACCAAGCAGGTGCAAACCACTAAATTAAATTCTAGTTTGACTGTAGTTATCTGAGGTCATCTGGTTGGGCTTCAAGTAGAAAAATCACAACAACAGTGCCCACCTGGGCGGCCCTTGTGCTTGACGCCCCCTGACTATAGTAACCTTTAAAATAACCGGCAAGGGTAGTATTATCACCTTCGTGTCACTGAGGAGAAAGTGGAGGCACAGAGAAGTCGCTCACCGTATGGCCAGGGCCGCCCAGCTGGTGGGGGGTGGGACCAGGGCTCACACACCCAGGCAGGTGCCCACTCCCAAAGCTGAACCGGTGACGTGGGACCCACGTGTCCGATGGGCAGTGCCGATGGCAGTTTGATAGGCAAGCCACCCAAGAGCTGCTGACCTCTGGGTAGTCCGCCAGGTTGCCTGTGTTCCTCCCTGGGGCGGTTTGTTTGTTTTGGGGTTTTTTTGTATTTTTTCTGAAGCTGGAAACGGGGAGAGACAGTCAGACAGATTCCCGCATGCGCCCGACTGGGATCCACCCGGCACGCCCACCAGGGGCGAAGCTCTGCCCACCAGGGGGCGATGCTCTGCCCCTCTGGGGTGTCGCTCTGTCGTGACCAGAGCCACTCGAGAGCCTGGGGCAGAGGCCAAGGAGCCATCGCCAGCACCCGGGCTATCTTTGCTCCAATGGAGCCTTGGCTGCGGGAGGGGAAGAGAGAGACAGAGAGGAAGGAGGGGGGGTGGAGAAGCAAATGGGCGCTTCTCCTATGTGCCCTGGCCGGGAATGGAACCCGGGTCCCCCGCACGCCAGGCCAACGCTCTACCGCTGAGCCAACCGGCCAGGGCCCTCCCTGGGGCATTTTAATCTCACATTTTTAAGACTCTGAAATGATTTCAAAAACCCCTCATTGTCCTCAAACAACACCTCTCCAGCCCCTCCCCCCCCCCCCACATACACACACAAATGAATAGGCTTTGTTTACTTCCTCATGTAAGGGACAGGGATGTGGCTATAAGCAAGACATTCAAATGAAAATGAACTGTTTTTTATTTTCATTGACCTTTGATTCCCAGCTCACCACCGCAGGTCCCTCCACCCACCCTGCTCCAGCCTCCTCGGTCCCTGGTCCCTGGCGCCTGGCCGTGGTCTGTGATTCATCAGGACCCTGAGGCTCCGCTGCTGTAATTGCTTTGCAACTTCCTGGAATGTCAAAGCCACGATGGAAATTATATGTATCACTCTACCGATTCCGTCCTGGCTTTAATAACAGGTTGGCAGGAGGGCAGGCAGCTTTACATCAGGAGAGAAATGTATAATCAGATTGGAAGGTGAAATGCAATAAGTACAAAGGCGAGGTTTCACTCGGAAGCCTCTTAGATAAATAGGGTCTCACGGGGCTCCCCAGCCGAGCCTGTTGTTTCTTCAGGAGCCGTTGTGGGGGCCTGTGGCAGGAGCCATCGTTCTCACAGGGAGGATTTGTGGCCAGGGCTCTCTGACCCGGCCCCCACAGAGAGCCCCCAGGTGGAGACAGGCATGCGTGGGAGGGTGAGACGTGAAAAGCCCATCAGGAAGGAGACCTGGAGGCTCAACTGGGGGCCCTGGAAAACTGGAGAAGGGGGGCAACGCAGAGTTAAGTATTTTCTAGGCTGTAGAAAAGAGCTTTGCTTGTTTCAGCGGGTGTTGTGAGTTCGAGGGCAGCCCTGCAGGGTCAGTGATGGGACTCTTCCTATTGTATGAGGCTTCAAGGGAGGTGTGTGTGGGGGGCCTCTAACTCTCGAGGTCCCTGCTGGGCTCTGGAGGTTACACCAGCAGCCCCTCCCTCACAGACTCAGCACCAGCTAGCGTTTCTCTTGAACACGCCATCATCCTTCATGCCCCTCGGGAACCTCCGTGGGGTCTCTGTGTGGGAGGGACTCCCGTCATTGTTGTCTCCATTTGTCAGGTGAACAAACTTCCTCAAGACGGAGCCGGCAGGAGCCAGCGAGTGCCACGGATACTCACGCCGTTAGCCATTTAAGGAATGCAAATTAAAGCCACAAGGAGATGCTACTCTGTAAAGTGTCAGGATGGTTAAAATGCCTAAAACATCGTGAGGTGAGGATGTAGAGGGCCCAGATCACGCCTTCCTGGCTGGTGGGCGTGTAAAACAAAAAGGCTGTGTGCCCTGGCCGGTTGGCTCAGTGGTAGAGCGTCGGCCTGGTGTGCGGGAGTCCCGGGTTCAATTCCCGGCCAGGGCACACAGGAGAGGCACCCATCTGCTTCTCCACCCCTCCACCTCTCCCTTCTTTCTATCTCTCTCTTCTCCTCCCGCAGCCAAGGCTCCACTGGAGCAAAGTTGGCCCGGGCGCTGAGGATGGCTCCATGGCCTCTGCCTCAGGCGCTAGAATGGCTCTGGTTGCAACAGAGCGACACCCCAGATGGGCAGAGCATTGCCCCCTGGTGGGCATGCCGGTGGATCCCGGTCGGGCGCATGCGGGAGTCTGTCTGTCTGCCTCCCTGCTTCTCACTTTGGGAAAAAAAAAAAAAAAAGACTGTGGCAGTTTCTTGCAAAATTAAACGTGTGCTGACTGTACCACCCAGTGACTGACCTCTCGAGCATTTGTCCCCAGGTAAGGAAAACGTACGTTCACAGAAAAGCTTGTCCATGAACGTTCACAGCAGCTTTATTCATAATAGCCAATAATTGGGAAGGATCCAAATGTCCTTCAACGGATGAATGGTCACCCCAACGGGGGAACCCTTGGGCTGTGAATTACTCGTCAGCAGTAAAAGGGAACAAGCTATTGATACATGTGACAACTTGAATGGGCCTCCAGGGAATTAGGCTGACTAGGAAGAGAAACCAATCCCCAATGATTACACGTTCCATGCATCTATTTGTGTAACGTTCTTGAAATGACACAATTATAGACATGGAGAACAGAGGAACGGTCGCCATGGTCTGGAGAGGGGGGGAGGGGGGTCGTGTGTCTGTGTCTTTGAGGGAACAGCACAGGGATTCTTGTGCCGATGGGTCCTGGCGGTGGCTGGCAGTGGTCACCCCAGTCTACACACGTGACACAATTGCATAGCACCAAACACACACACATACGCGTGCACACAGCACTGGTAAAGTTTGAACAAGGTTGGTGGGCTTTATTGAATCCGTGCCAGTTAATTGCCTGGCTACGATGTTGTACAATATTTATGCAAGATGCTCCCATCAGGGAAAATTGGGGAAAAGGATCAGTGATCTCTATTGTTTCTTAAAACTGCAGGGGAATCTATAATTTCTTAAAATGAGAGTGGGTTTTCGTTTGTGTGTTTGTGTGTTGTCAGCGAGGGACACGGCTGGAGAGAGCAGAGAGCCAGAGGCAGAGGCAACTGCCCAGGCTCACACGTAGGGAAGAGACAGGGCGGGGAGAGGAGGGAGCGTCTGAGTGGCAACGGTGCTTCCGCGCCCGGCTGGTGACCTGGCTCAGACCCCTCGTTTAGGGATACTGGGCTCACTTGAGTTCTGGGGAAGCTGGAAAGATGTCTTTAAAGCCAGTAGCCATGGCCACCATCACAGCTGCCTGGCCCGTGCAGGTTTGCATTTGATTCAGACAGATGGTAATGAAACAACGGAGCCAAGAACTGGTGGGCCATTAGCTTTAATCCCAGCTCGCACCTGGTGGGCAAGAAATACACACAGTGGGAAAACACTTCCCTTTCCATTCAGGGCTCCCAAAGCCACTGACTCATCCGAGTTTCCTAGAATCAAAGGTTTCTATCTCACCAGTTTTATTCACCTCTGTTCCCCATCTCCTTCTCTCTGTATACACCCTGCATGAACTGGCTCTTTAACACTCTGCCATCTTGGCTGCTTCTCCTCTCTAATGCTAATTTCAGGAACAGAGAAAGAGAGAGAGAGAGAGAGAGAGAAAGAGAGAGAGCGCCCCTGGTCTGCCTCACTTTATAGTGTAGAAATTAAAGCCTTTAATAAACCAATATACAAACAAGAAAGTCTCTGATACAAAGTCACTCATCTGAGGCATAAATGGGATTCCTCATGAGAGTGCACCACCCCACATCATGCAACAGTCAAGGGTGTGGGGAAAGCTTAGTGTTGAAAAGATTTTAGGATTAGAAGGATGGGAAAGGCTTAGTCTTAAAACTAAGCCTTAGGCTATAAGGACCCTGCCAGCTCACAGCCTGTCCCCCCACACCCAGTGCCAACTATAAGTGAGCAAACATATATTTATACATCATATTTATAAACTTATTTGACCAACAATGTCCAAGACCCATCTGCTCAGCAGTAAATACTGTAGAGGACGTTCACTACTTCAAGTCTGGAGTGACTTGCTCCAAGCTTGTCGCCAAGGGAGTGGTTTTGCCTGAGAGGGACAGGCCCCAGGAACACCTCTCGGGGCCACCATAAGCAGTCTCTCCCCAGGTGTAGTCTCCTAGGCGGCCCTGTAACTGGCCGCACCGTCAGAGAGCCGGACGCGGGCTGGGGAGGTCTGCTGTCAGGAGACGAGGGAGCGTTCGCTCGCTGCTTGGCCTTGGGCAGGTCCGTCTTCTGAACTCATCCCCACAGCAGGGCTTTTTAACGCCTACTCAGAATACTGAGAGGTTACAGGTCCTCTCAGAACCGCTGTGGGGGCGTGGGCCCCCCTCCTCTGACCTCCTGTCCTACCCGGGGACCCACAGCAGGTCGCTCCTCTGCAGCTGCGAGACTGGCATTTCCCCTAGCGGATCCGAGGTCAGGCTCGGTCCCAGGCCGACGGCATCCGGGAATCTCCACTTTATTAAAACCACGCCTAACCAGCTTCAAAGGTACTTACGCCAAAGACTGAGACGTAAACTGATCTTAGGATCTCAATTTTAGAGGAAAGTTAAAATTAAAAAAAACCCACAAAAACATATATATATATATATATATATATATATATATATATATATATGGATATATAGGCCATGGAAGTTGGGTTTTTCGCTAGGTGGTTCTATTTTATACATAAAATTCGGCAGGTGGGGGAGCCGCTGTGTTTAAGGCTGGCTTTTTAAAGGCTTTGGGGTTTAACGATTATGGAGTTCCCCATATCTGCCACGTTAAATTCAAAATAAAAGCAACCCCAATGCATAACATACACAGTGTCCATGTTGCAACAGCTTCCCTTCTCAACGCGCTAAGTAGCAACGGTTGGATACACTTATGGAGATGGAAACAGTCTTTACTTCGAGGGCTGCTCCTGCTTAGCTGGTGTCCCACCCCTGCGATCTGGGTCCTCTGGCTCCGGGATCATTCATTCATTCATTCACACAGTAAGTGTCTACGGAGCTCGGCCCAGCAGTTAACCAAAGGCAAACACCTTTGCTTCCATGGAGCTGGTGATCTAGCGTTAGGGGAAACGGGCAAGGGACAAAGCCAACGAATCAGCTATCTGGCGTGTTAGGAGGGGTCCGCGCTTCGGAGAGGGTAAGAGGTGGGTGAGGGGGAGAGCAATCCCAGAGGCTGGAGGAAGAGAGACCCAGGGAGGCTTCTCGTGTTTACGAAAAGTAAAGCGGTGAGCGAGCAAGCCGGCGGCCCCCGGAGAAAGAGGAGGGTCCAGGCACAGCGGACAGAACTCTGCCTGATCCTGACGCAGCCGAGACGCAGGACCCCCGACCCCCAGGTAGAATGCCCCGAGTGGCCCCCGTCCAGGGGAAAGCCATGGCAGGCCATCTCTCCCGGCTCAGTGGGCCGGCTCCTCACTACCAGGTGGCTTTTGGGAGTGTCACCCAAACTCTGCTGACAGGTCCCACCTTCTCCGTGCGAGGGCAGGTCAGATTCTGGGCCCGAACCTCTCCCAGGCACCTGAAGGTCAGACACGAGTCAGCAGATCCGACCCGGAAGGGTGGAGTCCAATGCGAGAGGCAGAGAGGGGGCCTGCAGCCCGGCCTGGGGGCCACGCGGGGGGGCCCACCAGGTCCCCTCTCCTGCCACCTCCCCCCCCACACACACACGCTCTCCAGAGACAGCCTCTCCTTTCTAGCTTTCGAGATACCGAGTCTCCACTTGTGCCAGGGCTTTGGCTGGTTCTTCCCGTTGGGTCCTCTGTCCCCAGATCGTGCAGGGGGGAGATCGCACACACCGTTGTCCAGGCTTCGGACAAACGCCTCCTCCTCAGGGAGGCCCTCCAGGGCTGCCTGGCCGCCTGTGACCCTGTCTCTGCATCTCCTTCTTCTTGTCCTCGGATCATCACCAGTACCGGTACCGGTACCGGCACTGACTCCTGATGATGCCCCCCACCCCACGCTCTTCAGGAGAGCTGGCCCAGTTTCCCTCCCTCCCCCCCCTCCTGACGGTAGGTGCCCAATAAATACGGAGGAATGCATTCATTTAACGTGCCAAGGCCCGCCTGTGCGTACTTGAACGCCCTGCACCCCGTGACCTGCTTCCTCCGACCGACAGCCCCCTGCCGGTGGCTGGGTCCCTGGTGGTGCCCTCCTCAGAGGGTGCCGCCGGCACTGAGAACTCTTGTCTTTCATCCTGCAAGACTCAGGATCGGGGATCCACGCGCGCTTGCTCCACCCTCGGGCTCTGCTGCTTTCAAACTCTGTGCTCTGAGCAAGTTAATCAACCTCTCTGAGCCTCCGTTTCCTCACCTGAACGGAGGATGCTTTCAGGACCCGGCAGCCTTTGTGGTTCTTCTGCCCAAACCATGGTGACCAGACTCCTCTGTCTGGCAGGGTGGCTTGTGCCAGCTTTCTGAGCGGAGAGCCCAGGCCTGGGCTGGAGCCTGCGAGCCCCTCCCCCGCCTCTCCGCAGGGAGGCCAAGCAGAAGGAGAAACTCCAAGCTCAGTGACGGAGCCCCCGGGGACTAGGCGCTAATGATCTGGCACGATTAATGAGCTCCCTCCTCTGTCTCCATCTGCAGGTGCCGGGCAGCCTTCCAGGTCCAGCAGCTGCTCCCGCACCTGCCCCTCCGTGTCCAGTTTCTTCCCAGCGTCCTAAAAAGCTAACTGAGCTGAAATCACTTAACCAAGGCTCGAAAACTCCTGCACCCGCCATCGAGTGTTCTGCGTGGCCCTGACCTTGTCTGTCCCCGCCTCCCAGACCTTTCCATCTGCCGGGAGCCATCCAGAGACCCCAGTGTCTGCTTGGGGGTGTGAGAGGGAGAGGGAGAGGGACAAGGCCGCCTGGGAGGGCTGGCTCCAGTCTTGAAGTCCTGCAGTGCCCCCCTCATCCCCGAGGGAGCCCCTTATGTTACTGCCACAACCATTTGTTGCTGTAATAAATGCCACCGGTGACTGCCCCCGGAGAGGTGGCAGGCCACGCTGGCTTAAAGCAGAGACTGGGATTCAGGCTGCCTGGGTCACATCCTGGCTCCGCTATGTAGTAACTGTCATCTTGGCCCCCCAAGCAATGTTAGCTTTTATGGTACACACAACCTGCTTCGTGGCAGTTGAGCACTGTGCATAAACCCTCAAGATACTCAAGATAACAACAACAATGGTAATAATAACAAGAGTAAGAGGGCCACTATGTATCAAGAACTCGTCAATGCGTATAAACCCTCAAGATACTCAAGATAATAGCAACAATGGTAATAATAACAGGAGTAAGAGGGCCACTAAGTATCAAGAACTCGTCAATGAGTTCATTTAGCCTCCAGAAGACAGGCTGTTAGTGGATAACTTGTGGGTGGTCTGGGCTTGTGTCTCTTCTGAGACTGGACCCAGAAAGTTAGGGTTCTGGGTCATTATTTGCAGGGGTGGGTGAGGTGAGGGCAAGGGAACCGTGCTGAGAACACGTGAAGAGTTCTTTTCCAGGGAAGATGGACGGCATGTCCCCAGCCCAGCCCGCGACCCATTCCTCGGCCCTTGTTCCCAGCAGCCCTGGGAAGTGGGGGGCAGTTCTCCCCACGTGGACAGTGTCCCACCTTAAGTGCCTGCCTCCTCTCTGCTTTTCGCCTTGGTGACAGCTGGCTCAGCTCTCGGGAAGGCGGGGGAGACCAACCCTCCCGAGATCTGGACTGCGGTAGGTCACTGTCACAGGCTCCTGTCCCTCAGAGGGACAATTACTCAGAGTGTCCACCATAGGACAGGGTCCTAGTGACCCGCAACAGTAATCGGGTCAACCATACACAACGTATCGGCTTTTCCTCCTTCCCCTGTTTCTTCACTCTTCTTGAAATCACCTGTCAAAGAACTGCTGTCATCCAGACCCTTGCTTCTGGCTCTGCTTGGAGGGATCCCAAACTAAGAGTCATACGGTGCCGCCGGGAGCCCCAAGGGACTGTCCCCAGGTAGCGCAGTGCTGCTCTGCTGATTCCGAGCGCTGGCAGAGCAGACAGGGCTGGGACACGGACCGTGGCACTCAGGTGGTATTCAGGAACGGGTGAAATATCCCCCACGACGGCGCTCAGCGATACTTGTGGTGATGTTACATTGTGTCCGCATTGCTCGTCAGTAGCTACTTTTCCCTTCTTTTAGTAATAAGGCCCCCTCGGCTGCCCAGGAGGGGGGGGCACTGCCTAGCTTCCCTTGCAGCTATGTTCTTGCCAACGGGATGTGAAAGGAAGTGATGTGTGGCTTCTTTAAAAAACACACACAGCTGCGTAGCCTCTACTTCCTCTCGTATCTCTGGAGGCTGGAATGTAGAGTTAGTGGAGGTGCATGAGCTCTGATGTGAATGAGAGCACCATCTCAGGAGTCAGCCACGTAGGAGGAACTTGGCACACTGAGTGACTGTGGAGCGGAGTCACCTCCCTGCACAAGACCACCAGTCATCTCTGGTTTAGAAAGAAACGATCCTGCTGGAACTGTGTTATACTTGAGTCTTTCTGTTTCAGCAACTTATTCTGTGCCCTGACTAACCTAGTCGACAGGCAGGCGTCTGAGCAAGCAAATTATGAGTATATAAATGCTGAGGTGGCCACGTTTGCGCCCCAGGGCTGGTGCGGCCTGGGGCATTCAGGTCCCAACACCACTTTTCTGCGTGGAGCGCTAAGTGCTGGGAGCAGCGCACCTGGGAGTTGGCTGGCTCTGTGACAGACTCCAGGCTCCTCGCTGACCTCTGACAGACCCCCAGGCTCTCGCTGACCTCTGACAGACCCCCAGGCCCCTCGCTGACCTCTGACAGACCCCCAGGCTCCTCGCTGACCTCTGACAGACCCCCAGGCTCTCGCTGACCTCTGACAGACCCCCAGGTTCTCACTGACCTCTGACAGACCCCCAGACTCTCGCTGACCTCTGACAGACCCCCAGGCTCCTCGCTGACCCCTGACAGACCCCCAGGTTCCTTGCTGACCTCTGACAGACCCCCAGGCTCCTCGCTGACCTCTGACAGACCCCCAGGCTCCTCGCTGACCTCTGACAGACCCCCAGGCTCTCGCTGACCTCTGACAGACCCCCAGGCCCCTCGCTGACCTCTGACAGACCTCCAGCCTCCTCACTGACCTCTGACAGACCCCCAGGCTCTCGCTGACCTCTGACCGACCTCAGGGACCCCCTCCCTAGCTTCTGTGCCCTTTCCTTTTATGTGGCCTGTCTCCTCGTTCTCTCTCCCAATGCCCCTCCTCCAGGGTCGGCTGTGCATTAGGGGTTGGGCTGTCTCACGTGGGGAGGGCGTCAGGGGAACGGCGAGTCATCTTTGGGGAAAGCGCCCCCCCACACACACACACAACAGAGAGGTAGCCGTCCCGGAGCAATCACACCCTGGCCGGCGTCTTCTGGTCTTTGTTCTCCGGATCTCTGGGACGTCCTGAGCCTCCCTTCTCTATCAGACAGAGCCCGGTGGCGATGGTAACTTGGGCTATTTGTTGTCTACTGTTGGGTAACCAATGATCACACCCTGGGTGGCTTAGAACAGCACCCACTTATTACGTCACAGTTCCGTGGGTCAAGGGGTCAGGTGGGCTCAGCTGCGTTCCCTGGTTCAGGTCGCCCCAGGCTGAAATCGAGGTGTCAGCCGGGCTGGGCCCTCGTCTGGAGGCCTGGAGAGGACCCCACTTCTAGAGCCATTCGGGGTGCTGGCAGAGTCCAGTTCCTCGTGGTTGTAGGAAGGAGGATCGGTTTCCTGGCTGGCTGTTGGCCGCTCTCTAGTCAGAAAGGGCACATGGAAACATTCTTATTCTCGAAACTCCTCGGATTTATCCTCCTGCAACCAGCTTGAGGCAATGCTCCGCCTGTCAAAGGCTCACAGGATTATATGAGGCTCACCAGAGAATAGATTTTTAAAAACAAATGAACTCCAAAGTCAACTGCTAAGGAAACTTAACGACGTCTGCAAAATCTCCTTTTCCACGTGAGAGAAGATGATCTTGCACCCTATCTGCAGCCTTGGGGATCAGAGCGAGGAGCCGGGGCCCTCGTAGAATCCTGCCTACCGCATCCATAGCCCCTGGAAACTTGGAGTGTTTCACCATCGCCTTTCCTGGGGGCTGGGGGGAGGGAAGGTGACCTCTTGACACTGGATTTGGGAGAAGACGCCACCTCAACTATGGCAAGTTGTCCAAGGTGCTTGGAGAAGGTGGAGTTAGGGGCCGGAAGGTGGCTAGTCTTGGCTGAAGGAGGGACGTTTTACGGGCTCATCCAGCCAGGTTTCTGGAGGACCCGTAGCTCCAGGCTGGACGGGGCGGTGAACGGAGCAGAGACAGGCAATGCGCTCGTGGGTGGGAGGGTCTGGTGGGGTAGCGTCTGTGAAAGAAAGGTGATGAAGGCTCTCCAAGGAGAAGTGTGGGGCTCCGTGGGAGGGAAACTGAGGCTGGAATGACAGCTAACAGGCGAAGAGGGTGGGGACTGATGGAGGGGGGAGGTGGAGTTCTACAACGTCTGTGAGGAATGCGAAGGACCGGCTCCCGGTGGAGGCGAGGGCTTCAACACCCACAGTCTGGGCTAAAGAACGCCAGGTTCGCCGAGAGTCCCGGGTTCTCTTTGGGTCCCCTGGGTCACCAAGAAACTCCAAGTCTTAGCTTATCCGCTTAGCCTGGGAGTCACTGCCTCGAGTGGGAAATGCCTACCAGGGCAGGAAATCCGCATAAATGAACGAAGCAGTCAGCGTGTGAACGGAAGAATCGGGCCGGTGTGATGGCAAACAGTGACCGGCCTGTGGCCTCAGTGTCAGAGGGGACAGGAGACGTGGGGGTTGGGGGTCCCAGCACCCTGGAGCAGGGACACCTGTCTACAGGAGTCCCTGGTCCTACCTCCAGCCGGTTGTGCCATTGGGGACGTATCTTCAGACCTGACTTTTCACTAACTCAGATGATTTTGTGAAACATTCCATGCTTTATTCACATTTTAAGTAGGTTAAAGTTTAATTTTCAAAACTGGCACGACCCCCAGCGAGGTGACACAGGAGCAGGTCTTTATGGCGTGAAGCCAGTCGGCAAGCTTCCCGCGCGGGACCCTTGGAAGAGTGGCCGTCCCTGCGTTGTGTTTGGGTTTTCTCTCGTGCTCACTGAGAAAAATTCTGAGGCTGCAGGTGTCTGTACATCTCGGGGTTCCCGTCCTGAAGTCTGGCGTCAGTCAGGAATGCCCGTGACTTATCCATGGAGGACTCCCTGCGTCTCCTCCTGGAGGCCCTCCCTGCTTTCTCCTCTTCCCCTGGGACCAGGAGGACAGGCCAGTCGCCCTCACTGCCCTCAGTTTCAACGTACCGCTGCTCCGGAGTCCGGAATCTGCTCTCCCTCTTCCTCCCCGTGGTCTCATCGACCCAGGCAACTAACTGGTCCATGTGCTAGTCTAGCGCCTACAGTCCGACTCTGGGCGGAGAGCGAAGTGTTCCAGTTACCGCGGTATCCGCAGTGCCCAGGACACAGGAGGCACTCGGCAAACATTCGGGCGTTAGACACATGGGGCGTTGGCCCTTATTTCTGGTTGTGACGAGAAATTAACACGTGTGAGGAACTCGGTGCTTTCTGTGAATAGTGTCGTTGAGACCTCACCCCCTCACGGCGAGGTTCCCAGTGTCCCTTCCTCGACGAGGGTCAGAGTGAGCGGTGGTTTCTGTGAACAGTGTCGTTGAGACCTCACCCCCTCGTGACGAGGTTCCCAGTGTCCCTTCCTCGACGAGGGTCAGAGTGAGCGGTGGTTTCTGTGAATAGTGTCGTTGAGACCTCACCCCCTCGCGGTGAGGTTCCCAGTGTCCCTTCCTCGACGAGGGTCAGAGTGAGCGGTGGTTTCTGTGAACAGTGTCGTTGAGACCTCACCCCCTCGCGGTGAGGTTCCCAGTGTCCTTTCCTCGACGAGGGTCAGAGTGAGCGGTGGTTTCTGTGAACAGTGTCGTTGAGACCTCACCCCCTCGCGGTGAGGTTCCCAGTGTCCCTTCCTCGACGAGGGTCAGAGTGAGCAGTGGGTTCTGTGAATAGTGTCATTGAGACCTCACCCCCTCGCGGTGAGGTTCCCAGTGTCCTTTCCTCGACGAGGGTCAGAGTGAGCGGTGGTTTCTGTGAACAGTGTCGTTGAGACCTCACCCCCTCGCGGTGAGGTTCCCAGTGTCCTTTCCTCGACGAGGGTCAGAGTGAGCAGTGGTTTCTGTGAACAGTGTCGTTGAGACCTCACCCCCTCGCGGTGAGGTTCCCAGTGTCCTTTCCTCGACGAGGGTCAGAGTGAGCGGTGGTTTCTGTGAACAGTGTCGTTGAGACCTCACCCCCTCGCAGTGAGGTTCCCAGTGTCCCTTCCTCGACGAGGGTCAGAGTGAGCAGCGGTTTCTGTGAATAGTGTCGTTCCCAGTGACCCTTCCTCGACGAGGGTCAGAGTGAGCGGTGGTTTCTGTGAATAGTGTCGTTGAGACCTCACCCCCTCACGGCGAGGTTCCCAGTGACCCTTCCTTGACGAGGGTCAGAGTGAGTGGTGGTTTCCGTTTGTCCAGGGGCTGAAGGACTCCTCAGGATGGGGAGCGCCCGGTGTTAAAACTGGCCCTGCGGGGTTTCCCGAGACGGGAGACTTTCCGTGTAAGGCTGATGAAGTAAGTCCGGGAAAACTGGGGTGAGCTGGTCGCCCTCCCCTAAATGGAGACCCCAAAGAAAACAACATTCTCTTAAAGCTAAAAAAAAAAAAGAAAAGAAAGTAAGAAAACAGGAAAAGGCTTTTCTCCTGCTGAGCAGGGCGTTTCCGTCCCACCCCTGGTGGGGGGCTGGGCATCCCGTTTTCCTCTCGCCTCGACCTCAGGGGAGCGCCGACGGAGGTATCGAGTCAGTGTCTCAGTCCAGGTTGTCTGAAGTGACCGCTTCCTTTCTCCGCCTTGTGTCTTACTGTCTTTTTAAAATTTCTCTTTAAAAATATGAACATGTGGTGCACATTGCAGCCAGACTTACGCTGAGTTACTCTTACCAAGTAACAGGAAGGAGGGCCTCTGTCTTGGGGTTTTTCTGCTTCTTTTCCAGTGGCTACTATTTTATTCTATCGGTGGATTATGTCAGGGGGCTGGCAAACTGAGGCCCGTGGGCCAAATCTGGGACTGCCATCTCTTTTTATTTATTCACTTTAGAGAGGGGGAGAAAGAGAGAGAGAGAGAGAGAGAGAGAGAGAGAGAGGAGAGGGGGAGGAGCAGGAAGCATCACCTCCCATATGGGCCTTGACCAGGCGAGCCCAGGGTTTCGAACCAGCAACCTCAGCGTTCCAGGTCAACAATGCTTGACCCACTGCGCCTCACCATCTCTTTTCATAACTCAAGTGTTGTGGGCGCACAGCCATGCTGACTAATTTACGTGTCGTCCGTGGCCGCTGCTGTGCTGAATAGCATGGTTGTGGCATTGCCCACAGAGACCCTGCAGCCCCCAAAACCCCCAGATACTTCCTTCTGTAGACTCGCCAACGTGGCCTGAGACCCCACACCTCAAATCCCTTTGAAAGGATTTCTCTAGAGAATGTTAAAAGTTTGGCATATCTATCTGTATTTTTGTTCCAGAATTTGTAGTTTCAAAACGGATAGATGTGTTTCCTTTCTGTCCGTGGACAAAAGTAGCAGCTGCTTCTTATCCAACACCATCCGCAGAGACAGGTAAAGATGACAGGAGCCATCCCAGTTTCGACTCTGGCGTTGTCAGTGGCCTGGGGTCGGTGCCGGCTTCCCCCTGGTGCCTGTCGGAGCTCAAGCCGAGCGACGTCTGTACACATCATCAGGACACTGAACACGCGTGGGGCCTCTCTGTGAGACGTCTATACACATCATCAGGACACGGAACACACGTGGGGCCTCTCTGTGAGACGTCTGTATACATCATTAGGACACTGAACACATGGGGCCTCTCTGTGAGACATCTATACACATCATCAGGAGACGGAACACACGTGGGGCCTCTCTGTGAGACGTCTATACACATCATCAGGACACGGAACACGCGTGGGGCCTCTCTGTGAGACGTCTATACACTCATCAGGACCTCGAACACATGGGGGCCTCTCTGTGAGACGTCTATACACATCATCAGACACCGAACACGCGTGGGGCCTCTCTGTGAGACGTCTATACACATCATCAGGACACTGAACACGCGTGGGGCCTCTCTGTGAGACGTCTATACACATCATCAGGACACGGAACACGCGTGGGGCCTCTCTGTGAGACGTCTATACACATCATCAGGACACCGAACACGCGTGGGGCCTCTCTGTGAGACGTCTATACACATCATCAGGACACCGAACACACGTGGGGCCTCTCTGTGAGACGTCTATACACATCATCAGGACACTGAACACATGGGGCCTCTCTGTGAGACGTCTATATACATCATCAGGACACGGAACACGCGTGGGGCCTCTCTGTGAGACGTCTATACACATCGTCAGGACACTGAACACGCGTGGGGCCTCTCTGTGAGACGTCTATACACATCATCAGGACACCGAACACGCGTGGGGCCTCTCTGTGAGACATCTATACACATCGTCAGGACACTGAACACGCGTGGGGCCTCTCTGTGAGACGTCTATACACATCATCAGGACACTGAACACGCGTGGGGCCTCTCTGTGAGACGTCTATACACATCATCAGGACACCGAACACGCGTGGGGCCTCTCTGTGAGACGTCTATACACATCATCAGGACACCAAACACGCGTGGGGCCTCTCTGTGAGCACGTTCTCCCGGGTACGCACTCCTGGTCTCCCCGCCCGCGCGGTCACCCGCGTCTCCATGGACGCCGCCGGCAGACACGCCCACCCCTGGTATCCAACTCGCTCCCCACGGATCCCGTTAACCCAAGCCCGTCCTCACGCCTCCTCACCACAGCAGCGTCATGGCGAGCCCTAATCATTCCTGGTCCCTCTCGTTATACTAATTATTCATTATATCAGGGGTCCCCAAACTTTTTACACAGGGGGCCAGTTCACTGTCCCTCAGACTGTTGGAGGGCCGGACTATAAAAAAAACAACGATGAACAAATCCCTATGCACACTGCACATATCTTATTTTAAAGTAAAAAAACAAAACGGGAACAAATACAATATTTAAAATAAAGAACAAGTAAATTTAAATCAACAAACTGACCAGTATTTCAATGGGAACTATGCTCCTCTCACTGACCACCAATGAAAGAGGTGCCCCTTCCGGAAGTGCGGCGGGGGCCGGATAAATGGCCTCAGGGGGCCGCATGTGGCCCGCGGGCCGTAGTTTGGGGACCCCTGCATTATATATATATGTGTGTGTGTGTGTGTGTGTGTGTGTGTGTGTATGTATATATATATATATATATATATATATATATATATATATATATATATATATATATATATATATAATGGATGCATTATCTGCAGAAATGTCGACATCACCAAGAACGATGCGATTCGGGTGGAAATAAAGACAGTGACAGCTAGTTAGGCTCCCGGTGTGGTCTTTAAATAACATATAATGATCTGTACAAATATCATTACTCCTCATGGTCCCTTTAGAACATCTCTCAGCACCAGTGAGGACGGCCGACGCCCAAGGATGGTCGATTTGCTTCCGAGCCGTCGAGCTATACACTCAGGACTGTGGTGTCAGCAGGTCCTCTGTCGGCTTCTGCGGGACGATCGGGACGTGTCCCCAACAAGGAGCGTTTCTGATTGTGTCTCTGGGCCCGGAGCCCACGTCTCCCAGGCACTTGCCGTCACCCAGAACCTCAGAGCACAGCACTTTCCTCGTCTGGTGGGGACGGTGTCTCCTTCCCGCGCCCCTCCCCGCACGTGTCCCCTGTCCTCCCAATGCCGTAGGTAGAGCGGACATTCCCGAATTCTCAGCCTCTTCTCCAAACGTTTTCTTTCAATTCTTGCCTCGGCTTAGACCCAGAGCCTCCCCCAGCCTCTGGTCAGCCCTCCCAGGTGCCGTGGCTCCTCTCTCCCTCTCTCCCTCTCTCCCTCCCTCCCTCCCTCCCTCTCTCTCCCTCTCTCCTTCCCTCTCTCTCTCCCTTTCTCCCTCTCTCTCTCTCTCCCTCCCTCTCTCTCTCCCTCTCTCTCTCTTCCTCCCTCCCTCTCTCTCTCCCTCTATCCCTCCCTCTCTCTCTCTCCCTCCCTCTCTCTCTCCCTCCCTCTCTCTCCCTCCCTCTCTCTCTCTCCTCATGGACCTCACGGCTCCCTTGTCCACTTCCAAGACGTTTCCCCCTCTCAAAAAAGTCCCCAGGTCTTTCCAGTGAAGTCCTTAAATAACGGTGCCGGCCGCTGCTCCTCCAAGTGGTCGTTGACCACCCGCTCGGTCATTAAAGACGCGAGCCCCTAACCAGCCGTCCTGTCTTTATTTCCACCTGCATCGCATCGTTCTTGGTGATGTCGACATTTCTGCAGATAACACATCCAACCCTCTGACCCCTCCGCTCCTTGGCTGTCCCGCATGCCAATGGGTCTTCTTCCCTGGGTCCCCTTCACCCCCGTCTCCTAACTTTGCTGGTGGCAGTTACTACATACAACCTTACCTCTTAAATAAGCCTCCCAATCTCAAGATTCCCTCTCCTACTCGAATACTTCCACCCCAACCCCGTCCCAGCTCAGCGAGACCTTTCGTGCAGCCCTGTCCAACAGGAACATGACGCAAGCCACATAGGTCATTTCAAACTTTCTGGTGGGTATGCGTGAAGCAATAGAATAAATATACCCAGTTAAAGTTTGCTTTGATAATATCTTTATTTAACCTGATAGATCCAAAATTTTATCATGGTGACCAATATAAAAGTCACTAAGGAGATAGTTTGCATTTGTTTTCTTTCCAGACTGTCTTTGAAATCTGTGCGTTCTTCCCTCTTACCGGCCGTCGTCTGAGACCAGCCGCAGGTCACGTGCTCAGGAGCCTACCTGTGGCCCGTGGCTGCCACACTGGACAGAGCGGCTCTAGTCCACGGAGCTAATTAAGCCTTTGGCAGCCTCTTGAGCAGGGGTCCCCAAACTACGGCCCGCGGGCCACATGCGGCCCCCTGAGGCCATTTATCCGGCCCCCGCCGCACTTCCAGAAGGGGCACCTCTTTCATTGGTGGTCAGTGAGAGGAGCATAGTTCCCATGGAAATACTGGTCAGTTTGTTGATTTAAATTTATTTGTTCTCTATTTTAAATGTTATATTTGTTCCCGCTTTGTTTTTTTACTTTAAAATAAGATATGTGCAGTGTGCATAGGGATTTGTTCATAGTTTTTTTTATAGTCCGGCCCTCCCACGGTCTGAGGGACAGTGAACTGGCCCCTGTGTAAAAAGTTTGGGGACCCCTGCTCTAGAGGCTCCTCCCGACCTGACTTCTCCGACGTGGAGTCCAGGTCCTGACTCTCAGCAAATGTCCTTCACTCGTTTTTTCATCTACTCATCCAGAAAAAAAGCCTCGTCACCGGGGAGACCAAACCGCCGGCCTGTCCCCAGGCAGCTGACTGTCCCGGGAGAAGACCCCGCAGCCGGGCCACCGCCCGGCTCCGCCCTCAGCGCAGGACCCCACGTCTCCGGGGGTCACGGGGTGCTGCTCCCTGGGGGGCCTCATCTCAGCCCCTCGTTCAGTTCGCTCCATCGCTCTCTGAGGCCGTTCCTGGGTCTCCATCTCTCCTCCAGCCTCCCTCCCTCCGTCCCCCCTCTCCCTCGCGGCAGATGACCGGCTGCGGCATCCCCTAGCCCACGTCACGGGTGTGACCCGTCCGGACGGAACTCTGCCAGGGGACCGCTCGGTTCAGGGGGCGCTGCCGTCACGGAGCCCCGCGCCCGGCCGTGGGCTTCCCTTCTCTCCTCGCTTCTAACTCGCCCATGCGTCGGATCGATCGTCCAAAAGGACTGACTCTGAGGCCCGCTGTCCCCTTCTCTCCGAGTCTGTGGCCCCCACCTTGGGTCCGGCCGCCACTGTCTCACGCCCGGACTTCAGGGCCGGCCGGTCCTCCTGGTTTCCGTTCTGCTGGTTTCCGGTCCTCCTGGTTTCCGGTCCTCCTGGTTTCCGTTCTGCTGGTTTCCGGTCCTCCTGGTTTCCGTTCTGCTGGTTTCCGGTCCTCCTGGTTTCCGTTCTGCTGGTTTCCGGTCCTCCTAGTTTCCGGTCCTCCTGGTTTCCGTTCTGCTGCCGCACGCGCTGTGTCCCACTCAGCAGCCTGACCCGTCTCGGAAAAGCATCAATCAGAGCGTGTCACTCCCTTCTTTACAAGTCCTCGTTTCCATGGCTACAAAGGCCCGACAGGCGAGACCTTGCTCACGTCTTCGGTGTCATCTTTCATTGGTCCCTCCCTGTCCCCGGAGCCCCTCACTGTTGTCACCGGGCTTGTCCCTTGTTTCTGGAACCCGCCAGACGCCCCCTGCCTCCTGCCTTGGGTGTTGCCATCTCCCTCTGCCTGGAGGGCTCTCCCGCCAGCGTCCCTCACAGTCGGGTCCTTTCCTCCTTCGGGGTTTTGGAGACGCCTTCGCTTACAACCCTCCTCCCTTCTCCCCGCCCCCGTCAGTTACTCTCCCAGCTGGTCTTCATGTTCTTTCTTTCCCTCTTGGCACCTGGTGTCTGACTTTGCCTGTTTTATTTCCCTGCTTGGGTTCTCATCTGCCTACGCACTAGAAATGAGCTCCGATGAGGTCAAAGGAGGGCCTGTGCACCACTCGATCCCGGAGCCTGGCTCAGCACCCAACTCGGAGCTGAGTACACGAAGACGCCCGTCTGGGAACAGAGTGTTCCAGTATTTCAGGGCTCCCCTCCTTACTGGGAAATGCACAGACTCACAAGAAGTGACCTTAGCAGCCCTCCAAAGACCAATAACGTCTGATCTGGGGCCCTGGCCGGTTGGCTCAGTGGTAGAGCATCGGCCTGGCGTGCAGGAGTCCTGGGTTCGATTCCCGGCCAGGGCACACAGGAGAAGCGCCCATTTGCTTCTCCACCCCCCCCTCCTTCCTCTCTGTCTCTCTCTTCCCCTCCCGCAGCCAAGGCTCCATTGGAGCAAAGATGGCCCGGGCGCTGGGGATGGCTCTTTGGCCTCTGCCTCAGGCGCTAGAATAGCTCTGGTCGCAACAGAGTGATGCCCCAGATGGGCAGAGCATCGCCCCCTGGTGGGCGTGCCGGGTGGATCCTGGTCAGGCGCATGCGGGAGTCTGTCTGACTGCCTCCCCGTTTCCAGCTTCAGAAAAAAAAGAAAAAAAGAAAAAGAAAGAAAGAAAGAAAGAAAGAAGGGAAGGGAAGGGAAGGGAAGGGAAGGGAAGGGAAGGGAAGGGAGGAAGGAAGGAAGGAAGGAAGGAAGGAAGGAAGGAAGGAAGGAAGGAAGGAAGGAAGGAAGGGGAAGAGGAAGAGGAGGGGAGGGGAGGGGAGGGAGGGAGGGAGGAAGGAAGGAAGGAAGGAAGGCACGTCCGATCTGGGTCACTGAGATGGACAGAGGATGCCTCTTGTGGAGATCGTGTCTGTCAACACGCCTGGGGTTTCAGCTCTCTCACTGTGGCAGCACAGCAAGTCTGAATATACTGCTTGGCTGACAAGGTCGGGTCAGCCAAGCGTCTCATCCCAGAGAGGTGGGGGTGGGGCTGAGGGGTGGGGTGAAACCTCGGGGCGGCCCCAGCGCCAGAGCTCAGGGGGTCTGTCCTTCAGACTGTGCAGACAGGCTGTGTGACCCAGTGTCGTTCCGGACACTGAACCATCTGGTTGCGTGAACACCGTGCTGACTGCTGTTTTGGGGGTGGGTTGGGGGGGAGCAGAGAGGGGTACGGGGTGTGTGTTCGTAGTCTTTCATTTGCACGTGACGGAAATTTACCTCCAGCTGGTTCCAGCAATCAAGGGGCTATGGACTCCAGCCACTGAGGAGACCCAGAGGGTTTGGCTGCAGGCAGAGGGGGGTCCAGGCTCTCCAAGCCGCCCGAGCCAGGATGTGGAACTGAACCACCGCCTCTCTCTCGAGCAGCGCTGGACTCGGCGACTTGCTTCCGAAGACGGAGTGTAGGAAGCGGGAAGGACGAGGTGACCAAGTGGAGAAGCCTGGCAAACGTCACCAGGGACAAGACCTTCTGATAACGTGTGCCCCCTGCTACGCTGTGACCGGGGGAGGGGGGGTGCTGCACCTTCTGGGGTAGCCCCCAAGCCCGTAACTCTAGTGTGATGATGAGAAAACCGTCAGACACACCCAAACCAAGGGATTATTCCTCAAAGCATCCGACTGGCACCCTGCAAATGTCTCGATGACCTGAACGACCAGCTGGAGGGGGAGGGGGGAGCACACGGGGAAGACCCGGCAGCCACTGCTGCCCACAGCCCGCCCCTGGAGTGGCACTCAGCGCAGTGTCTGCTCTGCGTCACGGGCCTGTGAATGTCCACCTCTCTCCATGTGTCAGTCCTCTGGGGTGGGGGGAGGGGGAGAGGTGGAGAACTCGGATTTTCCTATCTTTGTGCCCCTCTTCGTGATTGACCCACAGCATGTGTCTAAGAAACGGGATCTGAGTTGACTTCAGCTGGGAGAAATTGTAGCTAAGAAGTGCCTGTACATTTGGGGAATCCTCCGTGTGGGTCCTATGAGAAGGATCTATGAAAACCCTCTTTGGGTCCCGGCCGGTTGGCTCCTTGGTGGAGTGTCGGCCTGGCATGTGGAAATCCCGGGTTCAATTCCCGGCCAGGGCACACAGGAGAAGCGCCCATCTGCTTCTCCACCCCTCCCCCTCTCCTTCCTCTCTGTCTCTCTCTTCCCCTCCCGCAGCTGAGGCTCCATTGGAGCAAAGATGGCCCGAGCACTGAGGATGGCTCTGTGGTCTCTGCCTCAGGCGCTAGAATGGCTCTGATTGCGGCAGAGTGACGCCCCAGATGTGCAGAGCATCGCCCCCTGGTGGGCGTGCCGGGTGCATCCTGGTTGGGCGCATGCGGGAGTCTGATTGACTCCCCGCTTCTCACTTCAGAAAAATACAAGAACAAATAAAACCCCTCTCTGGGTTGGACAGGCCATCGCCGGGTTCCTGGAAGAGCAGGCAGAGGAACTGAGCCAGCAAGTTTCCTGCTGGAGGAGTACACGTCCGACTCTCAGCCAGGGGCCCCTTGCTCCGCGTGAACAGTGGAATGAGTGAGTGCTGAGCATCACAGGCTCCATCTCCTGCCACAAGGCACACTCTCTCCGGCGGGCGAGTGTTGTTTGTCACCAGACGGAAATGCGTTGGGCACCTCCAGTGTGTTTCCCTGCCTCCCGTCCGGACACCGTGCGTAGGAGGAAGGGACCAGAAGGAAGAGGAGTAACAGAGACACATAGCGGGTTTCATACCAGAGTGAGTAAACAACATTTGGTGTCTTTCTAACGGATGACTAATCAGACAGAATAGGACAGGCGGCACCCGACATAAGGCAGGTGACAAGGATGATCAGTATCGGGTGGGACATTCCAGGTCTATCTGTCTGCCAGACCCCCCCCCGCCCCCCCCCCCGGCAGCTGGAATGACGTGTGTCTCCCCTGATCCTTGCTTCTTAGACTCACGGGGTTCGGGTTTCCACTCGCCCTATCTCAGCTGCACAGAGATAGGGAGAGGTGGCGGGGCAGTGGCAGAAGGGGTCTCGCTGATTTAGGAATGGGAGGAGCAGCTGGATCGGAGAGATGACACGATCTGCTTGGACTGCGGCAGAATGCTGTCACTGTGTCCCTCGCTCTTGGACTCCAGGGTTCAGCACAGAAGAGTCAGAGATCCACCAGGCGTGGATCACGACACCATGGAGGTCGTATTAACGTCACGATACGTCTACACCGTGGGAGTAAGGGTGCGGTGTCCCCAGCGCACTCAGAGAAGTCAGGCGTCGTTGAGCCGTGTTTAATGTCACCAGCCCATTCCAGCCAGCTTCTTGGTCACCTCTCTTCTGCATCAAGTGGCCAGGTGGTACCCTACTCCTCAGAGGAGGTGACCTAAGCAAATGTCACACCCGTCCTGGCTTTGGGTGGTTTCTCGGCGTTTCCCCAGGTTTGAGATCTCAGGGACTCAGTGTCTGCTCAGCGTAGACGACGGTTGACTAGAAGGTGAGCTCCAAGGTTTATTCAATGGCTTTGTCTCGATAATCTCATCAGATCAAGCGTTCATCGATCAGACAGATATTCATCCAAAATGGAGTCTGGCCAGGTTCTGAAGATTGATAATTGGGGTGACCGGGCAGGCATGAAGTATCCTGGGGCCTCTCACATGAAGTTCCGGGGCCTTGCAGCTGAGCAGAGCCCTATGGGAGTAGAGACACACATTCAGGGGGCAGGTGCGTCCTGTCGGGGAATCTGTTTTGGTTGAATCATGTCGGCTGCCAAAAGATACGTTGATATCTTGACCTCTGGGACTTCAGCGTGTAAACTTACCGTATTTCCTCATATAGAAGACGCTCCCGTGTATAAGACACGCCTTAATTTTGGGGCCTGAAATTTGGGAAAAAAACCCTTACATAGAGTTATTGAACTCAAGTTTTATTCATCCTAAAATTCATACAACTCCTCAGCGCTGTCAAAACTCCCCTCCGTGAGCTTGTCCTCCTCTGTGTCTGATGACGAATCCCTGTCTTCATAGACTGCCTCGTCCTCAGTTCCACCTGTGGCATCTGAAATGCCACAACCACCGTATAAGATGCACTCAGTTTTTAGACCCCAAAGTTTTTTGAAAAAGGGTGCATCTCATACACGGGAATACGGCACTTAGAAATTGGGTCTTTCCAGAGGTGATCAAGTTAAAACCTTTCCAAGGTGATCCGGGCGGAGGCCCTCATCCCAGTGACTGGTGTCTTTACCGAAAGGGGGAATTTGGACACAGAGACAGACATGCAGGGAAGGAAGACGGTGACAAGAGCCATAAGGAGATGACGGCCATACGACCGGAGAGGAGCATCAGCGAGGCCAGGAAGACCGAAGGACAGCAGGGAACGTCACAGGTGGCAGAGGCCAGCAAGGACCCCCCCACTCGAGCCCCCGGAGAGAGCGTGAGGCGGCCGACACCTCGGCTGTGAACGTCTGACCTCCAGAACCAGGAGACCGCACATCGCTGCCGCTTTAAACCACCGAGCGAGCGGCGGTACTTGGTGACAGCAGCCCCGGGAGACTGGTCTACACACCGAGGAAACTTGTGGCCGAGAGAGCGCGGGCACGTAGCAGATGACATGGTGACATGGTGACAGGCTTTGGAAGGGAAACTCGCCAGTCTCTAGCGGCCCACGTGAGGCAAGAAATCCCAGTCCCCTCCCTCCCTCACCCGCAGAGTGGGGACCCGTGGGCTTGTCTGGGGGAAGAGCTGGGCCCGTGAAGGAAGGAGAGGGAGAAGGAGGAGAAGAAGGAGGAGGAGGAGAAGAAGGAGGAGGAGGAGGAGGAGGAGGAGGAAGGAGGAGAGGGAGGAGAAGGACTTAGAGGAGGAGGAGGAGGAGAAGGAGGAGGAGGAGGAGAAGGAGGAGGAGGAAGGAGGAGAGGGAGGAGAAGGACTTAGAGGAGGAGGAGGAAGAGGAGGAGGAGAAGGAGGAGGAGGAGAAGAAGGAGGAGGAGGAGGAGGAGAGAGGAGGAGGAGGAGGAGAAAGGAGGAGGAGGAGGAGAAGGAGGAGGAGGAAGGAGGAGAGGGAGGAGAAGGACTTAGAGGAGGAGGAGGAAGAGGAGGAGGAGAAGGCCTTCCTCTGTGCTGGGCTCCCAGCGGTGCGGGAGCTGCAGGCCAGCGCCTCCCAGCACCCCCGCGGCCTCTGGTACTGGGCAGCCCCGTGGGAGCTGACCGTGAGGTGCAGCCCTGCCTCCTGGAGCATCAGAGAGTCTGGTCCCTCCAGCTGGCTGCTGGGAAGCCTGGACTTCTAGGCTCACTCGTGGGGCAACGTGGTTTGTCTCTGCAGGGCGTGCAGGAGGCAGGATTCAGGAATGTGCTCTACTCCTCAGATGGTGAGAGAGAGAGAGAGAGAGAGAGAAGGAGAGGGGGGGGGGATGGAGGGGGGGGAGGGGGGGGGGGGGGGGGGGGGGGGGGGAGGGAGAGGGAGAGAGGAGAGGGAGAGGGGATAAGGAGAGGGGGAGAGGGAGGAAGGGGGAGGGAAAGGGGGAGGGAGGGGGGAGGGAGAGGGAGAGATGGAGAGGGAGAGACAGAGGGAGGGGGGAGAGGGAGAGAAAGAGGGAGAGAGGGGGAGGGGGAGGGAGATAGGGAGAGAGGCAAGGGAGAGGGGTGGGGATGGGGGGAGAAAGGTAGCAGGTGTTTCACAAATCAACACACAGCGATCTGTGAACCGTAATTGGCTCCTGACCCAAATAAAAAACCTCTTGGAGAACATACTATATTTCCCTGTGTATAAGGTGCACAGTTTTTCGAAAAATTTGGGGTCTAAAAACTGGTGCATCTTATACAGTGGGTTGTAGATATTTTTACTTGCATTTGACAGTGATGAGGAGTTGTATGATTTTTTTTTTCTATTTTTCTGATATTAGAAGCGGGGAGGTGGAGAGACAGACTCCCAGGGCAATGCTCTGCCCATCTGGGGTGTTGCTCTGTTGCAACCAGAGCCATTCTAGCACCTGAGGCAGAGGCCACGGAGCCATCCTCAGCGCCTGGGCCAACTTTGCTCCAATGGAGCCTTGGCTGCGGGAGGGGAAGAGAGAGACAGAGAGGAAGGAGGGGGGGAAGGGGTGGAGAAGCAGATGGGCGCTTCTCCTGTGTGCCCTGGCTGGGAATCGAACCCGGGACTTCCACATGCCAGGCCGACGCTCTACCACTGAGCCAACCAGCCAGGGTGAGTTATATGAATTTTATGATGAATAAAACTTGAACTCAATCACTTTATGTAATACTTTTTTTTTTTCCTTCAAATTTCTGGCCCCCAAATTAAGGTGCGTCTTATACATGGGAGCACCTTATCCATGGGGAAATACGGTATTTTCGACATTTATGATACCAACGGAAACCTGAAATGTACTATTATTAGGAACGTGCTGTTAATTTGGTTAGAGGGTGCGATACGGTGCTATGGCTATGTTAAAAGAATGAAGCCTTCTTCATCTTTTGAGGTTACTTAAGGAAATATTGGCCCGTGAAATGATGTGATGTCTGAGACAGGCTTGGCGATAATACCGGCCGTGGGGAGCGAGGAGGGTTCGGGGGAAGAAGACCGGCCCGTCCTGACAGGTGTTGAGGGTGGGACAGGTTGCTGTGTCCGCCCTCAGGTCCATCTGACATCGTCCATAACGGAAAGATAAGACGCGGTGCGGTGGAATCTGGTGGCTCGGCTGAGCTGGTGTGGGTGGGGCTTTCGCTTAAGTAAAACTGTCCACGAGTCGATCAGCTGTTAAACCCGGGGGTGCTGGTCCGTGAGGGTTTGCTGTGCCGTTTTCTGTGCTCCCCGTGTGTGCGTGTGCCTGACATTTCCTCTAAGTGGAAGTTCAACAGCGGCTGCGGCCAGCGTGCGCTTCTGCAGTCTTCCCCGATCCGTCTCCTCGCCTTAATTCTCGCACGGCGGGGTCCACAGCTGCCACGGAGGTGGCGGACCCAGCTGCTTCGGCTCTGAGGCACTAAAACCATTCAAAACAACCCCCCAAACAACCCCAGCTTTATTGAGGTATCATTTATATAGCGTACATAACATTTATTGTTTTAAGTGTTCAATCCAATGATATTTAGTAAGTCAACAGAGAGGTACATCTCTTACTATAATCTACTTTTTAACAAATTTCCATCACCCATAAAACTTATGGAGCCCATTTACTCTTTTTTTTTTTTTTTAAATTTTATTTACTGGATTTTTGAAAGAGGAGAGAGAGAGAGAGAGAGAGAGAGAAAGGGGAGAGGGGGCGGAGCCGGAAGCATCAACTCTCAGTAGTAGTTGCTTCTTGCAGGTGCCTTGACTGGACAAGCCCGGGGATTTGAACCTGCAATCTCGGCATTCGATGCTTTCACCCATTGCGGCTCCGCAGGTCAAGCCAGCCCGTTTATTCTGAATGTCCTCCCCCACCCCCCACCCTAGGCAACCACCCATCTGCTCTCTGTCCCTATCATGTGCCTTATTTCTGGGCGGTTACATTTTTCACTGGGGTTCCTGCTTGGAAGTTTGGACATTCTCTTTCCTACTCTACCAAAGTGCCAGCTCTCACTCCAGGTGCTTCTTGCTCTGTTATCATAGAGCCCTTTTTTGGAGACCTGTCTTTTCATTTTTGCTCAGAAATAGAAATGATTCAATTCCCTACCGTCCGAGAATTCTTGTGTGTGTGCGTGCGTGTCACAGTGATGGTCTGTGACCCCGGCTTTACGTAGAAATTAATGATATGCTAATCAGGCAGGAATGATCCAGACTCAGAGAACTTCCTGCGGGTTAATGAGAGGCTTAGAGAGAACACAGCCAAGTCTAAATCTCCAGGTCACTCACCCTGAGAAGTACATTTCTCAATAAACGTCCCCAGGAGTATCGGTGGTCGAGAAGGTGTCAGAGCCCTCTGGTATTTCTCCCGGTCCCAGAGCTCGGTTTTGTATTATTCTCTGCCACACAACTTCGACCTCAGGTCTTACGGGCACATCGATAGGATGATGTGGCGGACGTCTAGTTCCTTACTTTGTGGTGGACAGCACCCTCCCAGTTCATTAGGAAGTGGGGTTTTTTTTTTTTGGGGGGGGGGGGGGGCTCTTACATGATCTGAGCTCAACTTTTCCCAAGACCAGAAAATTGATTTTAGGACTTGAATACCTAGGGATATTGAATAGTCTCTATTGAAAAATTTCATCTGTAAAACCAGAGCCACAGGAGCAGGGGGCGGGGTGGTGGTGTTATTCATTCCTTCATTCATTCAATAGATATGTGTGAACAGCATTTACAAACGTCAGATCCTAATGCAGGACTTGGGGATACAAAGATAAACAAACAAAGAAATCGGGTTTTGTCCTTAGGGAGTTCACAGCCTAGTGATGGAGAGAGGGAGGTAGAAACATTAATGACAACTGAGAGAGCGTCATGTGCACGGTGTGGCGGCGGGGTCACGGGCGTTACAAAGTATCTCACAGGACTGGTGTTTGGTTGGGAACTTGAGGGTACAGGTGGGGTCCACAGATGGCAAAAATGGGCAAAAACATGTCCAGAGATGGGTCAGACACGAAGCATGAGGTGCAGAATGAGATTTGAGAGCCGACTTCCTTCCTTCCTTGATTTTCCTTTGAGTCTGACTTTGCTTCTTTCAAAAAACTACAAGGTCGTGCTCTGTTTCCTCATTGGAGATCAGGATGATTTTTAAAGCTACAGTGTGTCCATAAAGTCATGGTGCACTTCTGACTGGTCACAGGAAAGCAACAAAAGATGATAGAAATGTGAAATCTGCACCAAATAAAAGGAAAACCCTCCCAGTTTCTGTAGGATGATGTGGCAGCATGTGCGCATGCGCAGATGATGACGTCACACCGTGTATACAGCGGAGCAGCCCACGGCCATGCCAGTCGAGATGTGGACGGTACAGAGGAAAGTTCAGTGTGTCCTGTGGCTCGCTAAATTTGAATCCGTGACCAAAGTGCAACGTGAATATCGGCGCGTTTATAACGAAACGCCACCACATAGGAATAACATGACTCGGTGGGATAAGCCGTTGAAGGAAACCGGCAGTTTGGTGGAGAAACCCGGTTCTGGTAGGCCATCAGTCAGCGACGAGTCTGAGGAGGCTACACGGGATAGCTACCTAAGGAGTCCTAAAAAATCTGTGCTTGAGCCCACATCGAACTGCACTGAATGGGTATGAAACTGGGAGGGTTTTCCTTTTCTTTGATGCAGATCTCACATTTCTGTTGTCTTTTGTTGCTTTCCTGTGACCGGTCAAAAGTGCACCGTGACTTTACGGACACACTATTTTAAAGCGGTTTTACCTTTTGTATGCTATGTTGGTTACATCCCTATTTCTGACATTTATCTTCATTGTATTTCTGAAATCCATACCCTTCGGGTAGAAACCTAGTTAGGAGATAGTTTCACATTTGTCAGCACAGCCTGGGACAGTCCTTGCGGGCTGACCCTGGCTGACTCCTCCCTTCTCCTGAACCCCTCCCCTGGCCCTCACGCGGTAGCACTCTTTAGAGCGCTGGTATCGACCCTGTTATTTCTTGCCTTCATGAATTTGTATATGCTATCATTTTTATCATTTTTTTTCCCCCAGATGAGGAAACATTCAGTCACGCCCACCAAGGACATTTAACAGAGACAAGACAGTCTTCCTAGGAGTCTTCTGGGTCCAGTTAGCAGCAAAATAGACACAGATACCCAACAATGCGAACTTGGCATTTAATATTGATCAAGGGCGTTTGAGGGATGTCTACCAAAGACAATCGTTTTCAGTTTTACAAGATGGATATCGAGCTAGCTTTTTAAGATTGCAGTTAGAAACCAGAACCGCTTGTCTCCTGAGGTCCATGGAAGTAAACCTTCAGGTTAATAACGAAACCACGTTCTCAGCGTGTGAATAGGTGCTTCTCTTCGTATCTGTTATAGAAGAAGAACAGGATGATCTCAATGCGTGGAGAAGCAACCTACCAGGTCAGCAAGGTCTCAATTAGGGGACCTGGCTAAAGCAATGGACGTTTGACCTGCTACCGAACTGGTCTTACTTGCTTTGGTTTTTTTTTATTTTTATTTTTTATCATGAAATAAAGACCTTGTAAGATACTTAATGCCTGAAGATATGTATCGAAGTTCCTAGATCTTGGAAAATCCTAGGCATGGAATCAAAGACTCAGGAGAAAAAGGAATTAAAGCTTCCAACAGCCTTATTTGCCTCTTGGCAAAGGAAATGGTGTGGTTTGAGGATGTGCCTTAAATACATTTGCTCCTGATATGAGACATCAGGCTGATTTACCCAGAGTTTTCATGGGGTGGGTAGAAAGCTGACGTATAGATGTGAGGGATGATCTGGAGCAGGGGTCCCCAAACTACGGCCTGCGGGCCACATGCGGCCCCCTGAGGCCATTTATCCGGCCCCCCACCGCACTTCCGGAAGGGGCACCTCTTTCATTGGTGGTCAGTGAGAGGAGCATAGTTCCCATTGAAATACTGGTCAGTTTGTTGATTTAAATTTTACTTGTTCTTTATTTAAAATATTGTATTTGTTCCCGTTCTGGTTTTTTTACTTTAAAATAAGATATGTGCAGTGTGCATAGGGATTTGTTCATAGTTTTCTTTATAGTCTGGCCCTCCAACGGTCTGAGGGACAGTGAACTGGCCCCCTGTGTAAAAAGTTTGGGGACCCCTGATCTGGAGCATGAACAGCCCTGCAACTACCCTGTTTTCCTGAAAATGAGACAGCCCCCGGAAATAAGACCTAGTGCAATTCTTTTTTTCAAGCTTAGAAATATAAGGCCTCCTCTGCAAATCAGACCTAGCATACTTTTAGGAGCAAAAATTACTATAAGACACTGTCTTCTTTTCAAGGAAACAGGGCAGACTGTTGTCCATGGAAACAGAGTCACAGGAAACCCTGGATGGGATTCAGAGTTTGGCTGGTTAGGCTGATGTTTGTGATGACAGGACGACGGTCTAGGAATCCATGTTGATTTTTTTCGTTCAACAATCTATGTGAATTCTTGCTCATGGAAAAATAAGACATCCCCTGAAAATAAGACCTAGCGCGTCTTTAGGAGCAAAAATTAATTTATATAAGACACTGTCTTATTTTCCGGGGAAACAGGGTTCTGAGGGAGGAGAAGTGGTGGATCGGGTTCATCCGGAGGGAGAAGGACCCTGTGGTCAGTGGAGTGACCCTGGAGCGACCCCCAGAAACGTCTTTCTCAAGTTCTGGTTTCTTTTCTTTTTTAATTTTATTTATTCATTTTAGAAAGGAGAGAGAGAGGGAGAGAGAGAGATAGAGAGAGAAGGGGGGAGGAGCAGGAAGCATCAACTCCCATATGTGCCTTGACCAGGCAAGCCCAGGGTTTCGAACCGGCGACCTCAGCATTTCCAGGTCGACACTTTATCCACTGCGCCACCACAGGTCAGGCTAAAGTTCTGGTTTCAAAAGAGTTTCTGGACCAGCGTTTTTTTTTAGGACAGGAGCTTCTTCTGCCCATGGTCGCCTCTTCAAAAGGTCCCCCTGACCACTCTGCTGGAGGGCACCGTGGAGACGCCCCATGATGCTGCGATTCTGACCACAGTGACGCGGGACCACCAGATCCACAGACCAGCTTGTATGTACTTCTCTTCCTGCGTTTTAGACATTTCATCTCGGATTCACTGGTTGTTGTGTGTGTGTGTGTGTGTGTGTGTTTACCTTTTCTTCACAACTAGCTCCTTTCTTAACCCCTTAGTGAAGACATCACTTTATTTTATTGGTCTTAAATGGCACAGTGTAGTTCTTGTTAGAGAATGATAGTTTAGCTAGTCTACAATTCTAAGTTGACAGCATCTTTCTTTTCGGCCCGTGGAGATCTCATTCTATTGTCCACAGGCTTCCATTGCTGCCCTTGCTCAGTCTGCTGTTCAAATTTATATTCCTTGGGCAGCTTTTAAGATCTTTGCTCTTGGTGGGAGAGAGGGGAGGGGCTGTCTGAGCGATTCTTCAAGTTTTATCATGATGTGCACAAATGTGGATTTAAAAAAAAACCCACTTTTTTGAACATGTAGGCTTGCCTACTCTCAGGATCCATTTATTTATGGGTTAATTAATTGACTTACCTTCAGTCATTATTTCTTCCAGGATTCCTTTTCTTCATTGTTTCCGTCTCCTTCTTTTGCTCAAGGGCAGGGTGGACGTCCTCGGATGTGTGCCCTCTCTCCCATCCACAACGTAGAGCCAGGGGCCGAGGGCGTTTGTTCATTTCCACCAGGGCAGTAAGTGCCCCGACGAGTCAGTTCAGGCTGCTAGTGTGCTTTCTCCCAATCCCACGGAGTTGAGCCCGCTGTTCATACCCCTGTCTGTCTGTGGGGTTTTGTGTGGGCCCTCTGGGGAACCCCTGCCCAGCATCTCTGGAGGCTCACGTGCACTCTCAGTGGGGGTACAGGTGGAGTTCTGGGGGCTGACAGAGGGGACAGAGGTGAGGCGTTCCGCGGGATTCACAGGCAGGCTTCTCGGTGGGGTCTGCGAGCCAGTCACCGGGATCTGTGGCTGGTGTCTGAGATCCACAGTGAGGATGCTGTGAGCCTCTTTCTCCACGCCAATCCCTGAGTGATCTGGGTGGGGGAGGCCAAAGTGGTCCTCTCGGGGAGGAAGAGGCTGGGTCCACCAGGCATTTGCTCTGCTCAGTCAGCCCTGTGGGAGCGACTGCATCCAGCCAGGCTGCCCGGGGGAGGGGAGAGATTATGCACATAAAGTAAAACTTCTCTTCCCCTCTCCGGTGTGTCTGTTTTTGGATTTGTTGCTTGAATGGGGTGCTGGAATCTCTCCATTGGACTCCTGGGTTCCCAGAGAGGGATTCCCACCTGCAGAGGGTCGTTCAAATCGAGATTTCTGTTGGGGAGTGAGGGCTGGGATCTCCTGTCCGCCATTGTGCTTACCTCACCTCGCAGTTCCCCTGCCCCCTTCTTCTTTTTCTTTTTCTTTTACAGAGAGAGAGTCAGAGAGAGGGATAGACAGGGACAGACAGACAGGAACGGAGAGAGATGAGAAGCATCAATCATTAGTTTCTCGATGTGCGTTGCAACACCTTAGTTGTTCATTGGTTGCTTTCTCATATGTGCCTTGACCGCGGGCCTTCAGCAGACTGAGTAACCCCTTGCTCGAGCCAGCGACCTTGGGGTTCAGGCTGGTGAATTTTTGCTCAAACCAGATGAGCCCGCACTCAAGCTGGCGACCTCGGGGTCTCGCACCTGGGTCCTCTGCATCCCAGTCAGACGCTCTATCCACTGCGCCACCGCCTGGTCAGGCTGGACGTAGGATTAGACAGTATGTTCTAGAATCAGCGTCTCTCAGCCGCTCCTCGTTTTATCTCTCTGTGCAACATGCTGGTTAGTTTTTTTCAGGTCTGTGTTTCATGTCATTATTTTCTCTTTATCTGTTTCTCATCTGTTGATTATTTACTGTTCATTGAGTTTTCCACTTAAATTATTATTATTTTTTATTTCTGAAAGTGATATTCAGTTACTTTTTACTCTTGCCTTTGCTCTTTTTGGATCACATTTTCTTTTTCTTTTTCTTTTTTTTTTTAATAATACATTGTTTTTGTCCTGAATCTGACAATTCTGTGTCAGGATGCTCATAGAGGTCTAAGTCTGCTAGTTGTTGTTTCTATTGATTTTCATCCATGGTGGCTCATTTATTCATGTGTCTTTCAGTTGTTATTAGTGAGCTGATGTTTAGTGAGGTGTTCTCCGTGGGGTCCTGGGAGGCTGGGGTCGAGGGTGAGTCCCTGTAGAGAGAAGTGGCACTTTTTTCTTCTGAGCGCTCTGAGCACGACCAACCTGGCATCACTCTGTTTGTTCTTTTGTCTTGGGGTTTTCTGGATCGTGTCGAGACCATGACTTAAACCCCAAAGGTGTGTGAGAATAATCCTGTGGTCATGAATTCTTAAGGATATGTTGTTTCCCTTTTAGATCCCAGACCAAGTCCAACAGACACCTGAGTCTTAGCTCTTTGCCAACAGAGGAATTATTCTCTAGTCAAACTTTTCACCAAGCCCTGGCTGGTTGGCTCAGTAGTAGAGCATCGACCTGGTGTATGGATGTCTTGGGTTTGATTCCCAGTCAGGGCACACAAGAGATGGGCTCTGCTTTTCCACCCCTCCCCCTTCTCTCTCTCTCTCTCTTCCCCTCCCGCAGCCATGGCTCAATTGAAGCGAGTTGGCTCCGGGTGCTGAGGATAGCTCCATGGCCTATGCCTCAGGCGCTAAGAAGAGCTCCATTGCTGAGCAACGGAGCAATGCCCCAGATAGGCAGAGCATTTCCCCCTAGTGGGCTTGCTGAGTGCATCTTGGTTGGGGTGCATGTGGGGAGTCTGTCTTTGCTTCCCCTCCTCTCAAAAATAAAATAATAAAATAAAATAAAAATGTTTCACCAAGAGTATAGTCTTTCCCCACATGGGTAGGTCTAGGACTTTGGTCATTTGTCTCTGTGTAACTGTTCAAATCAGTACAACTGTAAAAACATTTTGGTCACTGAGACCAGGCAAATAGCCACAGCTGGCGAGAGCCTCAGTGTCTAGGGGCCACTCTCATGTCCAGCTTGACTTTAGCTTTTGCCACCTAAGGGTTTCTGTTGCTTGCACTCCAGTCCATGTATTTATTTTACAAAATTTCCTATGTGTTTTGTGTCAGAAAAGAATTCTTTCCCCCACTCTATTAGGTTATTAGCAGTGCAAGCCCTGTGCTATTTCATTTTCTTCTTAACAACAGATAAGGAACATGTCTGGTGCAGGTAAACATTCACTTAAAACATAAGTTTTATAAATGAAGGAATTTACCTATGTGCATATTTCTTTGTAAATTTCTGTGAGAGGGTTTTTTTTTTTTTTAATTTTGTTAAAATTCTTCTTTACAAAGATAAATGTAAACATATGGGCTGATTTCTCCACTTTGAAAATGAAATTTCTTTTTCTTTTTTCTTTTTTTTCTGGCAAACAGGCAATTACAACCTTCTTGTCACTGCCTCTTAATGATAACGTAAGATAGTCCCTTTGTCCCAGATGTGAGTCCTTTGTTTCTTCCTCATGCAACGTCGGCTAACTGTCTCAGAGGTCGTTATCGTTGCACGTGCTTAATGCTATTTATAAAGCCAAAAAAAGAAAAACAAATCCAGAGAGTGTGTGTGTGAGCTGAGCAGACAGAGAGACACGGCGTGAGAGGTAGGACAGACACAGGGCGCAAAGCCCGAGACGGAGAGGCGGCAGGCACCCACGGACACGCGCCTTCCTCTCTGCGGACGTCTCATGAGAAGGGGAGAGCGTGTGCCCCCTCTGACCACAGCCCCCCTGGTCAGCTCCTGCGTCACTGCAGCGGCGTCACGGGGCTGTGGCGATGGCCGCCGTTGCATTTCTTGGGGGGCCGGCGTGGGCTACTTGTTGATTTCAGGGTTGCTGCTAGTGACCCTGTGGACTAGAGGAAAGAAGCCTTCGTGATCAGACTGGGTCCAGACTGGAAACGCACGACGACGAGCCATTCTGGGGACAGCGCCTGCTGAGGTCGTCGAGGTGGGCTTCGTTTTTGATAAACTCTCTGGTCTCAAGCCTCCCTGCAGCCGCAGGCGAGAGACGGCCAGGAGAGCAGTCTGGTCAGGGCCGGGGGGGGCCCCCACCAGCCTGGACACTTAACAACAAGGTGGTTTCTTCCTGCGGCCATCCGAGGGGTGGGGTGGGGGTTGTCCTTGGATAAGTATTGTGGACACAACGCCATCGGAGACACGGCCTTGCCTCGGTGTCACTGAGACAATGCTCCTTTTAGGGTTAGCCCCTGGGGTGGGTACTATATCAGGCAGGGCCGGTCTCAAGAGCCCCCTCTGGGCGGTGGTGCGTGAAAAGTGCTTACAGAGAGACCCGCACACCGAGCCTGGAGTCAGCGGACGGTCCGCACACGCTGGACGTCCCCCCACGGCGTTCAAACCCGGGCCCCGGATGCCTCTCACGTCAGTTGGGAAGACGGCCAAGGAAGGAAGGGTCAGCAGTCCTGGCTCGAGCAAAATCAGCGTCCAGACGCGCATGGCAGCCAGTGCTTAAGTAGTCGGGGCCAGACACTGGACACGCTCGCCAGGCCCAGGTTGCACACCAGGCCAAAGCACCACGTCCCGTCCAGATGTCCAGCTGGCCACCAGCCAGAGGAGACGCCGCAGGCAAGCCGAAAAACCAGGGTTGTCATGGCAATGTGGCAGAGCGTGGCCCAGAAATGGACCTGGGGACAGGTCCTGAGCTCAGGGAGTGGCTGGCCACCTCTTTCTGAATTCGCTTTCCACCACCATCATCAAATCAGACCTTTTTCTGTCCTCAGATGGACGAGGGTAGGTCGTCCATCCCTTTCTGCAGTTACAGCCCTACACCAGTAGGTGGCGACCCTGCTTTGAGGAGTCACAACTCGGGGTTTATTTGGGAACTGGACACCATGATAAGGCACATTACACGCGTTATTTCATTTAAACCTGCGTGCTACGTAAAACAAACAAACAAAAACAGAGGCTTAGCAAGTTCTAAGAGCTTTGCTTAATGCCGTTCATTCAACAGGACGTTCTCAACACATTGCTTTTTTTTTTTTGAGTTTGGGGCTGGCAGGAATGGGAACAATGACCATCGTGAATGCCGGACGGTGACAGGTTCTCAGATGAACACAGACATTGAAAAGATGATTAACGGCATTCAGGGCTCGCCGTAGCAGCCTTCTCAGGAGCCGGAATGTTGTCTTACAAACACGATTTAACTCAACCCTCAAAAAAACCCCAAAAACCCTATAGATCAAACCCTGCTGTTGTTCTCACCGCGTGGGTGATTTCACCGGGGCTTAGAGAGGGTGAGCCCATCGTAGGTGTCGGTATGTCAGAGCAGGTGACTGCCCCAAGGTCAAAGGCTTACTGTTCCTGGTGCCTCAGGTTCTGAGTGGAGAGTGCAGGGAGGGAGTCGAGATCTGTGTGCTCTGCTGGGAAACTTGGTCTCAGAAAGCAGCCTCTCCAACCTCACAAGCAGGGTGCAGGCGGAATTCTGACCCCAGGCCCTAGCACTGGTGGTGACTCAGAGACTTTGAGCTCCACTGGAGGGGGTGGCTGGGGTTTGTTTTTCTCACCTACAAAAGGACGGTTGGACTCTCTTTGTACAAAGGTTCCAAACTCTCATGCCCATGGGGCCAGTCAGGTGACAACCATGAGTGACTCGGGGCGGCAGGGGCTGCAGGAAACTGCTGGGCACACGTCTGACTTTCAGGGGCCGTTGGTTCTAGGCAATCCTTGACCCGTAGGAATGCTGGCTGATTGTTCCTAGGTCCCCTGATTTTACAGGAGCACCCCGAAACCTGGCTTTTTATGTAAACTCTTCTTTTAAAAAAATGTTGGCAATGGATTTCAAGCTTTAAAAATAACATCTGTGCCTTTTTTTTTTTTTTTTTTTTTGACACAAAGAAAGAGTCAGAGGGACAGACAGGAAGGGAGAGAGACGAGAAGCATAAATTCTTCATTGCGGCTCCTTAGTTATTCATTGATTGCTTTCTCATATGTGCCTTGACCGGGGGGCTACAGCAGAGTGAGTAACCCCTTGCTCAAGCCAGTGATCTTGGGCTCAAGCCAGCAACCTTTGGGTTCAAGCCAGCAACCCCATGCTCAAGCTGGTGAGCCTGCGCTCAATCCAGTGATCTCGGGGTTTCGAACCTGGGTCCTCTGTGTTCCAGTCTGATGCTCCGTCCACTGCGCCACCGCTGGTCAGGCACACCTGTGCCTATTAGCACACCCACATACTTATACACACATTAGCATGCACGCCATGCTCTGGATGGGGCTGGCTGATCCCTGACATTCTTCGATTCCTTGACCTTTAAGGGTCACGGTGCTGGCCAAGTGGAGTTGGGGAAGGAGAAGAAGTTAGGAAGAGAAGGGCACTGTCCGAGGGGCTTCCCTGGGATGCCACCCTCCCACAGGGGCTCTCCCAGACCAGTGGTTCTACGCTGGTCAGTTCCAGAGCCACCTGGGAGCTTGGTCATCCTGCCGAGCCCAGGACTCTCTCCGTCTGCACTGAGCCTGGACCTCCTCTGAAGTGTAGTCCGTCCGTGGTTCTCAGCGCCGGCTCTGTGAGGCTCACCCAGGGAGTCTTTATGACCAGTGATGCCCAAGTCCTGCCCCGGGCCGGTGAAGTCAGGTGCTCTGAGCACGGAGAGCAAGCGTCAGTGTTTTAAACAGTCCCCGGACAATTCTAGTGTGCGCCCAGGGCCGGGAACCCAGTGACCTGGGCCACAGCTTCCTGGTCAATGCTTTTCACACTGTAACGTGCCGGAAGGTCACCTCGGGACCTTGTTCAAAATGCAGGTCCTGACCCAGTCAGTCTGTCTGTCTGTCGAGGGAAGCCCTGAGTGTCCCCAGCAATGCTGCTGCTGCTCTGGGGACCACACTTGGAGTGGCCGGGGGTCTGGGAGGCTGTTTTCCAAACTTCCCCAATGCCAAGAAGCACCTGTTCTTGTTAAGTATCCGAATCCCATGGGGATGAATGAAGACCACCCTCATGAGAACAGGCAAAGGCTACTTATTGAGAACTTGGCACGAGGCAAGAGAGGCAGCCGCCGGTCCCTTGAGCTGGGTGGAGACTCAAAGGCACGTGGGGGAGTGAGAGAGCTTTGTCCTGAGGAGAGGGGAGGGGCCAGGCGTGCCCTGATTGGCCCGTGGGCCCCGCGGGGAGCTGGAGACAGCCACCGAGAAGCAGGACATCCTGTGATGGGCTAGGAGGGCGTACTTGGCTGTCTCTGCCGAGTCCTAAATGGAAAGTGGGGACAAAAATCAGGGAAGCCTTTGATGAAGTCCTGGTGGGCGGGGCCGGTGGCGGTCAGGGTCGTTGTTTACTCCCTGGGCCGGTTGCCGCGGATACTGGGTCAGAGTTCTGTTTTCATCTGTAGCCCGGCCCTACGCACGCGTGTGTGTGTTCAGTTTGGACTCCCTGGTTTGAGAGATCTGGGTGGAGGCCCAGGGGATTCTCATCGCCGGGACAGACGGGGAGGGGGTGTGGGGGCGGAGGGGGAGCCGTGGGAATGAAATCGTCTGCAGACAAAAGTCAGTGGCAGCTCCCGGGCTCCCACCCCAGGACCGGGGCGCGGTGAGGGGTCTTGCACGGTTCAGATGCCAGTTCTCTAGAAGGTAGCATCTTCAAACCACAAGGATTTCTTGCTTTCTGTGGTCTGAGGGTCGGCCGAGACCTCCCCGTGTGAATGAAGACCCGAGAGCCCAAGGACAGCTGCGGGAAGCCCTTTGAGGAAGGGCTGTCGCTGAGGACTGGGGGGCCATCGACACACCGGGTCAACGTGGGCCCCGAGGTTGCATTCTGGCAGATTTTACCCAGGAAGGGCAGTGACTCCCGGGGACTCCGAGACGGAGTTTCTTTCAATAAGATGCAGTGACTGGGGATGAGGGTTAACTGGCTGCAGCCTGCCTGCTTTGGCGGGGACGATGTGACCGTTCATGGTCTTTGAACGACAGAGGAAGGTACGTGTGGCGTCAGTCCTGTCAACGACAGCTCGTGTTCACTGAACATACAGTGTGTACCACACACCGTTCCAAACACGTGCAGACCTATCCCCCACCCAGCCCTCATGAATGACAACCTGATGAGTTAGGTCTCGATTGACAGGCAGGGAAACTGAGGCACAGAACAATGAATGCATTTGCCCGAAGTCATAAAGTTAGAAGGCGGGGTGGGGGAAGCCAGAGTGTGCGCTGACCGCCGGGATGCCCACGCCGTGTACAGGACGCACTCGTCACAGGAGTCGGCGCCCTTGGGAGCCCCAGGAGTAGACAGACAAGCAGCAACTGTCAGGCCAGAAGGGACTGGTTAGGGGGTCTCAGTCTCTCCAAGGACATGACCTCCTGGAACCATCCCGTCCTCGTCCCGAAAGGTGGCCGACCTTCTGCTTGGCCGCTTCCCCGCCCAGCGGGGGACCACTCGGTGCTGGTCCAAACACACCCAGGGCCAGCTGGACCATCGGGAGCTGGTAAAGATGCAGTCATGGTGGAAACGGTCACACTGTCGGTTGCTATGCCAACCTGTGCGGCCACCGCGGTTCTCTTCTGGGAGACGCTGAGGCAGGAAAGGTTCTGGGGGCTGAGACGGAGCGGGGGGGCACTCAGAGTCTTCCTGAGTGGGTTTTTTTTGTTGTTGTTTTTTTTTTTTGTATTTTTCTGAAGCTGGAAACGGGGAGACAGTCAGACAGACTCCCGCATGAGCCCGACCGGGATCCACCCGGCACGCCCACCAGGGGGTGATGCTCTGCCCACCAGGGGGCGATGCTCTGCCCCTCCAGGGCGTCGCTCTGTCGCGACCAGAGCCACGCTAGCGCCTGGGGCAGAGGCCAAGGAGCCATCCCCAGCGCCCGGGCCATCTTTGCTCCAATGGAGCCTTGGCTGCAGGAGGGGAAGAGAGAGACAGAGAGGAAGGGGGTGGGTGGAGAAGCAGATGGGCGCTTCTCCTATGTGCCCTGGCCGGGAATCGAACCCGGGTCCCCCGCACGCCAGGCCGATGCTCTACCACTGAGCCAACCGGCCAGGGCCCCTGAGTGGATTTTGAGTCTAGTCGGCCCCTGATAGCCTTCAGTGGCTTCCCTGACTCTGGGGTGACGTCCCCTGCCCGGCGTGGCTGCCGGACACCGCCCCGCACCACCGGCTGCCTCTCTGGGTCTTGATCCTCGTGTCCCTGCCCTCCGCCACCTCCCAGCCTCAGCATGTGGCTCTCTGCCCGGAGCTCCGCCCTTCCCTCTGAGACGGTCCCCAGGGCCACGGTCATCCTCGTGTCCCTGCCCTCCACCACCTCACAGCCTCAGCATGTGCTTCTCTGCCCGGAGCTCCGCCCTTCCCTCTGAGACGGTCCCCAGGGCCATGGAAAGTGTCCTCATCCACAGTCTCTGTTCAAACAGGACCTTGTTGCTGCTCAAGTCAGACAGAGGTAACGGTGGGTTGGTTTTCCCTCTCTCACAGAGGGTTCTCCTAGGCACCGGCACCAGGCTCTCATGCTCCTCCCTGGAGCACCAGCTGCACCCCCAAACTGCACTTACAGGGGCTCCCTAATTGCTGAGCGTCTTCCCTGTGGACCCTGGAAGCCTCCCCTCCCCACCCGTGACCGTTCCTGTGAAAGTGCTGGGAGCGTCCTCATTCAGACCTGAACCAGGGACTCTCTGTCCCTCCCTGCCACTCAGTCAGGGACTGTTCGATCTTCTACGGAGGGACGGTCCAGCAGAACAGCCGCTGACCGTGTGCGATTGGGGGAGAAGGGTTTGAAAGGAGCTGAGTGACCGAGCGGTGTGACTTCGGCATGAGAGTGAGGTCTCAGCGGGGCCTCTGCAGGGACAGTGGCGGTGTGTGTGTGTGTGTGTGTGTGTGTGTGTGTGTGTGGCCAAGACAAGGGGAGGGGCACCTAGCTTGCAAGAAGCCAGCACGGGCAGTGGACACTGAGCAAGGGCCAGATTCAGCCCCTGACACTTAGCCGTTCTGTCCCCAGAATGCAGGCGCCCACTCATCCAGAGAACAAGCATTAATGGGGGAGGGGGGTGCTTTTCGAATTGCTGAGACGGTGTTTCCAACACCCACAGGAAACGGGGCCTGGGAGACCAATCAAGGCCAGCTCTAGAACCATCCGGAAAGCTCACACTTTCTTGCACCCCTAACTTGTGGACTGAAATGGCACTCACACACCCCGTCCTAAGTGATGAAACCACTTCACGTCAAGGCCACACTGCAGGGGTGGGGGCTCTGAGAGAACTGCTGAGCACAGGGGGGTGGCTTTCAGACGTCACCCCGGTTTTCCGGCTGATGCCGCCTGTGGTCAGACGGAGGGGAGGTCCCGCTGAGCCGGACGGAAGGACAGAGAGCAGGGAGCGAGGCGAGCTTGCTGCAAGAGGTCTCTTACAAAGGTGGAATCTTGGAAACTCCTCCCAAAACTGTCACTGGAGAGGGCAGGGCCAGCAACCAGGGCAGGGAAGACCCTAACTGACCTCCAGCCAGACCCGCCTGCCTCTGAGCTCCCCCGAATGCCTCGGAGTCCCCGGGTTGTGCAGGGAGGAGCGGGTGTCGAAGCCCCCCGGGGCACGGGGCTTCCAAGGGTGGCCCTGGTGGTCGGGGCCCTCGGCCTGGGGAGTGCATCCTTCGTTAGCCGTCTCTGGTGTGTCCCGAGCGAGCGGGGAACAGCTTAGACACAGACCCGCATGCCTGATCGACTGGTTTCCACGGAGTCCATACCTATTAGGGATCTGTTAGTGATTACCCAGTTCCACTGGTAAATCTGTTAGTAATTAACCCTCCCCCAGGGGGGGGGGGGCGGTGTGCTCCGCGGCAGTAACGAGCCCAGGCACTGTCTCTCGGGCACCAGGACACCGGCTTCCTCTCTCAATAGGGTGACAGCGGGTTTCAAGGGCCATGGAGAGACTCGGGCTCACAGGCCGCTGTAATGGCTTTTGGAAAACTGCAGAGAGGGGTGGGGCGCTGGCAGGAAGCCCCCTCCGGCTTGATGGTTTTGGAGGGAGAGGGCGTAGCCCCTGCTTTCTGCTCTGGGCGGTTTTCTCTGCGTTGACTGGTGTAACGCTCACCGTGGCCTTTCCAGCCAGGGACCACTTAACGGATGAAGTAAGTCAGGTTCCGGAAAGGTGACGTGATGTGCCCGGTGGGCTAAGGATGGAGCTGGCAGTCGGTCTGGGGGACGTTGGGGTGGAAACAGGGGTCCTAGACAGAAGAAGGGCGCCAGGAACCTTTTCTCGTTTCCCTTGACTTCACGCTCGACGAGGGCGTGGCTATTTTAAGGAGATAAAAGCAAAAAGTAGGATTCTCATATCCGAAATCTTTGTCGTAATTCCTCGTTCTGTCTCACATAAGGGAGGACAGAGGTCCCTAACAGAATCCCCTCTCAGGTGCTTGTCAAACAACCTGCAGGTTCGCACAAGTTACTGTAAGACCCCAAAGTTCATCGTGCTAACAGCCGCACAGAGAGCTTAGGAGAGAAAGCGGGTTTTCAGATAAGACAGAGATTCCCAGGGGTTGGAAAGATGGTAGAATTCCAGATGATTTTTGTTCTGTATCATACTTATATTTCATTTAAAACGGTCTCTGAAACAGTTACTTCTAGAGGAAGCAACCCTAACAGCTCTCTGAACGCCATTTCAAAGAGAGTGGAAATGAAAGCCACATCTTTGACTTGATGAGAGTGTCTACGGCTGGAGTCAGGAAAAACAATGGTCTTAAACCAGGGGTCGGGAACCTGTGGCTCACGAGCCAGATGTGGCTCTTTTGATGGCTGCCTCTGGCTCACAGACAAACCTTTAATAAAAGAAATAATAACATAAAAAATATAAAACATTCTCATGGATTACAATCCACTCATTTCTTACCGCTCATGTTCATGGTTGCGGGTGGCTGGAGCCAATCACAGCTGTCCTCCAGGACAACACCAAATTTTTATTGGATAATGTGTCAGGTACACGGGTCTTTGTATGGCTCTCATGGAATGACATTTTAAAATATGTGGCGTTCATGGCTCTCTCAGCCAAAAAGGTTCCCGACCCCTGGTCTTAAACGCTTTAGTCATTAAACACGTCAAAGATGAAAATGCATGAGCACTGACCCCAGCAAGCCAAGGTCCAAAAAAAAATAAACTCAAGGAAATCAAAGTCAACATGTCCAACCCCTGCTGGGCTCTGCAGAAGGCATGTCTGGGATGACTAGCGATGTTGAGCATCTTTTCATGTACCTGTTGGCCACTGGTATGTCTTCTTTGGAGACATGTCTATTCAGGTCCTCTGCCAATTTTTATTTATTTTATTTATTTTTTTGCTATGGAGTTGTAGGACCTCTTTATGTACTTTGGATAGGAACCCCTTATCTGAGATGTGGTCTGCAAACATTTCCCCCCACTCTGCAGGCTGCCTCATCCTCCTTCTGGTCGTCTCTTTCGTTGTGCGGAAGCTTTTCAGTTTGATGTAAACGTTAGAAATGCATTCACTTAAAAACCATAAGAGCAACAACCTTCTATGAGCCAAACAAATCACTTTTTTTTTTTTTTCCTGGCTGTGGCTCCTCTCTCACCTGTGGGTCAGGAGAGCAGAAATCTGAGAGATGCTCTTCGAGGTGAAGGAGGAGGAAGAAGCCAGTCCCCCTGCCGAGACCCAGAAGTCTTGGCCCGATGGCCTATGTCGCAGGTGAGGGGCACCCCAGAGGCCATGGGGGAGGCGGTTGGGGAAGGGAGGGCTGCCAGCACTCAGGAATGCGGCAGAAAGGCGAGGAACAGGGTAGCGGAGACCGCCAGAGGCTCGCTCCTTCTCCTCTGTAACAAAAATGCTGATCGCCTGGGGGCTCATTGCAACCTGGAACGGAGCGACCTCCTGCTCTGTCTTGTAGGTAAATGTGGCTGTGGAAACGTAAGAGGGATTGTGCAGGGTTGCCAGGAAGTCTTCTTAAGAGGGAAGGGGCACATCCTTCTTTCCTCCTTTCTTCCTGCTGGCCGCTTGTAAGATGGATGCAGTGGCCAAGCACGGGCAGCCATCTTGGCCCATAAGGTGATGAGCTAAGGAGAACGGAACATCAGGAAAGGAGTCTGAGTCCCTGATCACCGTGGGGTTACCAGAGCCTTCCTGGACTCCCTAGCGCCAGGCTTATTGTTGCAAGAGAAGGATGTGTTTCTTTTTTTTTTTTTTTCTTTGTGTCGAGGGCTGACTTTCAATAGATCGCAGCGAGGGAGCTGCTCTGCTACGTACGAAACCCCAACCCCCCCCCCCTTCTTTTTCCTTTGGGATGTGTTTCTATATTGCTCAAGTCACTGATAGGTTGAGGGGTGTTGGGTGGCAAGCACCTTGAGCAAGGAAGGAAGAAAGGTCATTTAATGTGAGAAAGAAGACCCAGATGGTAAGCTTCATCTGAGATTCAGTCAGTGTTTCTCAAAATGCTCCTTCATCCACCAGACAGCAAGGTGACCAGGCAGTGCCCAGGGGACCAACCACCCCAAATCTTCTAAATCAGCCTCTGTGGAGGTAGGTCCCTGAGCTGCATTGCAACTTGTCCCCCCCCCCGGGGGGGTTATGCACATAAAGCCTGTGATCTAAAAGAAGGAAGGAAGGGAGGGAGGGAGGGAAGGAGAGAGGGGAGGGGAGGGGAGAGGAGGGGGGAGGGAGGAGGGAGGGAAGGAGGGAGGGAGGAAGGGGAGGGGAGGGGAGGGGAGGGGAGGGGAGGGGAGGGAGGGGAGGGGGAGGGAGGGAGGGAGGGAGGGAGGGAAGGAAGGAAGGAAGGAAGGAAGGAAGGAAGGAAGGAAGGAGAGTATAGATCAGGGGTAGTCAACCTTTTTATACCTACCGCCCACTTTTGCATCTCTGTTAGTAGGAAAATTTTCTAATCGCCCACCAGTTCCACAGTAATAGTGATTTATAAAGTAGGGAAGTAACTTTTTTATAAAATTCATAAAGCAGAGTGACAGCAAGTTAAAGCATATAATAATAATTACTTACCAAGTACTTTATGTCAGACTTTCGCTAAGTTTGGCAGAATAAATCTTTACAAAACAACTTACTATAGTTAAATCTATCTTTTTATTTATACTTTGGTTGCTCCACTACCGCCCACCATGAAAGCTGGAGCGCCCCCTAGTGGGCGGGAGGGACCAGGTTGACCACCACTGGTCTAGACTATTGATCTAAATCCAGTTTGCCTGAAGGGGAGGGTTGTCACGTGACGCCCTCCTTGTGGGAAAGTTCGGCATCCCTGCCCTGAGGAACTCGGGTAAAGCTATGAGATTTGCTCTGGTTAATCCATGTGAGCAGAAGCGTCCCTTCCAAACGAAACCCCTTAACGCCAGCACACGTGTTAACCGCGTCTCGGTAATATTCCAAGTGGAAGCGGTCTGATCAGCAGGCGTCCCGGTATGAGGACATCCTGGAGAGAGTCTCTCTCAACCGGTGCTGGAATTGTGGGTTGAGGAAGCTAGTAGTAACCTTTGCGTGTTCAGCCACTGAGACTTGGAGGTTGTCACGGCAGCGGAACTTAACCCCTTCTGACTGGTAGCAGCTAAGTGATCTAACACGGATTCGCCTCGTTGTACAGAGCTCTGCGGCTGTTTGCTTCCAATCGCCGAAGGGATTTTTGACTTCATTTCGGTGAAACATTTTCCAAGTGTGTACTTTTGTTATTCTTGTGAGTGTCTTTTTTTCCCCTCTTCTGTCTGCTGAATAACCTTTTTAAACGTGTGTGTGTTTCCCCCAGTAAATATTTTCAGACCTGCAGCATGTTGAACAGGATTTACCAAGTTCATCCCTTTTGATCATTTTTGTCTCTTATTTTATTTATTTCTTTATACCGTCAATGCCTGAGTGCACTTCAGGAGCTCAGCCAAATTAGCATGTAGCCAGCATTCTCTCCTGTTTAAGAAGACATCGGCGTTTTGACAGCTAGGAGGAGGTGCGGAACGGTGTTGAATTCTACTTCGTTTTCTTTTCCAATGGACCTAAAGTTACAAAGGCATTCTGGGATGGTGAGACACTGTGATACACGTCACCTGACTACCCAGTATATTTATTACATTACTAAATTATAAAAACTTGCAAGAAGGATCTCTACACAAGCTGGCACAAAGTAATTAAAGTGTTTAAACATTCATTCATTCAACCGATATGTATCCAGTGCCTCCAGTCTGCCAGAGGGACAGCCGGGAATGGCAGGTGGAGGTCCCGGGGCAGGGGGGCTCATTAAGACTAGAAGGGTTAGACTGAGCAAGTTACTTCATCTGCCCTATCCGGGGCCTCAGTTTCCCTACCTGTAAAATGCAGGTGGTCATGAGTCACACAGTTATGTGGAAAATGGGCGAGCCCATGCATAGGAAGGGACACAAAGCTGGCCAACAGCAGATACTCTGGAGTTGTAGTCTTGCTAGCCTTAGGCAGACACCCTAGTGAGGATACAGGGTTTGTGAAGAGAGGTTTCTTTCTTTCTTTCTTTCTCTTTCTTTCTTTCTTTCTTTCTTTCTCTCTCTCTCTCTCTCTCTTTCTCTCTCCCCTTCCTTCCTTCCTTCCTTCCTTCCTTCCTTCCTTCCTTCCTTCCTTCCTTCCTTCCTTCCTTCCTTCCTTCCTTCCTTCCTTTTTCTTTATGCAGTGAGAGGCAGAGAGGCAGTCAGACAGACTCCCGCATGCACCTGACCGGGATCCACCCAGCATGCCCACCAGGGGGTGACGCTCTGCCCATCTGGGGTGTTGCTCTGCTGCAACCAGAGTCATTCTAGCGCCTGAGGCGGAGGTCATGAAGCCATCCTCAGTGCCCGGGCCAACTTTGCTCCAGTGGAGCCTTGGCTGCGGGAGGGGAAGGGAGAGAGAGAGAGAGAGAGAGAGAGAGAGAAGCAAGAAGGGGAGGGGTGGAGAAGCAGATGGCCACTTCTCCTGTGTGCCCTGTCTGAGAATTGATCCCGGGACATCCACACGCCAGGCCAGTGCTCTACCACTGAGTTAATCGGTGAGGACCAAGAGGTGGTTTTCTTGGAGAAAAGTGTGACAGTGGAGAAAGAAAGATGTTGGCAGAGCTGAGGGAGAAGGTTGCTTGCTTAGCTCGGGACACTTAAGTGTGCTTGACTGGCAGAGGGAGCGGGAGAAAACACTGACAGTTCCCGAGGTGGGACAGCAGGTAGAGCTAAGCCTTGGAAAACCCAGGTTGGCACGGAATCCGGGCAGAGAAGTTAGACTCAACCCAGAGAGGCAGACCGCGCCTTCCGAGGCGGTGGGGAAGCCCAGAACGACAGCACGACAGCATGGAGACGCCAATGACCTCGGAGGGAGTGTGGAGGGGGTGAGGGCTCCCAGCTGCAGGTCTCCGTGAGGTCAGGAGGGTGCTGAGGCCGCGGCTTCAAGCTGCTGGGGAAGGCTGTCAAGTACAGGCAGCTCTGGGCTCCTACTGGTTCGGCCCCAGGGCGCAGCAGGGGCTGAGAGACCCCTGTACAGGCAGCTCTGGGCTCCTGCTGGTCCCGCCCCAGGCGCAGGGGGAGCGGAGAGACCCCTGTACAGGCAGCTCTGGGCTCCTGCTGGTCCGGCCCCAGGCGCAGGGGGGGCTGAGAGACCCCTGTACAGGCAGCTCTGGGCTCCTGCTGGTCCGGCCCCAGGGCGCAGTGGGGGCTGAGAGACCCCTGTACAGGCAGCTCTGGGCTCCTGCTGGTCCGGCCCCAGGCGCAGGGGGGGCTGAGAGACCCCTGTACAGGCAGCTCTGGGCTCCTGCTGGTCCGGCCCCAGGCGCAGGGGGAGCAGAGAGACCCCTGTACAGGGAGCTCTGGGCCGAGCTCTCCTGCTGGTCCCGCCCCAGGCGCAGGGGGAGCGGAGAGACCCCTGTACAGGGAGCTCTGGGCCGAGCTCTCCTGCTGGTCCGGCCCCAGGCGCAGGGGGAGCAGAGAGACCCCTGTACAGGGAGCTCTGGGCCGAGCTCTCCTGCTGGTCCCGCCCCAGGCGCAGGGGGAGCGGAGAGACCCCTGTACAGGGAGCTCTGGGCCGAGCTCTCCTGCTGGTCTGGCCCCAGGCGCAGGGGGAGCAGAGAGACCCCTGTACAGGCAGCTCTGGGCTCCTGCTGGTCCGGCCCCAGGTGCAGGGGGAGCAGAGAGACCCCTGTACAGGCAGCTCTGGGCCGAGCTCTCCTGCTGGTCCCGCCCCAGGCGCAGGGGGAGCAGAGAGACCCCTGTACAGGCAGCTCTGGGCCGAGCTCTCCTGCTGGTCCCGCCCCAGGCGCAGCGGGAGCGGAGAGACCCAGGGGCTGACGTGTGACGTGGGGGCAGAAACATCCCTTCCTTCCCTGGCTTTTTAAAGACTGACTTCCCCCACTCCTCTAAAAATATTAAAAAGAACTCACAAGATTTCTAATCCGACAAGCATGCATCTTTTTTTAATTTTTTTTTTTTTTGCTTTTTGCCCCAGGCTCCTTGGGAACTTAAAAGCAGCCAAGCTGTCACCCTGTCCTCAGGGATGGTGCGGAAAGGAGAATCTGGTCAGGTCGCTGTCACCTGTCACCCAGTCCTTCGATAACGTGTCATTTCCCCTTTGCTTGAGAAGGGCCAAACAAGTTGACCCGGCTCCCAGGCCCTCTGCCAGCTGGCCCCGCCTCTCCTCAGAGGCGCCCTGCCCGGTCCTGGGTGGGAGGCCGTCCAGGCTTTGAGTGCTGTGCGGCCTGGAAGCTTACAGCGCTGCCTAAGAAGGCAGACGCCGCCCTGATCCACCGCGAGGAAGGGAGGAAGGTGGTGGGATGACAGGAAATACAGGAGCCGGCGCTGTCACTGATGGCGGCGACCCCCACGGGGTCTGTGTTCCTTCCCTGCTGTTTGTTCCCTCTGCCTGGAACATAGTGCTCAGGCCCGCCCGTCCTGGAGAGAGGAACTTCAGGGGCCCCTCCCCCCGCAGCCCTCTGTCCGTCTGTCCCGTGTCAAGGTCTGTCTCCCCTGCCCGGACGGTCGGGGTCTGGTGTCCAGCCCGGGGCCTGGGCTCCCGCTCCCGGCACAGAGCAGGAATCAATACCTGTCTGGGCAGCGAGGCACCGGAGGAATGCATAAGCGAAGGAGCTCATTGCTGGGGGGTGGGGGTGGGGGGCGGGGAGGGGAGGGGGGCGAAGAAGCAGTGACCACGGTGACCTGCAAGGGGCGGTCGTGGGACGGGCAGCCCCGAGTGGGAGGGGCACTTAGGGGCCAACAGACCCGGGCTAGAAACAGCCTGGAGCCGGGTGGGCGGAGGCTGTTCACGGTTCCTTCTTTAGGGTCTTCTAGGGGCCGAACGGCCCTTCGCCTCTGTTGCTGCAAACCCACCGTATCACCGGATACTTCTGCAGCTTGGCCTTTGGGGCTCAAGGGAAGGCCTCCCCTTGATCCACCTGTGGGTGCTGCAGGGCCGTCCGGTGATGAGGCCCCACTGGCTTTTTGGAGTTGGGAGTATCCTGAGTTTCCATCCGGGCTTTGCGCCGTGGTACCAGCTGCGAAATTCCTTCCAGCAAGTCGCTTCACACCCGCCCCCCCCCCCCGCACTCCCCCCCGCACCCCCCCCCCCCCGCGGTCCCGTCCCCGCCTCCCCCCCCTCCCCCGAGCCTCTGAGAAATGGGCGTGAGGGTGGTACTAGCTCTGGGGGTCCTGGCACCGGGCAGGGCGCAGGCGTCCGCGGGGACCAGTGTGAGAGTTGGGGCGTGGGGGGAGGGGGTTGTGAACTGACCTAAACGGAGGTAGGGCCACCTGGCTCCCCTCCTGCGCCCCTGGGGGTGAGGCAGGGCGGGGCGGGGCGGGGCTGCAGAGGTTCTGGGGAGTCCAGCCCAGCTGGGGGGTGGGTGCTTGTGCGCTCTCGGCTCCCGCGGCCTCCCTTCCCTCCCTTTCCGGCGGAGGCAGCGCTGCGGCGCACAAGGTGGCCCTTTTGGAAATGGGTTTCGCACTGGCCTGAAAGCGCCAGCGGCCGGCCTTGGAGGCGTGGGGCCAATGACCCCCGGGCTGCTGGGGACTTGCGGCTCTGGGCGGAGGCGGCTGCCGGGCGCGGGACCCGGTAGGGGAGCTCGCTCCTGCCGCGCTGGCACCGGACTGCCCGCCCTGCCACGGGCGGAGTGGACCCAGGTCCCACCGGGCTGCCGGACTGGCCACGCAGAGCCAGACCAGACCCTGCAGGCATCGCCCTACGAGAGGCTGACTGGAGCCCTTGTGTCATGAGGAATCCTGGAGGTTTGTTGGATTGGATAAGGGAGGGGGTGGCGGGGACGGAATTGGATCCAGGATCTGAAGGGAGGCCGTAGCTCAGCAGCCCGGACTGACCCCTTTCTACCTGGTGTCCAGTTTGGTGGCTGTCATGATACGATACCGATTGCCACCTTCAGCCCCGGACTCAACAAGCTGAGGCGTGCGACTGAAGCTTTGCTTCTTACTGCCTGACTTTGGGGAAATGATGTATTTGGGCCTCAACTTCCTTATCTGCAAAATGGAACTGGTGAATAGGTGGTTCGCTCCCAGCCTGCTGTGGTCTGAAGTGCCTGTGTCCCCACCCCCTGTGCGTCCGTATGTTGGTTCCTAATGTCCACTCTGATGACAGGAGGAGGAGGAGAGCCCTTTGGGAGGTGCTCAGGCCATGAGGGTGGGGCCCTGATGAGCGGGATTAGTGCCCGGTTAGGGACCTCAGAGGGTTCTCTTATCTCCTCTGCCCAGTGAGGACGCAGCTGGAACAGGGCTTGTCTAGGAGGCACGGAGCTCACCCGCACCACTCAGCCTTCCTGGACACCACGTCCCCTGGTGCCTGGATCCTGGACTTCCCACAGCCTCCAGCTGTGAGAAATACATTTCTGTTGTTTATAAGCCACCCTGTTTATGATTTTATTTTATAAAACACAGTCCTATAGCCCTGCAGACATGATTAATCAATGGCAGGCCTTCCTGCTGAGCCCAGAGAGCCTCAATTAATTACCCCAAGCGGCCGCTCATTAACTGGGGCTGGTGTTCAGGATGAAATCTGCACGTGGCCGCTGGCCTGGGGGCCTTGCCAGACCAAGAGCTTCCAGCTACATCGCCATGACACCCTTTTCACCTCACTCACGGCGGCGTTCCCTGCGGTTACGGCCGGGGAGCACATTCTAACTGCCACTGCGTTAGAGGAATTGGCATCCCATCCGTGGTTACGAATCCACCTGCCTCTCTTCCCCAGCCCTTACTTAGAGAAAGACAACGTATCTGGGGATAACCTTGTGTGTATCGGTTGCCAGTTAGGATCTATTCTGATGCTGTGCTAGCTCCTTAAGTGTTGACAATTGGATAAAATAATGCAAAGCGCTTGGCCCAGCACCTGGGATAGAAGGTGGCATCGCTCAGTAAAATTTTACCACCGCTGATCGTGAGGTAGCCATGTCAGGGACTGCCAGCTAGCCCTCAGGGTGTGAGCCTGAACCCTTGTGTAGGGAGGATGAGGCTTTGCCACGTACACAGCAGCGCCTCCACTTGCTGTGATGTCTGCGCGGTACCCCCTTCCTGGGAGCATGTCTAACCAGGGACGTCCCCCAGGATTCCGAGCCGGTGCACCCACTCGGCACTCAGCAGCACCCCTCCCTCCCTCTGTGGGCCTTCCCACATCACCAGCAGCGAACGCTTGTGCTGGGCGTGGATGAACTGATCCAGTCCTCACGGTAACTCTGAAGTAGATACTCCTGCCCTGGCCGGTTGGCTCAGCGGTAGAGCGTCGGCCTAGCGTGCGGAGGACCCGGGTTCGATTCCCGGCCAGGGCACACAGGAGAAGCGCCCATTTGCTTCTCCACCCCCCCTCCTTCCTCTCTGTCTCTCTCTTCCCCTCCCGCAGCCAAGGCTCCATTGGAGCAAAGATGGCCCGGGCGCTGGGGATGGCTCCTTGGCCTCTGCCCCAGGCGCTAGAAGTGGCTCTGGTCGCAACATGGCGACGCCCCGGAGGGGCAGAGCATCGCCCCCTGGTGGCAGAGCGTCGCCCCTGGTGGGCGTGCCGGGTGGATCCCGGTCAGGCACATGCGGGAGTCTGTCTGACTGTCTCTCCCCGTTTCCAGCTTCAGAAAAATGAAGTAGATACTCCTATCGGCTGCATTTCCAGATGAAGAAACTGAGAGCCGGACAGGGCCAGGGTCTCGCAGCCAGCGAGCGGCAGAGCCCGAATTCAAACCTACGCAGGTCGGCTCTTAGAGTCCGGGTCCTAAGGGTACGTACGTGCCTCTACGGCCGGTCACTACCGGACGCCCGGGAGGACTCGTTCATCACTGTGTGCTGGGAGTCGGGGAGGCAAGCCACAGATCAGTGGGGAAGTGGCAAGTAAAATAATTTGGTTGGAAAAGCAAACAAATTGTGTATGAGAAAAAATTTTTGAATAAGGCTAGGCCAAAGAAATTTAAAAAATGGAGTGATTTTTTTTTTTTTTTTTTTTTTGAAGAAAAAAAATGAGTTTGTGAGTAATGGTTTCCTGAGACCTTGCTGGTCCTTGACTGGTGTCCTCTCTGCCTCTGGACATCCTAGCTCTGGGGTCCTATCATCCAAATCAGAGCTCGTTCTCACAGGGTCTCCTGCCTGAAGACCTAGGTGGCAGGTAAATACACAGGTGACAGTACCTCCCACCTACGGACACACACACACACATCTGGGGGATGGACGTGTCGTCCTGAGAAAACTAGAAGGCCCAAGCAGCTTCCCTGAGGCCCCGGCTGTCTGGATTCTTCCTCTCAGAGACGGGTGGGGTCCTGTCGTGATCAGACCACAGCCCAGAGGAGTGGTGTTGGGGTGTCCCTGGGGTCCTCTCGTTGTGATCAGACCACAGCCCAGAGGAGTGGTGTTGGGGTGTCCCTGGGGTCCTCGTGATCAGACCACAGCCCAGAGGAGTGGTGTTGGGGTGTCCCTGGGGTCCTGTCGTGATCAGACCACAGCCCAGAGAAGTGGTGTTGGGGTGTCCCTGGGGTCCTGTCGTCGTGATCAGACCACAGTCCAGAGGAGTGGTGTTGGGGTGTCCCTGGGGTCCTGTCGTGATCAGACCACAGTCCAGAGGAGTGGTGTTGGGGTGTCCCTGGGGTCCTCTCATTGTGATCAGACCACAGCCCAGAGGAGTGGTGTTGGGGTGTCCCTGGGGTCCTCTCATTGTGATCAGACCACAGCCCAGAGGAGTGGTGTTGGGGTGTCCCTGGGGTCCTCTCATTGTGATCAGACCACAGCCCAGAGGAGTGGTGTTGGGGTGTCCCTGGGGTCCTGTCGTGATCAGACCACAGCCCAGAGGAGTGGTGTTGGGGTGTCCCTGGGGTCCTCTCATTGTGATCAGACCACAGCCCAGAGGAGTGGTGTTGGGGTGTCCCTGGGGTCTTCTCATTGTGATCAGACCACAGCCCAGAGGAGTGGTGTTGGGGTGTCCCTGGGGTCCTCTCATTGTGATCAGACCACAGCCCAGAGGAGTGGTGTTGGGGTGTCCCTGGGGTCCTGTCGTGATCAGACCACAGCCCAGAGGAGTGGTGTTGGGGTGTCCCTGGGGTCCTCTCATTGTGATCAGACCACAGCCCAGAGGAGTGGTGTTGGGGTGTCCCTGGGGTCCTGTTGTCGTGATCAGACCACAGTCCAGAGGAGTGGTGTTGGGGTGTCCCTGGGGTCCTCTCATTGTGATCAGACCACAGCCCAGAGGAGTGGTGTTGGGGTGTCCCTGGGGTCCTCTCATTGTGATCAGACCACAGCCCAGAGGAGTGGTGTTGGGTGTCCCTGGGGTCCTGTCATTGTGATCAGACCACAGCCCAGAGGAGTGGTGTTGGGCTGTCCCTGGGGTCCTGTCGTGATCAGACCACAGCCCAGAGGAGTGGTGTTGGGGTGTCCCTGGGGTCCTCGTGATCAGACCACAGCCCAGAGGAGTGGTGTTGGGGTGTCCCTGGGGTCCTCTCATTGTGATCAGACCACAGCCCAGAGGAGTGGTGTTGGGGTGTCCCTGGGGTCCTGTCGTGATCAGACCACAGTCCAGAGGAGTGGTGTTGGGGTGTCCCTGGGGTCCTCTCGTCGTGATCAGACCACAGTCCAGAGGAGTGGTGTTGGGGTGTCCCTGGGGTCCTGTCATTGTGATCAGACCACAGCCCAGAGGAGTGGTGTTGGGGTGTCCCTGGGGTCCTCTCATTGTGATCAGACCACAGCCCAGAGGAGTGGTGTTGGGGTGTCCCTGGGGTCCTGTCGTGATCAGACCACAGCCCAGAGGAGTGGTGTTGGGGTGTCCCTGGGGTCCTCTCATTGTGATCAGACCACAGCCCAGAGGAGTGGTGTTGGGGTGTCCCTGGGGTCCTGTCGTGATCAGACCACAGTCCAGAGGAGTGGTGTTGGGGTGTCCCTGGGGTCCTCTCATTGTGATCAGACCACAGCCCAGAGGAGTGGTGTTGGGGTGTCCCTGGGGTCCTGTCGTGATCAGACCACAGCCCAGAGGAGTGGTGTTGGGGTGTCCCTGGGGTCCTGTCGTGATCAGACCACAGTCCAGAGGAGTGGCAATGGCACGTCCCCCTGCGGTTTCTCCCGCAGACTTTGGTAAAAAAACACAACAAAACAATGGAGTGGTGGACAGATCGGGCAGTTGCTTGTTCAGGTTGACCTCCTGTTCCACCCTGGGCAGAGACGCCTGAAAGAACGGGTCCTTGGGAACGGGAAGACCAGCCCCCTGGTGACCTGTGGCTCTGAGTCCTGGGGATGTGTGTCCCAGGTCGTGGCTGACCTGGTATCTGAGATGGACAGCATAGTGTCTGCCCTTGTCTCTGTACTGTGGGCAGGTAAGCCCAGGGCCACCACCAAGGATTTTGGAAGTCTGCTGCTTAGATTTTTTTCATTCTGCACTTACTACCAAGAGGTTGGGCATGTCCCAACGGAGTAATGGAAATAGATGAAGGCATCGGAAGTCCTTACTATGGACATCGCTTTATGGATGAAGCAATTGAGGTCCCGAAAGGCTAAGTCATAATAGAACTGATGTTAGAACCCAAATGTTTCTGACTCTAGTCCTTGTAGCCTCATATGGTGCCTTTTCAAAACTATAGAGACTGAAGGAGGACAATGCAGGTATAATGAACCCTGGCCAGTTGGCTCAGTGGTAGAGCGTCAGCCTGGCATGTGGAAGTCCCAGATTCAATTCCCGGCCAGGGCACACAGGAGAAGCAACCATCTGCTTCTCCACCCCTCCCCCTCTCCCTTCTCTCTATCTCTCTCTTCCTCTCCTGTAGCCATGGCTCCTTTGGAGCAAGTTGGCCCCAGCATGGCTCCATTGCCTGCCTCAGGCACTAGAAATAGCTTGGTTGCTGAGCAACAGCTTTAGGTGGGCAGAGTATCGCCCCAGAGGGGGTTTGCCAGGTAGATCCCAGTTGGGGTGTATGCGGGAGTCTGTCTCTCTGCCTTCTCGCTTCTCACTTAAGGGGAAAAAAAAGGTATAATGAATTGATTATGGAAAATGGTCACAATCTTTCCCTTTTCTGCATCTTTTTCTCTTGCAAGGTGACCCTGAAGTTCTTCCTGTCTGGAGGCACTTTACTCTGGAACCCGGGCTGGCCTTGTTACTGCCTGTGTTGGTGTGTCAGGTTTGAGCTCACACCTCACGGGCTCTTACAGGTTTTCATTCACCTCTTGGAACCCTGTCATTGCCGGGGTGGGGGGTGGGTGGGGAGGACAGCCTGGGTTAACCGGCTGGAGGATGAGAAACCCCGTGAAGCAGGGTTGGTGACCCCAGCTGACTGCAGACGTCTGAGGTCAGCCTTTGATGGCCCAGCTCAGCAGAAAAGCTCGCTAATCCAGGAAACCATGCCCAACAACCAGTGTTCACTGCTGTGCACGCCTGGTGTCCTCGGCTTGCTGGTTACACAGCCCTGTGTGGCAGCAGGTGGCTTGCACAGAAAACCCTCTGGAAAGACCCACTATAGAATACCGGGCAGCAGGCTGGTCACGACTCCAGGATCCTGAAACCCTCCGAGGACTCTGCACTCAGAGATGGATACAAAAGAAGAGAAAAAAAAAGATACTCTCTCATTCCATCCGCGGAGATGTTGCCCTTGGAGAAAGAAAAAGGAAACCGACATTCTGTGAGAGGCGGGGGAGAGTCCCGGGTGGTTTTGAGGGCGACGCTGTTCACAGCAGAGGGCGGGCGGGGGAGGGAGGGCTCAGTGTCACTCAGACGAAGTGGCAGAGTGGGGGCTCCCGTCCAGGTCGGACGGACGGCCAAGACCACCTCCTTCTTACTCGACTCTGTTTCCCCTCCAGTCACGGAGGAAGCTTGCATCCTGCCGGGCCCTGTGCCGACCTTGGGGTTCCCTAGTCGAAGGGAGGGTAGCCTCTCTCCCCGGAGGACGGGGAGGGCGTGGAAAAGAAGGGGGTTTGGGGGTGTCACGGGACAAACGTCTATTCAGAGCTCGCTTTCCTTCCAGCCGAGAAACACCGGGTCAGAGGGTTCCAGGGGTGGGTAAGGAATCGTTTTGGATGGTGGTTTCCAATAGTCACTGGGTCCTTCGGACTCCCGCCTTGTTCCGTGTCCTGACCAGGGCTTGGGCTGTGAGCCCTGGTGATAGATCTTAGGGCTGCTCTTCCTCCGAGTTCTGGACTCGGTTGTGTTCCGGAAGAGGTTCTGGGGGAGGGGTCTAGGGTTCTACGTAGATGAGCCTTCGGCCGGTGTCTGAACTTCCTGGGCACTCTGGGTCCTGGACCAGCTAAGGTTTGTGTTTCGTTGGGTTCTGCTGTTGGCTTCAGACCCGAGGGCCTTGGCTGAAGGGAGATGTGAGAGGAGATGGGGGAGGCAGGTGGGCTCGGGACCACCACCAGAGAGTGGCGTCCCCTCTTAGACGGTCCTCTCCTTTTCCTGCCCAGCCAGCCCCTCCCCTCTCGTCTCTCAGGAGATCTTTCTCCCTCCCCGTGGAGACGGCCGTCGCTCCTTGTCCACCCAGGAGTGGACATATAAAAGCAAGCTTTGCATGGCGCCTCCAACTTTGGCCGCTGCCCCAAACAGCTGCCCCACGTCCCTGACACTGAGCCGTGGGCAAGTCCTGTGCGACTTGATGTCGCAGGAGAATTCTGAGGACAGGTTCTGACCGCACGCGGCTCGGGCAGCGCTGCCCGAGAGCCTGTAGCCCCTGGGCTGCCGGAGGCCAGAGTGCTCCCTGTGGTCACCTTCCGATCGGGCAGGGCTGGTCGGGCCGAATGCGCCGGGGCTCCGTCTGGGCAGCGTGAGCTGGGCAAACCCAGGGGCCGGGGGTGCTCTCTCGGCTGGGTTGTTTGGGGGGCGGGCTCCCCATCAGGAAAGTCGGTAGCTGCCCTATTTCTGCAGGGTCCAGGCCAGTGGGTGGCTGTCTAGCCCTGCTCAGTAAAAAGAGGTAAGACCAGAAACAGGCTTCCAGAGGTAAATGCCTAGATTCTGGGCTGGAGGAGACAGGGTGGACAGGGGTGGGGCCCTGGCTGGGAGAAGACGGAGGGGCAGAGAGATGGGGGAGGTAACAGTCGCATTAGAATGTTAAACACCAGCCCTGGCTGGTTGGCTCAGCGGTAGAGCGTCGGCCTGGCGTGCGGGGGACCCGGGTTTGATTCCCGGCCAGGGCACATAGGAGAAGCGCCCATCTGCTTCTCCACCCCCCACCCCCTCCTTCCTCTCTGTCTCTCTCTTCCCCTCCCACAGCCAAGGCTCCATTGGAGCAAAGATGGCCTGGGCGCTGGGGATGGCTCCTCGGCCTCTGCCCCAGGCGCTGGAGTGGCTCTGGTCGCGGCAGAGCGACGTCCCGGAGGGGCAGAGCATCGCCCCCAGGTGGGCAGAGCATCGCCCCTGGTGGGCGTGCCGGGTGGATCCCGGTCGGGCACATGCGGGAGTCTGTCTGACTGTCTCTCCCCGTTTCTAGCTTCAGAAAAATACAAAAAAAAAAGAATGTTAAACACCAGCCCTGGCCAGTTGGTTCAGTGGTAGAGCCTCGACCCAGCGTGTGGATGTGCCGGGTTCGATTCCCGGCCAGGGCACACAGGAGAGGCGCCCATCTGCTCTCCACCCCTCCCCCTCTCCTTCCTCTCTGTCTCTCTCTTCCCCTCCTGCAGCCAAGGCTCCGTTGGAGCAAAGTTGGCCCAGGCGCTGGGGATGGTTCTGTGGCCTCCACCTCAGGCACTAAGAAGAGCTAGGTTGTTGAGGAATGGAGCAACGCCCCAGGTGGGCAGAGCATCACTGCCTGGTGGGCTTGCCAGGTGGATCCTAGTTGGGGCACTTGTGGGAGTCTTTCTCTCTGCCTCCCCTCCTTTTACCGAGTTAAAAAAAAAGAATGTTAAACAGCAGGCTCAGTGGTTGTTGCGTTCCACCTGCCGAGATTCCCAACACTTGACATCCAATTATAACTGTGGGTTCCTGTAAAACAGCCTGTTAACAGCTGTTAATGATCACCGTGTCGGTGGAGTGGGCCCCTGGCTGAGAGGCCGATGCGGAGGATTACAGAAGTTGTTAACAAGCAGTAGTGTCTCTCTGCGTCCTCCTGCTCTGGGAGGTGCACGGACCCTGGAGGAAGGAGCTCGTCTGCCAGTGGGTCTGGAACGACACGTTTTGCCTCACATACAGCTGCCTGTGCATGTGACGGGAGGGGGGGGAAGGCTTCTTTTCCAGGGTCCCCAAATGTCCAACTGGTCACCCTCCATAGACAGGTGCCAACGGCTGTGCCCGAGGACCTGCAACACTACACATGCACACACACATACCACACACACCACACACACCACACACATGCACGCACACACATACACACACACCACACACACCACACACACACATACACATACCACACACCATGCACACACACACACATACACATACCACACACACCACATACACACATACACATACCACACACCACACACACACACATACACATACCACACACACCACACACACACATACACATACCACACACACATCATACACACACACATACACATACCACACACACCACACACACACACATACACATACCACACACACATCATACACACACACACATACACATACCACACACATCATACACACACATACCACACACACATACATACACATACCACACACACATCATACACACACACATACACACCACGCGCACGCACACACACACACATTGTGTGACTCCTGCCCACATAGACTGTTGGACCCAAGGAAACATTCAAAACACATTCCTGAAGAGCTTGCTCCGCCCTTTATCGTCCCAGAGCCAGCAGCCCCCGCCCTCTGTCCCTTCTCTGGGCCAGCATCACTCAAGGGTCTGTCCCAGGGCTTAGCCTGATGGAGTCTGCTGTCTGTCTGTCTGTCTTTCTGCACCCACTTCACACCACGCAGGACTTCCCCAGAGGTTGGCATCCGTCGGTCCTCGCTCTCTCTCTCTTCCAGACTTACAGAGATTTTTTTTTTGCTTTTTATCGTCTCAGGGGTATTTGGAGAGAGAATGGAGGGAAAGTGGGCTCGATTCACCCTCTGAAACAAGAAGCAGGGTGTTACATTTTAAAATTTCATAAGCTTTTTTTCCCCTTGTTCCATCAAGGAAAAGATATATGTAATATCAGTGACGATGTTGCCAAATATGTGATAGATATCATCGCAGTCATCTCCTTGAGGATATCGTGACACAGGGACTGTCATCACCAGCCCTTTTTATAAGGAACAGAGACACAGAGAGGTCAAGCCCATAGAACCCGTAAGTAGGTAAAGACAGTCTATTCAATAAATGGTGCTGGGAGTATCAGACAGACCGATACCTGCAGAAAGATGAAACTAGACCACTCTCACATACTATATCCAATCATAAGCTCTTAGTAATTTAAAAAAACTTTAAAAGATTTATTTATTCATTTTAGAGAAGGGGGGAGAGAGAGAGAGAGAAGGGGGGAGGAGCAGGAAGCATCAACTTCCATATATGCCTTGACCAGGCAAGCCCTGGGTTTCAAACCGGCGACCTCAACACAATAATAAACTAAATAGATTAAAGAATTAAATGTGAGACTTGAATCTATAAGCCTCTTAGAAGAAAACATAGGCAGTAACATCTGGGACATTACTCTTCACAATATTTCTTCTGCTATAGCTCCTCAGGCCATGGAAACCAAAAGGGGAAAAAAAAAATAAACCAATGGGACTACATCAAACTAAAAAGTTTTTACACAGCAAAGTAAAGCAGCCACAAAACAAAAGAGACAACCTACCGGGTGGGAGAAGGTATTCACCAATGATACATCCGGTAAGGGGTTAATATCCAAAGTGTGTAAAGAACTCATACTTCTCAACACCAGACAAACAAGCAGTGAAATTAAGAAATGGACAGAGGGCCTGAACAGACACTTCTCTACAGAGGACAAACTGACGGCCAGTGGGCATAGGGAAAGCTGCTCAATGTCACTAATTATCAGAGAGATGCAAGTTCAAACCGCAATGAGATACCGCCTCCCACCTGTCAGAATGGCGCTCATCAACGAATCAGCAAACTGACGGTTGTAAGGTGGGAGGGGCAAGGGGGGGTTGGGTGTGAAAAACGTGAAGGGAATAAGACGTACAAATTGGTAGTGACAAAAACGGTCATGAGGATGTAAAATACAACATAGGGAATATAGTTGATACTGTTGTCATAACTATGATACATATGGCGCCCAGGCGGGGCCCCCGGGACTCGGGAGGGTGGGGCTAGTGGATCTCCCACTGGGGGAGACGTGGTGTCAGTGAGTGGCCTTTCTCTGGTGCACCGTGCCCGCTCTAGCCTGCAGGGGACAGGTGGGGGAGAAGTGGCCCCTTTGTCCCAGAGCCACACAACTCAGTTTCTGACACCCCCTGAGTTTGTCCTCAAGGATCCTCCAGGGGAGTCTACGGCATGGCCCAGGCAGCTGATTCCCCCACAGGGCTTGAGATGGACAGGCAGCCAGGAGGGTGAAGCTATCGTGTTCCCGCAGGCGGATGTAGTTTGGTGGGGAGTGCTCTATCTACCCAGGAAAGATGGCATCTGTGGGCAGTCTGGGAGAGGGACCCAGCAAGGGACCCCGCCCGCTGTCCCTTCATCCCTGTCCCTGGAGCCACGTGACCCAGTGTGTTCTTGCACAACCCCGGTCGCTCCCCGTGGGGGCCTGCAGCGTGCGGTTGCACACAAGGTTTTGTGCCCCGGACCTTTCAGAGGGCACCGGCGTTGCTGGCGGGATCCTGTCTCTCCGTGGTGGGCAGAATCCTCACTGATTCTCACAGCCAGATGGTATGTGGGTGCCTCTTCTCAGCTCTGCTGTTCCAGGCTGGGGAGCCCAGCATGAGGTTGAGAGCCCGCCTTTCCACCCCCCACCTCGTGTTCTTCAGGGGGCATCTTTTTTTTTTTAATTTTTTTATTTATTCATTTTTTAGAGAGGAGAAGGAGAGACAGAGAGAGAGAGAGAGAGAGAGAGAGAGAGAGGATAGACAGAGAGAGGGGGGGAGGAGCTGGAAGCATCAACTCCCATATGTGCCTTGACAAGGCAAGCCCAGGGTTTTGAACCGGCGACCTCAGCATTTCCAGGTTGACGCTTTATCCACTGCGCCACCACAGGTCAGGCTCAGGGGGCACCTTTGTGTGAGGACAAGCTTTTTCTGATCTCTCTGCTCTTCCTTCCAGTCTCAACGTGGCTTCCTCTATAAACCCTCGGTTTTAAGACTTCTGTTCTTAAAACCAAGTTAGTCTTCAGTTGGTATTCCAGGTTGATTGTTCTATAATTGAGTTGTAACTCCAGTTTGGACCTGGGAGGAGGTGAGTGTAACTTCCACCTGCTGCACCACCGTCTTGGTGTGCTGTATCGAAGCTGTTGTACTGGTCGGGAAATCTTCTGACTATCACCTGCTCCTGGAGAAAACATTTGGTCCTAGAAAGCTTTAGCTTTTTGGTCTCGGTTTGGATTGCCTCAACTATGACGAATGATTATCGTGAACTCTTTGGATAGAGTCCATCAAGATAAACTCAAAATATAACCTGTTCTAGCTAGAAGAGATAAAAAGTTCCACGACTTCCCAAATCACTGTCCCGTATTTCAAAACGGGAGGAAGGTCTCATTGTTGGTATAGGAGAGGATTTTAGGTAGCCTATTGAAGAGTGTGGGGGTTCAGAGGTGGGGGGGGAGGGGAGGGAGGGGGTTGGGGGAGGGGCGGGGCACAAAGAAAACCAGTTAGAAGGTGACGGAAGACAATTGGACTTTGGGTGATGGGAATGCAGCATAATCAAATGTCAAAATAACCTAGAGATGTTTTCTCTGAACATATGTACCCTGATTTATCAATGTCACCCCATTAAAATTAATAAAAAAAATTTTTTTTTTCATATTTGTTAGGGTCTGAGGGATCCAATAAAAGACTCTGAATTCTGAACCCACTGAGGAAAAGACGAAAGCACAGGCAGGTGGGAGGCTGCAGTGGCCTTCTCTCCACGGAGGAGGCTCAGACGAGACCTGGTGTGTTAGTGTCCTCTCTACCTCATTCTGTCCCTAACACTCTGGGCAGCCCACCCGAGGGAATGTGTGAGTCTGAGAAACAGACTCCTCTACCCCAATCACTGCCTGAGTCCAGGCTGGGAGGAGAGGGGAGGAGAAAGAGACGGGAACTAGGATGTTTGATAAATTAGCTTTAGCCAACCAGGAAATGTGGACCAATGACTGCACCCACCCACCCACCCACCAGGGAAAACGTTCACCACCTTTGGGAAGAGGAGAGAGGGCAGACAAGAGTCTCAGAGTGTTCTGTGACCCCTGGTCTTCGGAGCCAAAGGACTGGGGCAGAGACGCCGCCTCCCAGCAGTCGTTAGGCCTTCGTATCTTTAGTTAATCAGGGTAAGTGAGACTGGTTTTCCACGTGTGACAGGAACATAAGGTTTCCTTTCAAAATAAATGTAGGTAAATAGGAGAGAATTGATGAAAAGGAAAAGATTAAGGTAACAATAGCGCAGGGGGTATGGGGATCTGACCGAAATAAGGATGATGCTCCAATGTCTAAAGTTTGGGAAACGCTGGTCCCTGAAATCTCAGTGCCACATTGAACCTTCACAAACATCAGGGTCTCTCGTCCTAAGGTCCTCTGTGAGGACAGCAGCTTTGGTGGACTTATCTGACCCTTGATCATGGCTTGACTCGGTTTCACTCAATAGAGAGTGGTTAGAATGACTCACCTAAGACCCTCGATATATCAGTGGCTTTGACTTCTGTTATATATATATATATATATATATATATATATATATAAATCATGTATGGGTCTAGTCATATGATCTTAATCATATTGATCCAAGGTCTTGAATTCCCTCTCTCTCCTTCGCCCATTTCTCTAAAGTCACTGTGAGAATCAGAGTGGATAGGGTAGCAAATTTATTTCTTTTCTTTTCTTTCTTTCTTTTTTTTTAAAACATAGCCTAAAATGAGACTGTGCCTTTCTGTAATTTGAAAAGCTGTCCCTAGGTGAATTGGAAACATGTCCTTGTCACCACACCTCGCGGACAGACCAGTATTCTTGGCCCACTGGTTGTCAAGGTCACAGTCACGGTTTCCAGGAGACAACACACAACAGCCAAACTTGTTGGTTACATGGTGACTAGTAGAATTAGCTGAATGTGAATTATACCAAAAAAGAAAACCTGAATTTTGGGGGGGAAAAGTCTTGGCCTCCAAATGGGAAACATGAAGTTATCCGACCCAAAGCGTCCATTCACTCTCGGTCACACCTGGGTGTCCTCTGCTGCGAAAGTTTCCCAAAAGGTAATGGCCGTAAGCTTGGGCTCGAAAATTGAAAGTCATTTCCCAGGGGGAAAGTCATTCCCCTCCCCCCCCCCCCAAATAGTCCCTCAGAAAAAAGACAGCGTGATCTTATGGCTGGGTCTTTACAAGGTCTCGGCATTAAAAGACAATCTCTGTCGTGAGCCACGCAGGACTGTTGGGAGCAGACTCGGTGCTAATTTGGGATGTTGACAGAGGGCGCTGGTGGGATTGGGTGACAGAGAAGGTGAAATTTAACACGAATTCAGTCCTTGTCCTTTGTGACATGAGCTCACGGTGCCAGGGTTGGATGTAGACAAGACCTTGGAAGGTCATCTTGACGATGGCAATGTAAAGTAACTCTGTGGCTGAATCATGACTCCACCCTTTTCTGACCAACCAACCAGCCAATGACCAGAAAGGTCAACTGTCCTCATATCCTGAGACTGTGAAGTGCACTTTGAATTTGGGGAAGAAAAACTGACGGTAGCTTCTGAACTGGGTGTGGTGTCAGTGGGTCCAGGGTCCGAGCCAGTGACCGGGCATTGAGCCCAGTGCCCTTAATCCTTGGTTCCCAGTTTAACTCACCTGGAAAAGTCACGTCCCAGGGGCATCTCAGGCTGGCCTATGACATTCTTCTCCAGAAGAAGAACTCCTACTCTTTCTGCAGGTGTTTTCTTGCAGAAAGAAGACACCTCTCTCTGGGAGGTGTCCTACTCACGCTTTCTGGTGTGGCTCCCCCATCACCCCCTCCGGGAAAGTCCCTGCTTCTGGGAGGTAGTGGCTCCCGCTGGCCTCGGTGTTCCTGCCAAACTCCCCGAAATGGGCTTCTAGACACCATGGTGTCAGTCACTTGGACGCCTGTAAAAACGTTTGGGGCAGGAACATGGGTCGAGACACGGACGTACACTCAGGCTTTTCTGTGCCCTGGTCTTGTAAGCCAGACTCTCATTTCCAGGAAACTTCCACGATGCCTGTCGGAGCGGACAAAGGCCCCTAGGGGTTCAGTCGTCTTCCCTGGCCACCGGTGGGTACTCCGGAGCTACCTGGGAGGTGTCCCCAAGTTCAGTTTCTTGGGACCTTCCTGTCCAGGCCCCCGGGGCCTCCAACATTCATCTACCTGGTCCCATGTTCATCCATCAGACATGTGCTGTGTGCCTGCTACATGCTAGCAAGCTACACGCTTGACCCCCAAGAAGTTCCCGGTCTAGAGTCAAGACAGGCATTTGAACGAAGAGTGATTATCTCGTGCTGATAAAAAGCCGTCACCAACAGGTGAACACACAAGAGTGAGCAGGTGACTCAGCCTGGCTGGGAAGGCTTCACAGATACCCGGTAAGGGACACGGGGTGAAATTTTACGGGAGCACGCTCGGGGTTTCTATTGGCTGGAGAGGCAGGGTGGGTTTCTATTGGCTGGAGAGGCGGGGTGGGTTTCTATTGGCTGGAGAGGCGGGGTGGGTTTCTATTGGCTGGAGAGGCGGGGTGGGTTTCTATTGGCTGGAGAGGCGGGGAGGGTTTCTATTGGCTGGAGATGCGGGGAGGGTTTCTATTGGCTGGAGATGCGGGGAGGGTTTCTATTGGCTGGAGATGCGGGGAGGGTTTCTATTGGCTGGAGATGCGGGGTGGGTTTCTATTGGCTGGAGAGGCGGGGTGGGTTTCTATTGGCTGGAGAGGCGGGGTGGGGCGGGGCAGGGCGGGGCATTCCAGGCAAAGGGGTGAAAGAGTTGGGAGAAGGCCCAGCTGGGGTTCCGTGAGGCTGGAGCCGAGGGCGAGGGAGGAGAAGCAGCAGATGACCCAGGAAACTGGCGATCGCAGATGCCGGGGCACCACTGGCTCTGTGCTCTGGGGTCCCAGTGCACACCCAGGGCAGGGCTGTGAACTCCACGCCCACAGCAGTCAGGCAGACCGCTAGATCAGTAAGGGGCAGGCGGGGTTGGAACACCAGGAGTGCAGCCCGCCCGGAGATGGCTGTGCATCCCTGCCGTGCTAGAGCACAGGCTCTGCATGCCCAAGCGGCCGTTAGAAAATATATACATGGGCCCTGGCCGGTTGGCTCAGTGGTAGAGCGTCAGCCCAGCATGTGGATGTCCCGGGTTTGATTCCTGGCCAGGGCACACAGGGGAAGCGCCCATCTGCTTCTCCACCCTTCCCCCTTCTCTCTCCCTCTTTCTCTCTCTCTCCTCCCTTCTTGCAGCCAAGGCTCGATTGGAGCAAGTTGGCCCCAGGCACTGAGGATGGCTCCATGGCCTCCACCTCAGGTGCTAAGAAGACCTTGGTTGCTGAGCAACAGAGCAACACCCCAGATGGGCATAGCATTGCCCCCTAGTGGGCTTGCTGGGTGGATCCCCATTGAGGTCCATGCAGGAGTCTGTCTCTCTGCCTCCCCTCCTCTCACTAAAATAAAAAATAAATTAATTTAAAAAAGTCTGGATATCCATTATTTTCATATAAACCCTCCTAAGATGAAAACATTAGAAATGATTTCAAAACCTTACACTGGCCTAATCAAAACATATCTGATGTCCTCTCAACCCCTGGGCCTCTCGTGTGGCATGTGGGACGCAAAGCTTCAAAAGCAGAAGCTGAGAGTGGACATAGCTCGTTGTCTGTTTCAGAAAGCTGTTCTTACAGGTCTCTCCATGATGTTTACACCTGGGGGCTGGGTGCTTCGCATCTGCACACCCTCACTGACACCACACCCTCACTGACACCACACCCTCACTGACACCACACTCTCACCCCCCCAGGCTGTCCCCAGCACACATCTATACACCCTCACTGACACCCACACCCTCACTGACACCACACCCTCACTGACACCCACACCCTCACTGACACCCACACTCTCACTGACACCCACACCCTCACTGACACCCACACTCTCACTGACACCCACACCCTCACTGACACCCACACCCTCACTGACACCACACCCTCACTGACACCACACTCTCACCCTCACTGACACCACACCCTCACTGACACCCACACCCTCACTGACACCCACACCCTCACTGACACCCACACTCTCAGACACCCACACTCTCACTGACACCCACACCCTCACTGACACCCACACTCTCACACCCACACTCTCACTGACACCCACACCCTCACTGACACCCACACCCTCACTGACACCACACCCTCACTGACACCACACCCTCACTGACACCCACACTCTCACTGACACAACACCCTCACTGACACAACACCCTCACTGACACCCACACCCTCACTGACACCCACACTCTCACTGACACCCACACCCTCACTGACACCACACCCTCACTGACACCACACCCTCACTGACACCCACACTCTCACTGACACCCACACCCTCACTGACACCCACACCCTCACTGACACCCACACTCTCACTGACACCCACACCCTCACTGACACCCACACTCTCACTGACACAACACCCTCACTGACACCCACACCCTCACTGACACCACACCCTCACTGACACCACACCCTCACTGACACCCACACTCTCACTGACACAACACCCTCACTGACACAACACCCTCACTGACACCCACACCCTCACTGACACCACACCCTCACTGACACCACACCCTCACTGACACCCACACCCTCACTGACACCCACACCCTCACTGACACCACACTCTCACTGACACCCACACTCTCACTGACACCCACCCTCTCACTGACACCCACACTCTCACTGACACCCACACTCTCACTGACACCCACCCCCTCACTGACACCCACCCCCTCACTGACACCCACACCCTCACTGACACCCACACTCTCACTGACACCCACCCTCTCACTGACACCCACACCCTCACTGACACCCACACCCTCACTGACACCCACACCCTCACTGACACCCACACTCTCACTGACACCCACACCCTCACTGACACCCACACTCTCACTGACACCCACACTCTCACTGACACCCACACCCTCACTGACACCCACCCTCTCACTGACACCCACCCTCTCACTGACACCCACCCTCTCACTGACACCCACACCCTCACTGACACCCACACTCTCACTGACACCCACCCTCTCACTGACACCCACACCCTCACTGACACCACACCCTCACTGACACCACACCCTCACTGACACCACAATCTCACTGACACCCACCCTCTCACTGACACCCACACCCTCACTGACACCCATACTCTCACTGACACCCACCCTCTCACTGACACCCACCCTCTCACTGACACCCACACCCTCACTGACACCCACACTCTCACTGACACCACACCCTCACTGACACCACACCCTCACTGACACCCACACCCTCACTGACACCCACCCTCTCACTGACACCCACACCCTCACTGACACCACACCCTCACTGACACCACACCCTCACTGACATCCACACCCTCACTGACACCCACACCCTCACTGACACAACACCCTCACTGACACCCACACCCTCACTGACACCCACACCCTCACTGACACCCACCCTCTCACTGACACCCACACCCTCACTGACACCCACCCTCTCACTGACACCCACACCCTCACTGACACCCACACTCTCACTGACACCACACCCTCACTGACACAACACCCTCACTGACACCCACACCCTCACTGACACCCACACCCTCACTGACACCCACCCTCTCACTGACACCCACACCCTCACTGACACCCACACTCTCACTGACACCACACCCTCACTGACACAACACCCTCACTGACACCCACCCTCTCACTGACACCCACACCCTCACTGACACCACACTCTCACTGACACCCACACCCTCACTGACACCACACTCTCACTGACACCCACACCCTCACTGACACCCACACCCTCACTGACACCCACCCTCTCACTGACACCCACCCTCTCACTGACACCCACACCCTCACTGACACCCACCCTCACTGACACCACACCCTCACTGACACCCACACCCTCACTGACACCACACCCTCACTGACATCCACACCCTCACTGACACCACACCCTCACTGACACCACACCCTCACCACCCCCCCAGGCTGTCCCCAGCACACATCTATACACCCTCACTGACACCACACCCTCACTGACACCACACCCTCACTGACACCCACACTCTCACCACCCCCAGGCTGTCCCCAGCACCGGCCCCCAGGGTGCAGGGAAGGCCTGAACCCAGTCCGCCGTGTGGAGAAAAGCCCAGTGCTCAGGACATGAGAGAGCCATATTTATTTCACATGGACAAGCATAATTGTGTCGCATGCTGAATGTGAAAGCTCGTGTGAGGCACGTTACCCGTAACAGCAGAATTATGTGCTTTTTCTTCTTTTTTTTTTGTCCACAGGGAGCCGGGAGACAGTCACCCTTCAAGCAGAGCTGAGACCACAGGCTTAGAAAGCTCTGGGCGATTCCATCACCAAAGGACTTGTCTCTGAGGAGTGGCCCCGGGGGTGGCGGGGGTGGGGTGGGAGGGGGTGCCACTCTGCCTCTCGTGGTGAGGTCAGGAGGACGAGGCTGGTCTCCCATGCCACCACCCAGGGCGGCTCGGCAGAGGTCAGCTTGGAGGAGCAGTCCCGGACACGCGGGCATGACCACGCTCACACTGGGGTGGACAGTGACAGGGACAGCGGCACCGTCCCCACTCAGAACAGCTGTCATAACCGGGAGGCCATTCTTCCTAAAGCAGTGTCCCCGGGCAGCTTACCGGCCGCAGGGGAACGGTCTGGAATCGACCAGACAGGCCCGAAGCAGGTGCACTTTGCCCGGACAGACCGACCGGGAAGAGAGCTGGAGGCGGGGACGCCGTGGTCTCCTGGCCTTTGGCTGGGCTTCTGGGTTCCAGGGTGGTGGGACCCAAGGGGGGACAGGGGGCTGGAGCCCCCCGGGCGGGGGTGAGGGGGTGACGGGCTCCCGGAACAAACCTCCCGGGCGGGAGGGAGACCCACAGGGGGCCCGGCGGGCGGGGCTCATTCCCACCTGAAGTCCTGCCCGACCGTCTCGTAGAACTTGATGTTGTGAGGCCTGTAGAAGTCCCGGAGCTGGTCGATGACCTCGGGGTCGATCTGGACGTGCGCCCGGCCCTTGGACTTGCCCAGACAGCGGGGCAGGAGGTTGGAGGCCGTCCTTCTCAAGCAAGGGAAGCCCTTGGTCTTGTTGAAGTAGAAGTGCTTGTCGGTGATGAACCGCCTGACGCCCAGGAAGTCCTGCACGCGGCCCAGCTCGCCGGCCGGGTCGGTGATGAGCCGCTCGCCGCTGACGAAGAGGATCTGGGTCAGCGGGAAGTAACGCAGCCAGCGCTCCAGGTGCAGCGCGTACAGCCCGATGCGGATGGCGCTCCAGGACGCGTCCACCAGGCCCAGCGTGCGGTTGCGGAAGGACAGGCCCTCGAAGGTGGGGATGTCCGGCTTCTTGGACAGGGTCTGCGTGTAGTCGGAGATGGCGCGGGTCACGGGGTTCCGCACCACCACGATCAGCTTGGTGTGCCGGGACATGTTGAAGATCCGCCGCGGCGCCTCCTGCGTGACGAAGTAGCTGGGGGTCTTCTCCAGCGTGATCTGGCTGTCCCGGGTCCGGGGCATCAGGCTCCTGCCGGGGGAAGCAGATGCCATGAGACGGGGCTCCCCTCCCCCGGGAGGGGGCGGCTGGGGGTCCTCTCCTCCACCCCGCCTCCTAGTGGGGTCCCCTCCTCTCCCCTGTGACCTCTGGGGCTCCCCTCCTCTCCCCTGTGACCTCTGGGGCTCCCCTCCTCTCCTCTGTGACCTCTGGGGTTCCCCTGCTCTCCCCTGTGACCTCTGGGGCTCCCCTCCTCTCCTCTGTGACCTCTGGGGTTCCCCTGCTCTCCCCTGTGACCTCTGGGGCTCCCCTCCTCTCCTCTGTGACCTCTGGGGGCTCCCCTGCTCTCCCCTGTGACCTCTGGGGGCTCCCCTGCTCTCCCCTGTGACCTCTGGGGCTCCCCTGCTCTCCCCTGTGACCTCTGGGGCTCCCCTGCTCTCCCCTGTGACCTCTGGGGTTCCCCTGCTCTCCCCTGTGACCTCTGGGGCTCCCCTCCTCTCCTCTGTGACCTCTGGGGCTCCCCTGCTCTCCTCTGTGACCTCTGGGGCTCCCCTCCTCTCCTCTGTGACCTCTGGGGGCTCCCCTGCTCTCCCCTGTGACCTCTGGGGGCTCCCCTGCTCTCCTCTGTGACCTCTGGGGGCTCCCCTGCTCTCCCCTGTGACCTCTGGGGCTCCCCTGCTCTCCTCTGTGACCTCTGGGGGCTCCCCTGCTCTCCCCTGTGACCTCTGGGGGCTCCCCTGCTCTCCTCTGTGACCTCTGGGGGCTCCCCTGCTCTCCTCTGTGACCTCTGGGGGCTCCCCTGCTCTCCCCTGTGACCTCTGGGGTTCCCCGGCTCTCCCCTGTGACCTCTGGGGCTCCCCTCCTCTCCTCTGTGACCTCTGGGGCTCCCCTGCTCTCCTCTGTGACCTCTGGGGCTCCCCTGCTCTCCTCTGTGACCTCTGGGGTTCCCCTGCTCTCCCCTGTGACCTCTGGGGCTCCCCTGCTCTCCTCTGTGACCTCTGGGGGCTCCCCTGCTCTCCCCTGTGACCTCTGGGGCTCCCCTGCTCTCCCCTGTGACCTCTGGGGTTCCCCTGCTCTCCCCTGTGACCTCTGGGGCTCCCCTCCTCTCCCCTGTGACCTCTGGGGCCCCCCTGCTCTCCTCTGTGACCTCTGGGGCTCCCCTCCTCTCCCCTGTGACCTCTGGGGCTCCCCTCCTCTCCCCTGTGACCTCTGGGGGCTCCCCTGCTCTCCCCTGTGACCTCTGGGGGCTCCCCTCCTCTCCCCTGTGACCTCTGGGGTTCCCCTCCTCTCCCCTGTGACCTCTGGGGGCTCCCCTGCTCTCCTCTGTGACCTCTGGGGGCTCCCCTGCTCTCCCCTGTGACCTCTGGGGATCCCCTGCTCTCCCCTGTGACCTCTGGGGCTCCCCTGCTCTCCCCTGTGACCTCTGGGGCTCCCCTCCTCTCCCCTGTGACCTCTGGGGTTCCCCTGCTCTCCTCTGTGACCTCTGGGGGCTCCCCTGCTCTCCTCTGTGACCTCTGGGGCTCCCCTGCTCTCCCCTGTGACCTCTGGGGCTCCCCTGCTCTCCCCTGTGACCTCTGGGGGCTCCCCTCCTCTCCCCTGGCGAGGGACCCACTATGTCTCTTGCTGCTGCTGGTGGTGTTTAGTCTTTAACAGCTTTCTCTAAGACAGGACATGCCTATCAGGATGGGTGAAAGCAGGAGAGAACAGCCCGTGAAGACACTCAGGCAGACCTGCGTGCGCTCAGAGGGACTCCCAAGGTCATTCTAAGACCACGCGTTGACGTGACAGAAGGCAAGACACAGCACCTTCGCCGGATCTCCCGGAGGCACCGAGCAAGGCAGAAACAAACCCCCTCTCGGAGGGCACTGAGAAACGCCTAAACAACGAACACCGTGGCTTCTGGGAGGGGTCAGAGCAGGGGCAGTGGTAGGAGGTCAGGGGTGAATGACCATGACTTCCGTGACATCATTTTTCTTACGCCGCCTGAAACTGTTAACGCGGTTAGGACGCGGTGAAGAGATACCAAGGAAGGCGCTGAATAGCGTTCTGGCCAAAGAGTTTTCTCCAAATACTGTACATGAGAAAATCTGTTTGGTTTTTTGGGGGGGTGGGGGGTGGGGGGGAAGGCTCATTTTATAGGAATATCCAGTGTTGCAGAACTGAGTTCCAACCCCCTGTGCTGCGCACCTGAAACTCGTGTAAAATCACATGGAATGTAGGGGGCAAGGGGGAAAGTGAACAAAGCGAAGGTATCGGTATCCTCTCATCATGGAATTAACCGGTCACACGGCAGGAAATCTCAGCTCAGCTCTATCCCTCCCCCTCCCCCCCCACACACACACACAATGTCTCTTCCTGCTGATACAGACTCGGAGCCCAGGGTCAAGCCAGTGCGCCCCTGAGCAGAAGCCAGGCCTCGCAACCTCTCACTCCCTTATGTTTTAGGGTTTTTTTGTTTTTTTTTTTTGTTTTTTGTTTTGTATTTTTCTGAAGCTAGAAACGGGGAGAGACAGTCAGACAGACTCCCGCATGCGCCCGACCGGGATCCACCCGGCACGCCCACCAGGGGCAACGCTCTGCCCACCAGGAGGCAATGCTCTGCCCCTCCGGAGCGTCGCTCTGTTGCGACCAGAGCCACTCTAGCACCTGGGGCAGAGGCCAAGGAGCCATCCCCAGTGCCCAGGCCATCTTTGCTCCAATGGAGCCTTGGCTGTGGGAGGGGAAGAGAGAGACAGAGAGGAAGGAGGGGGGGGTGGAGAAGCAAATGGGCGCTTCTCCTATGTGCCCTGGCTGGGAATCGAACCCGGGTCCCCCGTACGCCAGGCCGACGCTCTACCGCTGAGCCAACCGGCCAGGGCCTTATGTTTTAGTTTTTGTTTATTTCTTGTGACAGAGACAGAGGGAGGGACAGATAGGGACAGACAGACAGGAAGGGAGAGAGATGAGAAGCATCAACTCTTCTCTGCGGCTCCTCAGTCTCCTTCGTTGTTCGTTGCAGGCCGGGGAACTCGGGGATTCGAACCGGGGTCCTCCGCATCCCAGTCCGACGCTCTATCCATGGCGCCACCGCCTGGTCAGGCGTTCCCTTCCTCCTTAATTCCCTGGCTCTGCAGGAGATTCTCAGGGGTGACGTGGAAGCCCCTTCCCAGCGGTGTCTCTTTCAGACCTTGATGGAGGGGAACACCCCTGGCTCCGGGTCATGACTTCTTTCTGAAGGTCATGTTTTACTTTAAAGTAGTTTATTATTATTATTAATTATTTTTTTTAATGCTGGCCACCCATTAGACCACCCAAGGAATTTTAAAACATACAGATATCTGGGCCCCATCCTGGACCAACTGATTGAAACTATTTGGGGTTGGGTACTTTTTTTTAAATCTCCTCATGTGATTCCAATTGAAGGCAGAGCTGAGAACCACCGATAGAAGGTTGTGCCTCCTAACCCTACGACAGAGCAAACCCCCAAAGCATTCGCCCTCACGTTCCTGGGGAGCCCGGACCCCTGGTTCCCAGTCTTCCTCATCTCGGATCCTGCCATCATGCCTCTCAGGTCCCCTGGCCTCACCCGGGGCGCCTGCGTCAAACCCGCCTCTGTCTGCGCCTCTCCTTAACCTGGCCGGCCGCACTGGGCTGTTCAGAGTCCCCCCCCCCCGGTTTGCATGTATGTTGTGTGTTTTGGGTGAAGCCCTCTGCAGCCGGTCAGGGGAAGTTCCTCCCCAGCTCTTAGCTTATTACCACCTCCTCCAGGGAGCCTTTCCTGGTTGTCCCAGTTTGTAGGAAAATGGCCGAGAGATTCAACTGCAGCCTCGAGAGGAGTCTTGGGCGCGGACTTCTGAACGCCAAGTCCTGCGGGGGCGGAACGCTGCCCCCACCAGCGCTACGAGGATTGTTTATAGGAAGCAGCTGATCCCGGTAGCCATTTTCCCACGTGCCTGGGGGGCATGGGGGAGGGGAGGGTCAGCTTTCTCTGCACCTGAATCCACTGTGGACTAATGTGACCCGGGCTCTGCTAATCTGCTTGATGAGCCAAGAGACCAATAAACACGATGAGGCTGCAGAGATCTGGGCTCTCGGTCCTTGAGGCCGGGAGTCCCCTGGACCCACTTTTCTCTCTGTTGTGTCTTGTGTGTGTTGTTTCTGACGTCCTGCGGCGCCATCCTCTCGGGCATGCCCACGGCAGAGCTGGTCTCGGCACTAGTTATTACCCCCTCCCCGGAAGAGCAAGGCCTTTGCCACCCCCCCCCCGCCCCCCTGAAGCTGTGGTACCCACTGCAGACATCGACCGTTTTCCACACATTCGCTGCATTGATCGTCACCCTAGAGTGTGTAAGGTCACGGAAGGCAGGGGTCACGACTCTCACCCCTCTCCCTGACAATGCTTGTCTTGTGCCTGGTATGTATTTATCCCGAACAAGCACTTATCGAGCACCTACGGCAGGGGTCCCCAAACTTTTTACACAGGGGCCAGTTCACTGTCTCTCAGACCATTGGAGGGCCGGACTATAAAAAAAAAACTATGAACAAATCCCTATGCACACTGTACATATCTTATTTTAAAGTAAAAAAACGAAACGGAAACAAATACAATATTTAAAATAAAGAACAAGTAAATTTAAATCAACAAACTGACCAGTATTTCAATGGGAACTATGCTCCTCTCACTGACCACCAATGAAAGAGGTGCCCCTTGGCCCTGGCCGGTTGGCTCAGTGGTAGAGCATCGGCCTGGTTTGTGGAAGTCCCAGGTTCGATTCCCGGCCAGGGCACACAGGAGAAGCGCCCATCTGCTTCTCCACCCCCTCCCCCTCTCCTTCCTCTCTGTCTCTCTCTTCCCCTCCTGCAGCCGAGGCTCCATTGGAGCAAAGATGGCCCGGGCGCTGGGGATGGCTCCGTGGCCTCTGCCTCAGGCGCAAGAATGGCTCTGGTCACGACAGAGCGACGCCCCAGAGGGGCAGAGCATCGCCCCCTGGTGGGCGTGCCAGGTGGATCCTGGTCGGGCGCATGCGGGAGTCTGTCTGACTGCCTCCCCGTTTCCAGCTTCAGAAAAATGCAGAAAAGGAAAAAAAAAAAAAAAAGAGGTGCCCCTTCCGGAAGTGCGGCGGGGGCCGGATAAATAGCCTCAGGGGGCCACATGCAGCCCGCGGGCCGTAGTTTGGGGACCCCTGACCTACGGCATGCCAGGGACAGAATGGTCGGCAAGGCGCTGACAGCCTATAAACCACAAGCGTGAGTGGGTCCCCTTTTCCTGTGTGAGGAGCTGCACCTGAGCCCTGCTTCCCATGAGGGCTGGTGGCTTCCCTCTTCCGGCCGTCAGAGCTCTGTCGAAACCCAGTTTCTGGGAGGTCCCCAAGGTCCCGGGCGCCGGGAAGGAAGCTGGCTTTTCCAGAGAACTCCCGGAGAAAGCGGCACCTAAGCCCCCCACACACACCTGGTGTCCCCGTCATTGGGTCCCCCCCCCCCCCCGCCTGGCAGGGCTGCTGTCGGCCCTGTTACGTCAGAAGGGAGTTGAGGGAGGTGTGAGGGCCGAGTCCCTTGGCTGGAGTGTCAGCGCCGTCTGTCCAGGCCCTGGCCCGTCCCCCGTCCCTCGGGGAGATGGTGGGAGGCGGCGTAAGCCTGTGCCCGGCTCTCTGCGGAGACCCCTGGCTTGCCAGTTCCCTCCGGAAACACCTGTTTCTTTCTCCCGCACCTCGTCTATGATGGGATTCGTCCCGGGTCCTGTCTCGTGACAGGTGGACACTAGAAAGGGGTTCTCCTCGCGTGACAGAGCCACACAGAGACCGCTGGGGGCACGTGGGCTGCTTCAGTGGCCGGCGGTGAGCAGGGGACTTGGAAGCCAAGAGCCCCAGGCTGGCGTGGCGTGCTGCTGCCCGCTGACCGTTAGAAACGGGCGCGCGGCCTGCTGGCCTGAGCTCAACGGCCTCCGGTTCCTCCACGCTGTCACAAACGGCCACAGTCCCTCTTTTTCTTCAGCTGAGTGAAATAAGCCAGGCGCAGAAAGACACGCTATAGGATCTCAGTGACGTGGGGACACTCTGTGTCGAGCTCGGAGCCAGGGATCAGAATGGCGGCTCCCAGGGCCGAGGTGTGTGTGTGTGTGGGGGGGGGGACAGGGAGGTGCTGGCCCAAGGGCACGGCTTTTCAGTTACACAATGAATCATCTTACGCCCGGGGTCTCCTGTCCAGAATGAGTGGCTGTCGTTAAGCATGCTGGATTGGATCCTTGGGAGTTGCTAAGAGACGCGGTCTGATGCAAGGTGAGGTGATGAATGCATTAACTGGCTGGATCGTGGTGATCGGGTCGTGAGGGGCAGGATAGTGTCACATCAGGGTGTGTGTGACTTTAAAAACATGACCCTCAGTGTGGAGCAGTCGCCCACACGGTCTGCTGGGGACTGAAGGCTTGCCTTCCTCCGCAGGCCCGCAGGGCGACGCCCCAACCCCCGGAGTGGCGGTATTAGGAGGGGTCCTGGGGGTGCAGCCCTCCAGAATGGGGCTTGGTGCCCTGGGAAGGAGAGACACGAGAGAAGTGGCCTCTCCCCTCTGCCGTGCGAGGGCCCGGCGAGAAAGCAGCTGTCGGCAAACCAGGGAGAGAGGTCTCACCAGGAACCACACCGGCCAGAGTTTTGATCTTGGAAAAGAAGGGCATGAAAAAAAAAAAAAAAGGCAAAAACCACAGTTCAAGTGTGGAAATGTGAATATTAAAAACCATTGGAGACGGGCCCAATGCCACATTTTAGAAGGACCCCAAGAAAGATTTCTCATATCTGTGTTTGCAAGACCACCCAGCACCTGGGGACGGAAACGTGTCCTAGGAAAACGGAGCGGTTCGGCGACATCAGGAAGATGCCGGTCTAAAGAGAACCTGAGCCATGACACTTAACACCAGAAGACACAGAGAGAATTCAGGAGAAAAGACATTCCGTGGGACAAAGTGCGCCGTTTGATATTGATCGAGGGCCCAATGCACGGCAGTGCTTGTGAGTAACAGTGTATCTCGGCTCCCGCTGGGGTCCCAGTTGACGGATAAACGGTAGAGAGTCAAAGTGTCCAGCGAAGAGCGTGAAGAGCAGGTGGCCAGCGACAAAGGAAGACGTATTTTGGGGAGAAGGGAGGGTGTGTCACTAAGGAGAAGAAAGTGGATTCTTGCCACAGAATCTTCCGGTCACCCTGGACCTGGAGGCAGCAGAACCCCGGGAGGGGTGAGAGGTGCAGGCAGAAGTCCAGTCCGTGTCAGAGGTCGGTAGAAAGAGCGCTGAGATTGTGGAGCTGCCCCGCCGGACAGCTGGGTCACCACCCTGCTCCCTCCTATCTGGGCAGAGGAAGAGGAGGAGGAGGAAGAAGAGGAGGAGGAGGAAGGGGAGGAGAAAGGGGAGGAGGAGGAGGGAGAGGAGGAGGGAGAGGAGGAGGAGGAGGAGGAAGAAGAAGAGGAGGAGGAGGAGGAAGAAGAAGAGGAGGAGGAGGAAGAAGAAGAGGAGGAGGAGGAGGAAGAGGAGAAGGAGGAGGAGGAGGAGGAGGAGAAGAAGGAGGAGAAGGAGGAGGAGGAAGAAGAGAAGGAGGAGAAGGATGAAGAGGAGGAGGAGGAAGAAGAGAAGGAGGAGAAGGATGAAGAGGAGGAGGAGGAAGAAGAAGAGGAGGAGGAGGAAGAAGAAGAGGAGGAGGAGGAAGAGGAAGAGGAGGAGGAGGAGAAGGAGGAGGAGGAGGAGGAAGAGGAGGAGGAGGAGGGAGAGGAAGAGGAGAAGGAGAAGGAGGAAGAGGAGGAGGAGGAGAAGGAGGAGGAAGAGGAGGAAGAGGAGGAGGAAGAGGAGGAGGGAGAGGAAGAGGAGGAGGAGGAGGGAGAAGAAGAGGAGGAGGAGGAGGAGGAGGGAGAGGAAGAGGAGGGAGAGGAGGAGGGAGAGGAGGAGGAGGAGAGGGAGAAGGAGGAAGAGGAGGAGGAGGAGGAGGAGGAAGAGGAAGAGGAGGAGGAGGAGGAGGAGGGAGAGGAAGAGGAGGAGGAGGAGGAGGAGGAGGAGGAGACGACGACACTTTGGAGCCACTGAGCCCAGGGTGAGACCCTGGCCAGACGCCGGCAGGCAGGCTTGGCTACTGCGAGCTGGCCCGTAGGAAGCCTCTCAGGGGAGACTGACCAGTCAAGATTGCGAGTGATCGCTACCAGAGCACAATTTATTAAAAGAGAAGCCGCCCTGTCCCATGGAAATCCATATCATTACATCTAATACAGAATCATACATAATTCAGCACAGAAGTGGGTCAAAGAAAAAAAAAAAAGAAAAGATTATTCTCCACGGATTCTAAAAAGTCACTCCGTAAATTCCACATTCATTGCTGATTAAAAAATAATAATAATAACCTTAGGAGCTTAGCTCATTTAAACCTCATGACAGTCAAAAGCACCTGGCAGGTATTGGTATTATCAATCTTATTATTCAGGTAAGAAATTGTGGCGCAGGGAAGTAACCTGCCCAAACGCCCAAGGAACTGATTGGGAACCCAGGCTCGAAGCCCGGTGGTTTTGACTTCAACAACTGGGCAGGTCACCTCCAGGCTGTGAGTCTCATTCATGTACAGCAACACAAAGATGCCTGCCAACACGATGAATACTTCATACTGTTTTATAATTTATAGACAGTTCAATTAAAACTTTCATAAACGGGGGTGAGGGGGTGGGAAATGGAAAGTGTCACCATATCAGAAAGACAGCTATTCTTCTCAAATTAATTTATCAGTCAAATGCAATTCTCATCCAATACCAAGAGGATTTAAATAATTGAATTTGACATTGCAACGATGAAGTTCCTTTCAGACGAATCAATTGCAGATAAGATTGTGTTAGAAGGAAGACTCACAGGCAGGAATCTGAGATTGTTACAATACCTAGGATAAAACCGTCATTTAAACCCTGTGGCTCAGGAACAGGTGAATGGATTATTAAAACAGAACTCAAATCCGTAACCAAGCACAACTGTCAGCAAAACACATGATAAAGTTGACATTTTTTTTTCTTTTCTTTCCTTTTCTTTTTTCTTTTTTGCGTGTGACAGAGACAGAGAGATAGAGAGAGGGACAGATAGAGAGAGACAGGAAGGAGAGAGATGAGAAGCATCAATTTTCTGTTGTGGCACCTTAGCTGTTCATTGATTGCTTTCTCATATGTGCCTTGATCAGGGGGCTACAGCAGAGCGAGTGACCCCTCGCTCAAGCCAGCGACCTTGGGCTCAAGCCAGCGACCTTGGACTTCAAGCCAGCAACCTTGGACTTCAAGCCAGCAACCCTTGGGCTCATGCCAGCGACCATGGGGTCATGTTACTGATCCCATGCTCAAACCAGCGACCTCGGGGTCTCGAACCTGGGTCCTCTGCACCCCAGTCTGATGCACTATCCACTGCGCCACTGCCTGGTCAGGCTACCGTTGGCATTTCAATCTGCTGGGAAATTATGGATTACTGGAACTTTACTGGGACAGTCAGCAAATCAGCTGGGAAAAAAATTTTAAAGTCAGGTTTTCTGATTCACACCTACATCAGGATTAATTCCAGATGAAAACTTTCTTTCGAGGTCAGGAAGGCAACGGAGTAAAAGATGGATGTGTGGGCTAACATGTGCACCCTCTGGAGAACTGGGAAGTGTTTACATCTGTGACGCCAAAGGAAGAAAACACAGACTTGACATGTGACCACAGACACGGTTGAAAGTTTGGAAGTTAAAAAAATCACCACAAGCCTGACCAGGCGGTGGCGCAGGGGATAGAGCATCGGACGCGAACATGGAGGACCCAGGTTCGAGACCCCGAGGTCGCCAGCTTGAGCGCAGGCTCATCTGGTTTGAGCAAGGCTCACCAGCTTGAGCCCTAGGTTGCTGGCTTGAGCAAGGGGTCACTCGGTCTGCTGTAGTCCCCTGGTCAAGGCACATATGAGAAAGCAATCAATGAACAACTAAGGTACCGCAATGAAGAAATGATGCTTCTCATCTCTCTCCCTTCCTGTCTGTCTGTCCCTATCTGTCCTTCTCTCTGTCTCTGTCACACACACAGAAAAATCACCACAAGGGTAAATAATATGTAAAACAACCCCCCCCACACACACAACTCTGTCTCATATAGAATAAACAACTAGTTACTATCTTTCATAAGTGGAATCCTTATAAATCAATAAGAAAAACACCCCAAGGGAAAACCAAGGAAAGGACAACATTCCTGAAAGAAGGTACAAAATTGGCAACATAGCCACATTCACTAGGTTTCAAAGAAACACAAATCCAAATACGACAGCATTTTTGAACAACCAGGAAGTTCAGATAGTTGCAGAAAGATGTATAGGACAGAAGGACGAGCAACACAGTGTCATTTCTTTAGAGCCATGAGAGAACAGAAACAAATGTACCTAACGCTATATTGGTTACATGATGGTTGATGCATTTTGTGAAATGCTGATGCTGTGATAATTAAAAAAAATTTTTAGAAAATGTTTAAGGCAATGGGGAAATGCTGGTATGAAGCTGTCAGCAGAAAATACTACGTATACATGATAACTGGTTCCCGTGTGTGTGTGCAAAGTTGTCTAAACCTGGATATCAAAAGGAAGAACGCAGTCACCCCCTGGTATTGACTCTAGCACCTCTCACTCTCCCTACTCTATCGTGCGGGCAAAAGTAGGTTTGCAGGAGCATGCTAAAAACAAACAAAACAAAACAAACTCAGAGTTTATTCCTCTATGATCATTTATGAATTATTGTATTATGTTTCACACACACACTGTAAACCTACTTTTGCTCACCCTACATATAAAAATATGCGACCAGCTGTGCGCGGTGACTTGTCCTGTGAGGTGCAGAGAACAGGCTGGGCTTTGCTGGAGCGAATCCTGGGAAACCTGTTCCCACTTTGCTCCAAGAGCACGTATAACTTCTCAATAAGACGCTCCAGTGCCGAGCCACGCTCCATTTCAGCCGCACAGAGTGCAAGAGCAACGTGGAAGAGTAAGGGGAGATGTGTGATGCTGACCCTCGCCCCCCCTGAACCTGCCCCTCCCCCCCCACCAAGAACACAGCGGGTGGCCCTGGGGGAGGGGGGCTGAGGGGAGAGCTGGAAGGAAACTTTTAAAAAAATTTTTATTACAGAGCCTTTTTGTATCCTTGGACCTCTTTTGTCAAATGCATTTTTTTTTTTTTTTAATGAGTGCAGAAGAGGAAGAAGAAAAAAAGACACAGGCTTTGGAAAAATTTTTTTTTCTTTTTGTCACTCAGCAGAGCATTCGGAAAGTCACTAACCTCTCTCGGAGCCTCTGCTTCTGCGTTCAAGGGGATAAAAATAAAGCCTACGGCGCAGGATTGTGGGGAGCGCTGGAGAGGAGGCGCAGATGCGGCTGTCCGAGTGTGCTGGCTGGCGCAGAGTAGGTGCTGGCGCAGAGTAGGTGCTTGTGAGACGTAAGGGTGAGGACTGAGCTCATACCTGCCCGAGTCTGGAGGGAGGACCAGAGCAGAACGCCACGACCCACCCTGGAGCCAAGCCAGGGTGCCCGCGTCTTGCTAACAAAGCCGTTAAATGTTCAATCGAGATACCTACCCAAGCTCAGAGCCCCGCGGGGCACAGGGAGGAAGTGCATTCTACCACCACACAGCTGCTCCTTCTCAAAACTGCACAGCTAATTAGCCAGAATCCTCGTCAGCCGTCTCCATGTGGACTCACACTGAGCATGTCAGCAAACCCTGGCCCTTTGCTGTTCAACACAGGCGCTTCCTTCTGCCCACGGGAGCCTCCGGCAAGATGCTGCGTGCCTGGGGAGGTGAGCAAGCAAAGCCTCACTTTGACTCAACCTGCTGGGAGACTTTCCTCAGCGCCAGGCCAGCTGGATAGCTCTTTAGAAGTAGAAAGGCACAAAGACTTAGTGACTAAACCCACAAAACTCCGGGCTGAGCCTGACCTGGCTTCCTTCCTCCCTCCCTTCCACTCTTCCTCCCTTCCTTTCCTTTTTATTCAATGAGAGGAAGGGAGGCAGAGAGACAGACTCCCGCATGTACCCCGACCCGGATCCACCCGGCATGCCCACCGGGGGGCAATGCTCTGCCCATCTGGGGCGTTGCTTCGTTGCAACCAGAGCCATTCTAGCGCCTGAGGCAGAGGCCATGGAGCCATCCTCAGTGCCCGGGGCCAACTTTGCTCCAATGGAGCCTTGGCTGCGGGAGGGGAAGAGAGAGACAGAGAGGAAGGAGAGGGGGGAAGGTTGGAGAAGCAGATGGGCGCTTCTCCTGTGTGCCCTGACTGGGAATCAAACCGGGGACTTCCACAAACCAGGCTGATGCTCTACCACTGAGCCAACTTGCCCGGGCCTGGCTTCTAATTCTAATTGATGCCCTGTTCACTGAGAAGTCCCAAGTAAGTTATTTAACCTCCTGAAGCCTCAGTTTTCTCATGCATTAAAAGGGACCCATTATGGTGCCTACTTTACAGGATTATTGTAAAAATTAGGGGTGAGGATGAGAATGAAATGTACTTTGCACAGTATCTGGTGCTCTGCAAGGCCTCAAAGATTTGTTAACAAAACTTAAAGATATATAAATATGTGCTTTTTCATCAGAAGATCCAGAGGAAGGGTGATATCCTTTGTAGCAAAGGAGAGGGAGCAAAGAGGTCACTTTACAGCAGGACAATGTATGTGGCTGAACCCTGCAAAAACCAGAAGAGAGAGTTGCAAAGAGCATTCACCCTGGCCTTTGTGTCAGGCTGATACTTTGCTTATTAACTATCCTTTCAAAAGGAAAATGTGCGGAAAACTGTTTAAAAGTATGATTCCATGAATGCTCAAAAACATTTCAGCGGTTTCAAAAATAAAAATACAGCAATGCTCCTCTAATTAAATTCTTTTAGAGGTTTTATTCTAAAGGAGTGATTTAAACCCCCCAGTCGGGTTAGGACTGCCATCGGGCAATGAGATCGCTTGTGTCAACATTTTTTTCAAGGGGTGGGCTGTCGTATACATGTAATTATTATTTAACTCTATGCACGTATTAGGAGAGTAATCTTCTGATTGTCAAGGAGGTCCAAGGAGAGATGTCAGTGCTTTCTTGTTTTGTTTTGATGGTAGAAGATTGTAACGGAGGAGACGTGGGCGTTTCCTTATTATACCAAGAATCACTCGGGACGTAGAAGAAGGTAGATGCTGTTTGGCGGCCTATCTTGAAGTCAAACCAAAGAACTGTCATCGCTCCAAGGGTAGCTCTTTGGTTTGTTTTATTTTTATTTTATCTTTATTTTTTTGTATTTTTCTGAAGTGAGAAGCGGGGAGGCAGACAGACAGACTCCCACATGCGCCCGACTGGGATCCACCCGGCACGCCCACCAGGGGGCGATGCTCTGCCCATCTGGGGTGTTGCTCTGTTGCAACCAGAGCCATTCTAGCGCCTGGGGCAGAGGCCATGGAGCCATCCTCAGTGCCCGGGCCAACTTTGCTCCAATGGAGCCTTGGCTGCGGGAGGGGAAGAGAGAGACAGAGAGGAAGGAGAAGGGGAGGGGTGGAGAAGCAGATGGGCGCTTCTCCTGTGTGCCCTGGCCGGGAATCGAACCCGGGACTTCCACACTCTGGCTCTACCGCTGAGCCAACTGGCCAGGGCTCCATTTTTATTTTTAAAGCAATATTCTTGTACCACCTCTTCTTTATCCAGTCCTCTAGTGAAGGACGCTTGGGTTGTCTCCACGTCTTGGCCGCTGTGAGTAATGCTGCGATGAACACATGAGCATGGGGGTGCCTGTGTCTTTTAGGAATGCATGTTCTCACGTTTTCCTGATGGACACACATGAGAACACCACTCAGCCATCAGAAGAGATGAAATACTGCTCTCTGTGATGACATGGATGGGTCTTGAGGGCATCACGGTAAGTGAAACAAGTCAGATGGGAGAAACCAAGAACCGTATGATGCCACGCGTCTGAGGGGCAGAGACCTGCAGGCAGCAAGTGAACAAACGAGGCAAACACACGAAACAGAAACTCCGGGACACAGACCACAGGACGGTGGTGGCCAGAGGGGGAGGCGGTGGGCAGTGGAGAAAGCTCCCGGGACTCGAATCTACGGTGCCGGAAGGAGAGGCGACTGGGTGGCGAACATGCAATACAGTACACAGATCACGCCTCGTAGACTTGTCCACACGCAATACAGTACACAGATCACGCCTCGTAGACTTGTCCACACGCAATACAGTACACGGATCACGCATCGTAGACTTGTCCACACGCAATACAGTACACAGATCACGCCTCGTAGACTTGTCCACACGCAATACAGTACACGGATCACGCATCGTAGACTTGTCCACACGCAATACAGTACACAGATCACGCATCGTAGACTTGTCCACACGCAATACAGTACACGGATCACGCATCGTAGACTTGTCCACACGCAATACAGTACACAGATCACGCCTTGTAGACTTGTCCACACGCAATACAGTACACGGATCACGTATCATAGACTTGTCCACACACAATACAGTACACGGATCACGCATCATAGACTTGTCCACACGCAATACAGTACACAGATCATGCATCGTAGACTTGTCCACACGCAATACAGTACACAGATCACGCATCGTAGACTTGTCCACACGCAATACAGTACACGGATCACGCCTCGTAGACTTGTCCACACGCAATACAGTACACGGATCACGCATTGTAGACTTGTCCACATGCAATACAGTACACAGATCACGCATCGTAGACTTGTCCACACGCAATACAGTACACGGATCACGCCTCGTAGACTTGTCCACACGCAATACAGTACACGGATCACGCATCGTAGACTTGTCCACACGCAATACAGTACACGGATCACGCATTGTAGACTTGTCCACATGCAATACAGTACGCAGATCACGCCTCGTAGACTTGTCCACACGCAATACAGTACGCAGATCACGCATCGTAGACTTGTCCACACGCAATACAGTACACGGATCATGCCTCGTAGACTTGTCCCCTTGAAACCAACACAATCTCATGAACCAAGGTCACCCCACCAAGTTTAATTAAAATGTTTAAATATATATATATTTTTGTCAAAGGTCATTATTGCCCAGAAAGAAGGAATGCAAAAGGAATTCCCAGAAACCCAGCCCTTCCCCCACCCCCTGGTGTGGTCACCACGCAGTGACCGAGGGCCAAGCACGCCCAGCGGAGAAACTGTCTCGGGCCGGGCTGACCAGCGGCCCTTCCGCGCTCTGAGTCCGTGTGTCCACACGTGTGCGCTGGAGAAAGGGACATATTTCCGCAATGGGTCACCTTCCGTGCCGGCCTGGCTGGACGAAGGGACGCCCCGGTAGCTGGTGAAAGGTTATCTCTGGGGGTGTGTCTGTGACGGTTGATTTTGTAGACTGAGTAAAGAAGACCCTCAAACACCTCGGGTGGGGCCGTCCAATCCACCGCAGGCCCCACTGGGATGAAAAAGGCAGGGAAGGGCAGGCTCGCTCTCTCTTCTTGAGCTGGGGCGTCCACCTTGTCCTGCTCTGGACATCAGGGCTCCGGGTACTTACACCACCAGCTCCCCGGCTCTCAGGCCTCGGACTTGGACTGACCACCCCTGCCCCCCCCCCCCCAGGGCGTTCCTGGGCCTCCAGTTACGGGCAGCAGACCATGGGACTCCGCAGCCTCCACAGAACTGCACAGCCAACTCCTAGGGTCGATCTCTTACATGCGACTCTCTGCACCCCGGCGGCTGGCTTCTCTGGAGCTCCCTCCCTGGCCCGGTTTCTTAGGGCGTCGGTGTGAGCCGCGCCCTGCATGGGAGCCATGGGCGGACCGGAGGGAGAGGGTCGCCGTCCGAGGGCTGGCAGGTGTCGGGACAGAGACCCCGCAGGCGTGGGGTGGAGGTTTGGAATGATGAGACCCCGCACACACGTGGGATGGAAGTTTGGAATGATGAGACCCCGCACACGTGTGGGATGGAAGTTTGGAATGATGAGACCCCCGCACACACGCGTGGGGTGGAAGTTTGGAATGATGAGACCCCGCAGGCGTGGGGTGGAGGTTTGGAATGATGAGACCCCGCACACGCGTGGGGTGGAAGTTTGGAATGATGAGACCCCCGCACACGCGTGGGATGGAAGTTTGGAACGATGAGACCCCGCACACGCGTGGGATGGAACTTTGGAATGATGAGACCCCGCACACACGTGGGGTGGAAGTTTGGAATGATGAGACCCCGCACACGCGTGGGATGGAAGTTTGGAATGATGAGACCCCGCACACGTGTGGGATGGAAGTTTGGAATGATGAGACCCCGCACACGCGTGGGATGGAAGTTTGGAATGATGAGACCCCGCACACACGTGGGGTGGAAGTTTGGAATGATGAGACCCCGCACACGCGTGGGATGGAAGTTTGGAATGATGAGACCCCGCACACGTGTGGGATGAAGGTTTGGAATGATGAGACCCCGCACACGCGTGGGATGGAAGTTTGGAATGATGAGACCCCGCACACGCGTGGGATGGAAGTTTGGAATGATGAGACCCCGCACACACGTGTGGGATGGAAGTTTGGAATGATGAGACCCCGCACACGCGTGGGATGGAGGTTTGGAATGATGAGACCCCGCACACATGTGGGGTGGAAGTTTGGAATGATGAGACCCCGCACACGCGTGGGATGGAACTTTGGAATGATGAGACCCCGCACACATGTGGGGTGGAAGTTTGGAATGATGAGACCCCGCACACGCGTGGGATGGAACTTTGGAATGATGAGACCCCGCACACGCGTGGGATGGAAGTTTGGAATGATGAGACCCCGCACACGCGTGGGATGGAAGTTTGGAATGATGAGACCCCGCACACGCGTGGGATGGAAGTTTGGAATGATGAGACCCCGCACACGTGGGGTGGAGGTTTGGAATGATGAGACCCCCGCACACGCGTGGGGTGGAAGTTTGGAATGAGGAGACCCCCGCACACGCGTGGGATGGAAGTTTGGAATGATGAGACCCCGCACACGCGTGGGATGGAAGTTTGGAATGATGAGACCCCGCACACGTGGGGTGGAGGTTTGGAATGATGAGACCCCCGCACACGCGTGGGGTGGAAGTTTGGAATGATGAGACCCCGCACACGTGTGGGATGAAGGTTTGGAATGAGGAGACCCCGCACACATGTGGGGTGGAAGTTTGGAATGATGAGACCCCGCACACGCGTGGGGTGGAAGTTTGGAATGATGAGACCCCGCACACGTGGGGTGGAGGTTTGGAATGATGAGACCCCCGCACACGCGTGGGGTGGAAGTTTGGAATGATGAGACCCCGCACACGCGTGGGGTGGAAGTTTGGAATGATGAGACCCCGCACACGCGTGGGGTGGAAGTTTGGAATGAGGAGACCCCGCACACATGTGGGGTGGAAGTTTGGAATGATGAGACCCCGCACACGCGTGGGGTGGAAGTTTGGAATGAGGAGACCCCCGCACACGCGTGGGATGGAAGTTTGGAATGATGAGACCCCGCACACGCGTGGGATGGAAGTTTGGAATGATGAGACCCCGCACACGTGGGGTGGAGGTTTGGAATGATGAGACCCCCGCACACGCGTGGGGTGGAAGTTTGGAATGATGAGACCCCGCACACGTGTGGGATGAAGGTTTGGAATGAGGAGACCCCGCACACATGTGGGGTGGAAGTTTGGAATGATGAGACCCCGCACACGCGTGGGGTGGAAGTTTGGAATGATGAGACCCCGCACACATGGGGTGGAGGTTTGGAATGATGAGACCCCCGCACACGCGTGGGGTGGAAGTTTGGAATGATGAGACCCCGCACACGCGTGGGGTGGAAGTTTGGAATGATGAGACCCCGCACACGCGTGGGGTGGAAGTTTGGAATGAGGAGACCCCGCACACATGTGGGGTGGAAGTTTGGAATGATGAGACCCCGCACACACGTGGGGTGGAAGTTTGGAATGATGAGACCCCGCACACGTGGGATGGAGGTTTGGAATGATGAGACCCCGCACACGTGGGATGGAGGTTTGGAATGATGAGACCCCGCACACACGTGGGATGGAGGTTTGGAATGATGAGACCCCGCACACGCGTGGGGTGGAAGTTTGGAATGATGAGACCCCGCACACGCGTGGGATGGAGGTTTGGAATGATGAGACCCCTCACACGCGTGGGATGGAAGTTTGGAAATAACGACCAAAGTTGGGATGGGAGGCCACCAGGCAAGCACAAGAAACTCTCTCAGAAATGCTGGAACTCGGATGACGTGTCTGTGACTCACAGTTCAGAAGGGGGTTCGCCCCTGAAAGAGGGGGGTCTGTGTGTATGACCTGGAGCGGAGCGGAGTGGAGCAAACGTCCCCTCGGGTTCTCGACACGGTTCTGTGTTTTCTGAAATCTGTCAGACAGAGGTCCCTTGGCGGGCAGTGGAGACCTACCGGCATCAGCCCACTACTGAAAGTTTGTGTCTGTCGTTTCCTGCCCGGGGTCCCCTGCCGGCCGAGGGAGGAATGGGGTGGAGTCTCGTCTCCACTGGGTTTACCAAGCCGTCCCCCAAGCAGCTGGGCTGACTGGGAGAGGCACCTTGGTCTCTTTGTGTTGGAGGTGGTCCTGGGCCTGCATGAGGGATCCCTTCACTGGGGTTTGAGCCAAATAGGGACGTCCGACACTGGGTCATCCAGGCCCTGGGTCCAGTGGGGCACCGTGAGCACATTCTTACCTTCCAGCGCCCCTTCCACCAATTGTACTTCCAAAGGAAGGTTTCCTGCCGATGACTGGTATCAGAGAGAGAAAAGAGAAGCTGTGTTTCACCTGACCGGTGGTGGCACAGCGGATGGAGCATTGACCTGGGACGCTGCGGTTCTGGGGTCGAAACCCTGAGGTCACTGGCTGAACGCAGGCTCACCAGCTTGAGCGTGGGGTCATAGACACGACTCCACGGTCACCGGCTTCAGCCCAAAGGTGGCTGGCTTGAAGCTCAAGGTCGCTGGCTTAAGCAAAGGGTCACTGGCTCTGCTGTAGCCCCCCCCCCCATCCCAAGTCAAGGCACATATGAGAAAGCAATCGATGAACCACTAAAGTGACGCAACTATGAGTTGATGCCTCTCATCTCTCTCCCTTCCTGTCTCTTTCACTAAAAAAAAAAAAAAAAAAAAAAAAAAGAAAAAGCTACATTCCAGTTTGTTTATTGCTCTAAAGCATCTGTTCCTTGGCTGTGTTTTGCCGGGAGACCTGGCAACTCGTATTCATAAACAGGCTGCTCTGGGTTTAATTGTGCAGCTAACTCGTGGTATAAAGTGGGGTCCGCAGCGGCCCCGACCGTTTCTGGGGAAGAAGCGAATGAGCCCCCAGGGCGGAGGCGGATCTGACCGCGGGGGGGGGGGGCACAGCGGGCGCGCCCCCACCCCCCCGGGGCCCTGACTTCTGCAGGGCCCCGCAAAACCCCAACTTGACACTTGACACTTTTTTCTAATGACACCAAGTTTGGTTTCCTATGCATCATTTTAACATGAATAGTGCAAACTATTTTTTATTGATTTAAAAATATGGTTAACATGTATTTTTATTTCTCCTGTCTCTCTCTTTTTTTTTAAGGGCCCAATATTTTTTATTCTGCACCCGGGGGCCTCAACCGACCTTCATCCGCCTCTGCTGTAGGGCCCCTTTGTCCAGAAGATGCTCTGTGTGTGTAACGGCTCCACCCCCCCCCCCCGTAAGCAACACACACTTAGCTCTCAGGCTGGGGGTGCGAGGGAGCCTGGGTCCCATGAGCCCCCAGAGGCAGGCTCATTTCTGATGACCTGACCTCAGAGACAGCCGGGCTGGGCCAGAGAGGGTCCATCGAAACCTCTGACTCCCAGCATGGACTCCCGGGGGGGGGGGGGGGGCTGGATGCAGCCGCCATGTCCCAGACCCTCTGTGGGCGGTGTGCCCAAGCCCACCTCCCCTCCTGACACGCCGGGCGAGGTGCCTGCTGCCCCTGAGGGAAGCGTGCCCGCTCTGTTCCCAGGCGAGGGGCATCCCTGGACTGGGGTGGCGCCCGGGCGTTGTTCTGAAGTGGAGGCTTAGGAGCATACGGTGGGGGGAGGCTGTCCCTTTCCCAGCCACCTCTCACGGAGGCCTCTCACGTTAAAAAGACAGAGACAGGGGCGGTGGTCGTGTGCCACGTAAGAGAGAAAGACATCATGGTTTAGGGCTCACGATGTGTCCGGGGGAGCAAGGTAGATGTCAAGATGGATCAGACTTTTTTTTTTTTTGTATTTTTCTGAAGTGAGAAGCAGGGAAGCAGAGAGACAGACTCCCGCATGCGCCTGACTGGGATCCACCCGGCATGCCCACCAGGGAGCGATGCTCTGCCCATCTGGGGTGTTGCTCTGTTGCAACCAGAGCCATTCTAGCGCCTGAGGCAGAGGCCATGGAGCCATCCTCAGCGCCCGGGGCCAACTTTGCTCCAATGGAGCCTCGGCTGCAGGAGGGGAAGAGAGAGACAGAGAGGAAGGAGAGGGGGAGGGGTGGAGAAGCAGATGGGCGCTTCTCCTGTGTGCCCTGGCCGGGAATCGAACCCGGGATGTCCATTTGTCAGGCTGACGCTCTACCACTGAGCCAACTGGCCAGGGCCTAGAAGTGACATGTTCATTTCTCCCTGCATCCATTCTTTTTACTTTTATTTTTTTTGGAACTAGGACGTGAGGAGGGGTGTGATTAATTGCTAATGTCAAACTGCAACAGAAGGAAGTATATAGTTCAGCCATCATCTCATATTTTATCAGCAAGCAAAAAACAAAACAAAACAACAAAACACCCCTCCCCAACCAGCCGAGAGCTTATTCCAGCCACTCGAATGACTTCCCGAGACAGCTCACTCCATTTCTTTCTTGTTGTGGTTGCTGTTGTTGTTCGTGCCAAATGTGAGCCGCGTGAGCTTCCTTCCCCTCCATCGTCCGTCCGCGGCCCGTGGTGGGTGGGTCTTCTGCGAGCCGGTCTCCACCTGACGGCTTTTCAGACCCTTCTGTGGTGGAGCCGTCCTGTCCTGGCACAATCGCTCCTTTTCCGGCCAGTCCTGCCCATTGGAACAGTCCTTTCCCGCTGGTGTCCTATGGCCCCTCCAATCTTCCGGCCGGCTCTCTTCACGGCTGTGGGAGCCCTCGGCGTTGCCGGGCTGCGGTCTGTCCCGGCGGGCACCTGCCCGACAGGGCGTGGTGGGCAACGTGCCCTCGAGCTTTGCCCTCTCAGGGCGGTGGCAGCCAGCACCCGCGGTCAGCGTCCTCGGGAACTGGCACCTGCTGGAGGGGGACCGTGTTCCAGGAGGGCTGTAGAGCGATCTGAATCTGCCCCAGACGGAGCGTATGGTGAGCAGGGAGCTGCCGCGCTCGGAGAATCGGAACGCGGTCACGCGCACCCCCCTCGCTGACCCCCCGGGATGCTCTTTGGAAATCTCACACAGGCTACTTTCCTATTTTTTTTTTCAAACCAAGTCAGAAATAAAGATTTCCATGGGGCCCTGGCCGGTTGGCTCAGCGGTAGAGCGTCGGCCTGGCATGCGGGGGACCCCGGTTCGATTCCCGGCCAGGGCACATAGGAGAAGCGCCCATTTGCTTCTCCACCCCTCCGCTGCGCCTTCCTCTCTGTCTCTCTCTTCCCCTCCCGCAGCCGAGGCTCCATTGGAGCAAAGATGGCCCGGGCGCTGGGGATGGCTCTGTGGCCTCTGCCTCAGGCGCTAGAGTGGCTCTGGTTGCAACAGAGTGACGCCCCGGAGGGGCAGAGCGTCGCCCCTGGTGGGCGTGCCGGGTGGATCCCAGTCGGGCGCATGCGGGAGTCTGTCTGACTGTCTCTCCCCGTTTCCAGCTTCAGAGGAATACAGAGAGAGAGAGAAAAAAAAAAAGATTTCCATGGGAAAAACATTTCGGCGATAAAATGTTGGCAAGCGGTTTTACACAATATAGCAAAGGCTATAAAACCACAACAACAGCCACACGCACACAGTGAGGACCAACTCGGACGTGTCCCCGACGCACAGCCTCTTCCTGGCCGCCGGTCACAACCGCGCGCCCTCCAGCCCCTGGCTGGTCCTCCGGCCTCCGACCAGATGTTCGTTAAGTGCCAATTATATGCTGAGAACTTGAGGATCTTTCCAACGGTGACATTAAGCGAAGGGCCTTGGGCCCCGGTTTCTGAGATGCTATGAAGGACCCTCTCCAGCTTCCCGGGGTCACTGGAGACCTCTCTGTCCCCACATTGCTGAGAAGTTAGAACTGCCGGGCCCGTCCCCACTGCAAACCTGTGTGCCCCTCCCACAGCTTCCTGTGGACTCTGCTTTCTCTCCACAAGGTTCCCCCAGAGTCTTGCTATTCTGACGTGGGCAGGATGTGCACTCTGGTCCCTGGTCGGAGCACAGAGGGGGCTGGTGACTGAGGGGAGACGGGGAAACAGAGGAAGCTGGTAGGGACAGGGTAAGAGGCAGGACCTGCGGGCGGCTCTCAGAGCCTCACCTTGTAGACCATTCTCTGCACGTGACTGTAAAGATGTCCCCTGTAAAGATGTCCCCGGGCACAGTTGGAGGTCCCAGAGGAAAAAGGACTCATTTCTATCAGAAGTCCATTAGAGCCTTGACCAGGTGATGGCACAGTGGATAGAGCATCAGACCGGGACACAGAGGACCCAGGTTGGAAACCCTGAGGTCACCAGCTTGAGTGCGGGGTCACTGGCTTGAGCCCAAAGGTTGCTGGCTTGAGCAAAGGGTCACTCAGTCTGCTGTAGCCCCCCCGCCCCCCGTCAAGGCACATATGAGAAAGCAGTCAATAAACAACTAAGGTGCCACAACAAAGAATTGATGCTTCTCATCTCTCTCCCTTCCTGTCTGTCCCTCTCTCTCTCTCTGTCTCTGTCAAAAAAAAGTCCATTAGATCATATCCTGGGGGAACTCTGATTGGCTCCTTTCGAGTCACATGCCATCCCCGAACCCATCCCTCGTGCCCCCTCCAGGGATGGGGTGCCTGCTGTGGTCTCATGACCCCTCCCTCAACCAGGGCCACCTGGCACAGAGGCGGTTCCCCAGAGAAAAGCCCGGGTCCAGTGCCAGCCGGACAGGGGACCAGATGCCAGGCAGGCGAGCCCGACCGAGCTGGTCCACGCCCCCTGACGTCAGCGCTTCCTCCCCTCGGCACCGTTACCGGACAGGGGACAAGCTGAGCCGGGGACTCTGCAGACCTGAGCCTTTCCTCAGTCCCTCGATCACTCTCTCACCCTTGGTGGGGGGCCGGCGGCCCCTGGAGAGCCCGGGGTGGGGGCTGGGCTCTAGGCTGCAGGAAGCTGGGCGGGGCTGGGGGCGGGTGCTCTCTCTCTCTCTCTCTCTCTCTCTCTCTCTCTTTCTCTCTCGCCCGGACCCACCCCTTACCTGCTGGGCAGTCGTGGTCTCCCTCCCAGGCCAGCGGCCCCTGGGCCCCGTCTGGGTGCCTGGCCGTGGAAAACCCTGCGCTCTGGGGGCCAGAGGAGCACAGTACCTGCCTCACCCACTGTGGGCGCCGAGGGAGAGACGTCAGACCTCACGCCTGGCCGGAGAAGTCGGCAGTGGCGTCGCGACCCACAGAGTAACTTCACCCCAGCGGACAGACGGACGGACGGATGGACAGAGGGCGGTGCCCGCCGGGTGGGCAGCCGCATTGCTGCTGCAGCGACTCAGCTCGTGAGCTCCGCGCGCCTCTCTCCCCTCGACACACCTTACCCGCCGTTCCTCTCACGGACGACGGGGCCGGCCCACTAGAGACAGGCGCGCCCACGGCACACCCCTGGGGGGGACCCCCCGCGGGGCGACCCACTCAGCAGAGGGCGCTCAACCCCTGCCCCATCCACCGTCTGCCCGCCTCCTCCCCAGGGCACGGCGCCCGGCACGCAGACACTGGCAGGGACAGACGGACGCCACAGAGGGCTGAGCTCCCTCCCCCTGGGGGAGGTCAGGGACCCGGGCAGGGGACGGGACAGCTCCCGACACAGCCACACCCTGCAGGGCTTTGGGGCAGCGCCGCTCCTGAGGCGGTTGGTTGGCTTCTGTGGGAATCTCCCCAAAACCAATCAATCTGGTGACCTGCTCGGAGAGCAGAGACTGCTTGGGGCTGTCGAGACACAGACGGCAGGCTGGTGATGACATTGTACCCACGTTGAGCATGTAGCCAAGAGCCCGGACCATCTGTGACTGTAGATAGATGATCCTGGCACTGGCAGGTGGAGGCTGGTGCTGATCTCTTAAAAATGAAGTACAAAATAACTACTTTTTTCTCACTCTTCTCTACCAAAACAACAACAAAACAAACAGACAAACAAACAAACAAACAAAAACTACTGCAGGACGACGCAGAAAGGGCTTTGGGCGAACGCCAGCAGAATGTCTGTTCTCTGCCCCTTTCTTCCCTGACTTCATCTCCGATCCTTTCCCACCTCCCTCCCCCCCACTCCTGCCTCACCGGCTATTTTGCAGCTGAAGACGCCAGGCACATTCCTACCACAGGACCTTTGCACATGTTCTCTCTGGGTGGAAAGCTCTTCCCGCAGATCTCCATGCCTCCCTTCCCGGGAAAGACATCCCTGACCGGTGTATTTAAGCTTATAGCGCCCTCCCCCGTACTCCTTAACCTCACTCCTTTCATTTCTCTGCATCACTCACCAACTTTTAATATACTCCACCGTTTATTATCTCTGTTGCTTGGATCATGTCAGGCCCACTATCCTTCCGTGTTTCACGTCTCCCCCGGGGTGGGGTGATGGAGGTGGCCCTTGTGCGCAGTGATAACTCACACTTGTCCACGGACAGGAAAAGTTGATCCCTTTCTGATCGCTCCCTGTTTAGTCAAGGACAAAGTCTCGGTTTGGTGTTACTGTGTCTCTAACATATTACTCTCCTTGAGAAAGAGAGAGAGAGAGAGCAGCTCTCAGGCTCTGGGCTGTCAGCAGACAACGGAGTCCAATCCGAAGCAGATAGCTTCATTTTGTTTGTGTTGTGTTTATTTCTTTGGCAAAAGACAGGTTTTCCGTTGCCCTGGCCGGTTGGCTCAGCGGTAGAGCGTCAGCCTAGAGTGCGGGGGACCCGGGTTCGATTCCTGGCCAGGGCACACAGGAGAAGCGCCCATCTGCTTCTCCACCCCTCCCCCTCTCCTTCCTCTCTGTCTCTCTCTTCCCCTCCCGCAGCAGAGGCTCCACTGGAGCAAAGATGGCCCGGGTGCTGGGGATGGCTCCTTGGCCTCTGCCCCAGGCGCTAGAGTGGCTCTGGTCGCGGCAGAGCGACGCCCCGGAGGGGCAGAGCATCGCCTCCTGGTGGGCATGCCGGGTGGATCCCGGTTGGGCACATGCGGGAGTCTGTCTGACTGTCTCTCCCCGTTTCCAGCTTCAGAAAAATATAAAAATACAAAAAAACAAAAACAAAAACAAAACAAAAAAAGACAGGTTTTCCGTTGACCCTCATGATAACATTGTACTTTCAAGATTGTATTTTCCAGTTTAAGTTAGACGATCATGAAGGGGCGACGGGAAGGACAGATGTTTAGGGAACTGGAGTATAAACAACAGCGTCTGAATAACCTCCTGCAAGGCGCTCAGCCTTCCCACCGTCGGTACTCGGGGTCTCTCACGTCCGTTCCTGCACCGTGGACGACGGACAGGCAGCAGCAGCGGGGTCCCCTCGCGCCGGCCACCCCTCCCCCGTAGCCCTGCCCCGAACGGGTGTCCTGGCGCTGTCTTCTGGGGGAACTCCCGTTCGTGCCTCTGAAGAGGTCAGCGTCAACATCACCTCCTCTGAGAAGCCCTTCATGACTCTTCTGTGCAAGACGACATTCGATCTGTGCTCCTCCCCGCCGCCTGACCACCTTGTCGACGGCTCTATTATCGCGATAATCCCACGGCACCGTCTTCCTCGTTTAGACAGCAGCCCCTTGAAGGACACACCGTCCTATCTGTTCCTCGTCATACCTGCCACACCTGGTGCATATCAGATGCTAAACGATGTTGGGTGGAATACTACCTCACAGACACTCTCTAGGACAATCTGGTTGCCTGGCGCGTTGGCGTTCTGGGGATAAGTCTGGGATGAAATCCTAGCAGATGCTGGCCTGAGCCCTCCTCGGGGTCCATTGTGACCCTGGGACTCCCTGGGATGTCCAGATCCTGTCCTCTGTCCAGGTGATTAATTCCCAGCCTGGCACAAAAGGCATAGGCGTCCTCCCCCATACACTGAGTCCCCCTGGCCAATGGAGTGCGTCAGAATGGACTTCCATTTCCCTGCCCGCTTTTGTTTTATTTTATTTTATTTTACATATTTATTCAGTGAGAAGAAGGGAGGGAGAGGAGAGGGAGAGACAGACTCCCGCATGTGCCACGACCGGGATCCACTCAACAAGCCCACTAGGGGGCGATGCTCTGCCCATCTGGGGCCTTTGCTCTGTTGTTCAGCAGCTGAGCTCTTCTTAGCACCTGAGGCAGAGGACATGGAGCCATCCTCAGTGACCGGGGCCAACTTGCTCCAATGGAGCCATGGCTGCAGGAATTAAAGAGAGAGAGATAGAGAGAAAGGAGAGGGAGAGGGGTGGAGAAGCAGATGGGCACTTCTCTTATGTGCCCTGGCCGGCAATCAAACCCGGGACTTCTACATGCTGGGCCAACGCTCTACCACTGAGCCAACCAGCCAGGGCCTCCCTGCCCACTTTAAACCACACAGAAAGGCTTCAGCCAGGCGAGCACTGCTGGTCTGTCTCCCCAGCCTTGAGCAATGCCTCATGTGGATTTAACTAGCTGGAAAGTTTGAGGAAGTGACCAACCGTACTGTGGCCAGCCTCCCTCCAGATCCCTGCTGGAACCAGCTGTCCCCAAACATAGGTATTCTCTGTCTCTCTGGGCCATCAGTGCCACGCCACGGGGCAGCTGAGCGGGATGCCTGCAGTCGCCCGGTTCCTGGGCGTGCAAACCCTGGTGACCAGGTGGGTGAGTGTGACTCAGCAGGATGGTTAGCAGGCTCTTCTGACTACGTTCTGAAGCCACCCGCGTCGGTGACGGAGCTGGCATTTTGATCGCCACGTCTGACCCGACTCCGTTGGTTCTGAACTTGGGAAGGGAAGAGAAGAACGCTGTCTTATGGACGGCCCTCCTCACACCCCGACTTCCAACAGAGTGAAAAGTCTTGGATGTCTACAGAGGCCAGAAGTCACGCTCAGGCAGGGGACTTGAGTGGCTCCCTGGGGTGGGGGTGGGAGGGTCTCTGCTAAGGGCGAAACGGGGCGTGCTGTCGGAAGACTGTCCCAGGCCAAAGCTCCAGCGCCCCAGCCCCCTTTAAGGGGATCTGGCTTGTGTGACAGCCCCATCATGGCAAGAGTCCACCAATTTAGGGTCCACCTGTCCCCTTCTCTGCTTCTGCCCTTCCCAGTTCCCCCGCCAACCTCTCACGATGACCTCACTCTCCCAACTGTGGCATCAGGTGTGGTGACAAAGGGCCCGCGTCAGGTCATCCCCCCACCCCCACCCCAGGCACCTCTGGGAGAGCCGGTGCAGTGACCGTATGTCTGGTGTCCGTCTTCCCTTCTTTAATGGCAGTGCCGGTGATACCAACCTTGCAGGGCACGTGCTGAGCCTGACGCCTGCCCCGTGGTCCCTGCTCTGTCGATCTTGACTGCTGTGACCAGGGTCCCACTTGGACATGATGCCACAGCCCTGGCCTTCAGCACCCCTTCTCGTTCTTGGTATTGACCCTCACCATGCCGACGGCAGGTAAAAGTCCTGCCCACTGCACCCGCCCAGCCCTAGCGGAAACAGAGAGGCGTCTGCCCACGCTGCCTCCCCTCCCCACAGGGCTTCTAGAAGGATCGGACACGCCCCAGAGTGTCCAGACCCAGGCAGTGCTCCTGGGGCTGTAACCCCCGGTGAATCTCTTCAGAGGGTCTTGGGGACTCAGAACACGAGGCCTCTTGGGTGCTTTAGTGGCTCAGGGACGTAGGACCCAGAGATCTGAGGAGAACAGGACTCCGTCGTTGGCCCAGATGGCTCGGCTTCCTGGGGCCGCAGGGACCTGTCCCGACGGTGACCGGCTCCAGCCCCAGCAGCTGCCTCTGCCAGTTCTCAGCAGGGATGTTCCCAGTGAATAATGCCTCTTCTTCCCAGACAGCATATGGCCTTGGCTCAGCTTGGCATTGAAGAGGCCCAGACACTCACAGCCAGCCACATGGGCCCCCTGCCTAAGCGACTCCGGCCCAGCCAGGCCGTGGCGAGGAAACCCAGGCTGGAGGACAGGAGCGGGTCCCGCTGCGGACCAGGCTGGAGGGGGAAGCAGAGCACGGGTCCCCACTGGAGTCACCCTGGTGCAGTCACCACGGAACCAGTTCCCGGCAAGTCCGAGAGCTTGGAGATGAGGTACGAGGAACACTCACCTCGGGGCGTCTCACTCAACACAGGCAGAGCAAGCAGCTGTCCAGTGTGGCGATCGGTCACGGCGGGGTCGGTTATTGCCAAACCGGCCACGGTAACATCCCTTCCTGTGTGAACCCCGTTTGGAAGGACCCTCCCACAGGGGGACTCCAAACTCGGCCACATGACTACTCGCTTTGGTCAACTGGATGGTAGCAAATGTAACACACGCAGACACTGGAAAAGTTCTTGCGCACTGAGGCTTGCCTGCTCGCTGCTTAGACCCCGTGGCCCACACCGAGCCTGCTGGAGGGACAGGGGACCACGCGGGGACGGGGTCCCCACCATCTCGGGCTCCCTGGACCCAGCCACCCACCACCAGCCAGCCCCGGTCGACCCACTCGTGGGCCACCGACGCGTGACTGAGTCCAGCCAAGTTCAGGGGAGGCTGGCCCGGGTCAGAAGGACTGCCCGGGTGAGCTCAGGCCAGACTGCCAACCGGCCGAGTGGCGGAGTTTTTCATACACCCCGATGTCTTGCAGCAGTTGGTTACACAATGCAAGTGAATCGGAACACCTGGCCTGGGTTCTGTGCTGTCAGAGACTGCCCGTGTAGACGTGGCTTAACCCGGCTGGACTCTGACACATCCCTCCAGAACAGCCATTTACAAACTCGTGCAAGAACAGAGGAAGTGGTTAGGTATCCAAAGTGACCTGTACAGGGCACAGAAGCCATCTGCCCTCGCTTGTCCCCTTCCGGTCCAGGTCCCCGGTCGCCCCAACGTTTCCGTCAGAGACAAGTAGAGGTCAAGCGAAAACGGCCCAAGCAGCTGGCCCCTGAAGTGAGATGAGATCGAATGGCCACCTAACCGTCTACGACAATGTCCCACCCAGGCTTTGAACTTGGGGCTTTGAAGCTGCTTGGTGGTGTCCGCCTCCTCCGCCACGCCCCGTCTCACAACCCTTTTGTGTGATGGATTCTCGCCCGCGGGTGCCGACCCACCGGCTCAGAGACCGGGTCACGGGGGCCCTCCCTACGGGTGGACGGAGGGGCCAGGCTCTGAAATCTGCTCCGAGAACTCAGAGGTCCAGCGCTGGGATGACAGCACAGGGTCCCTATGCCGGCAAAACGCTGGTTGGCCACCACTCCCGTGCCCCGGGCGGGGGGAGGGCTTCCCGTGACCCGTCAGTCCTCCACACTAAGGCAGTGGCGTACAAACCAACATTGTCACCATTCTCGTGCCCCAGGGCGAGGGGGGCTTCCCGTGAACCGTCAGTCCTCCACGCTAACGCGGTGGCGTAGGAACCAACATTGTCACCATTCTCGTGCCCCGGGGGGGGGAGGGCTTCCCGTGAACCGTCAGTCCTCCACGCTAACGGGGTAGCGTAGGAACCAACATTGTCACCGCTTCACAGACGAGGCGCGGAGAGGTTCTTGGACGTGTGGCCACCTGGGTGGCGAGTGGGTGGAGCCAGGATGTGACACCAGGTCTCCTTCCGCGAGAGCCCGCGTTAGTTAGCCGGACTGTTCCGCGTTAAGTGGCTGAACGTCCGGAAATCGTCTACATAGCTCCTTCTTTCTCCCTCTGCCTCTCATAAACCCGCGTGAGGGCCCTCGGCAGGGACGCAGATGGCCTAAAAGAAGTCTGTATTTTGGATTCTTTGGGATGACTTTGGGAGGATCTTCTATTCTGGGGTTCAGAGCTGCCTCCGCCGCCCGCCTCCGCAGGGGAGCCCGCCGCCCCGGGGTGGGGGGTGCTGGCGTGGCCGGTTCAGACGCGCGCGTGGGTCAGGCAGGTCCCGGTGGGGTGAGCTGGGTGGGGTTCGGTGGGGAAGCGTGCGGGCAGCATGCCTCTCCTAAGGAGGACACTTCTTCCCAGATGATTGTTAGCAAGCAGGATGACGGGTCCGCAGCTGCCCAATCTCCCCGTGTTTGAAGACAAAGCCAGTAAGTAATTCAATTCCGTGCCATGTTTTTTTTATTTTTAAGTTGGTACCAAATTAAAAAAAAAAAAATTGTTTTCCTCTCAAATACCATGGGAGCCAAACAAAACTTTTCTTGGTCCAAATATTGCCCAAGAACAGCACCTGCTACATTCGGTGTCGGAGATAAAATTCAAGGTAAATGACAATAAGATCCAGGCTAAGTTAAAGGGGGGAATTTATCTTCTGGAAAATAAGTGCGGAATAAACATCTTTGGGGTCAATCCGAGGAGTGAAGGGTGGATCACCCAGCAGTCTTCCACGTGGGTCGCTCTCCAGGGCCTCCGAGCTGAAATCCTAAATAAACGTGCAGCTGACAAGTCAGACGACCTCCTGTGCAGAGCAGATTGGCAAGCCGGGCGCGGAGATGTTTATCTGCGTGTCTGCTGTGTGACCGGCTCTCTGGGCGTCCACGGCTCCCAGACCCCATCTCCGTCAACAGTCCACGGACGTCTGTAACCACGCCACGGCACCCGGCGGGGCGTCTGCTTGCGCTCACGCGGGGCCGGCTCCTCGAGGGCTGTTCCGGAGGCCTGTCCGCCCCGCCCGGGGGGAGCCACCCAGACCCTGGAAATGCCTCCTTGTCCCGGCCGACGTCCTTGTCTGAGCCACACGGATTCCCAGCCCAGGAAATGTTCCTGGTCCTCACTGCGTATCCCTGGGACCCGGCCTCCAAACACCAGGGCCCTGCGGGCAGCAGGATAGTGGACCGGGTCCATCCATTCGGCCTGCGTTTCCTGAGCATCTCCTACGTGCCAGGTCCTGTTCCAGAGTCCAGCGGACGGAACCAGAGACAACGCCCCCTGCCCCTGTGGATGCCATGTGGCTGTGGGGAGATGGAGGTAACAGGACACATCGAGGGAAGGTCCAGTGTGTCGGACGCAGGGGAGATGGACGTAACAGGACACATCAAGGGAAGGTCCAGTGTGTCAGACGCAGGGGAGATGGACGTAACAGGACACGTCAAGGGAAGGTCCAGTGTGTCGGACACGGGAGATGGACGTAACAGGACACATCGAGGGAAGGTCCAGTGTGTCGGACACAGGGGAGATGGACGTAACAGGACACATCAAGGGAAGGTCCAGTGTGTCGGACGCAGGGGAGATGGACGTAACAGGACACATCGAGGGAAGGTCCAGTGTGTCGGACACAGGGGAGATGGACGTAACAGGACACATCAAGGGAAGGTCCAGTGTGTCGGACACAGGGGAGATGGACGTAACAGGACACATCAAGGGAAGGTCCAGTGTGTCGGACGCAGGGGAGATGGACGTAACAGGACACATCAAGGGAAGGTCCAGTGTGTCAGACGCAGGGGAGATGGACGTAACAGGACACATCGAGGGAAGGTCCAGTGTGTCGGACACGGGAGATGGACGTAACAGGACACATCGAGGGAAGGTCCAGTGTGTCAGACGCAGGGGAGATGGACGTAACAGGACACATCGAGGGAAGGTCCAGTGTGTCGGACGCAGGGGAGATGGACGTAACAGGACACATCGAGGGAAGGTCCAGTGTGTCGGACACGGGAGATGGACGTAACAGGACACATCGAGGGAAGGTCCAGTGTGTCAGACGCAGGGGAGATGGACGTAACAGGACACATCGAGGGAAGGTCCAGTGTGTCAGATGCAGGGGAGATGGACGTAACAGGACACATCGAGGGAAGGTCCAGTGTGTCGGACACGGGAGATGGACGTAACAGGACACATCGAGGGAAGGTCCAGTGTGTCGGACACGGGAGATGGACGTAACAGGACACATCGAGGGAAGGTCCAGTGTGTCAGACGCAGGGGAGATGGACGTAACAGGACACATCCAGGGAAGGTCCAGTGTGTCGGACGCAGGGGAGATGGACGTAACAGGACACATCCAGGGAAGGTCCAGTGTGTCGGACGCAGGGGAGATGGACGTAACAGGACACATCGAGGGAAGGTCCAGTGTGTTGGACTCAGGGGAGATGGACGTAACAGGACACATCCAGGGAAGGTCCAGTGTGTTGGACGCAGGCTGAGGAGGAGAAGGAAGCCGGGACAGGAGGCTACAGGCCGAGGGAGGTCAGCGCTCCACACAGGGAGCCCAGGGGAGGCCTCGCCTGGAAGGGGGCTGTTTGAGCAGAGACGTAAAGGACGTTGAGGGAGGGGGGGCACAAGCATTCCCGGCGGGGGGACCGGGGGTGTGGCGCTGCAGGTGGCACGGTGCCCGGTGTACCCTGGGGACAGAGGGCGAGGAGGACGCCCGGGTTGCTGGAAGGGGCACAGGGGAGGGGTCGCGGGAGAGGAGGTCAGAGAGACAAAGCGGACGAGGCCGGAGGTGGCGGAAGGACTTGTCCGTTCCTCCGGAATGGAACCAGAAGCAGACGGCCTGGGTTGCTGTGCTGGGCACAGATGGCGGAGAGGAGAGGACAGGGAAGCAAGAATCAGTTCGGAGGCTGCCGACCGTCACCCAGGACAGAGAGGGCAGGCACGCGGCTGGGCCGGGAGTGAGCAGAAGTGGTCAGACGGTGGAGGCATCCGAATCCCCAAATCCTCAGTATTCCTGCCACCCCAGCTTAACGGGTATTCCTGGTGGGCTTCAGGGGTGGTCTACAGATCCCCCGCATCGTCTGAAAAAGAAAAATGCTGTTCTCTGTGTGGCAACTTTATGGGAGGGTCAGCATAGGATAGTACATCCCAGGGGTGTGCATTGTGCTCTGTGGTCCAGTGGCCTGAATTCACATTCCATGTGATTTGCTTCCTCTCTCTATCACCCCAGGCAAGTAAGTCTCAGTGCCCTCACTTCTACACTCAGGGAGATTCATAACTGTACCTATCTTATAAATGTAATGTAAGAATCTATAAAGCTCGTAGTAAGTGTTCTTAACCCATGTGAGCTATTTTTATCCAACTTTCTCAAGGGATCAGTGGCCCAAACAAGATGGAGACTCTGAGGCTTTGCCTCCAACCTAAGCTGGACCACAAATGATGGAAAAGGGCTCCTCTGGGCCCTGGCTGGTTGGCTCAGTGGTTGAGCATCAGCCTGGCATGTGGAAGTGCCGGGTTCAATTCCCAGTCAAGGCACACAGGAGAAGTGACCATCTGCTTCTCCACCCTTTTGCCTCTCTCTTCCCCTCCCACAGCCATGGCTCAGTTTGAGGAAGTTGGCCTCAGGCACTGAGGATGGCTCCATGGCCTCACCTCAGGCACTGGAATAGTTTGGTTGCCGAGCCACAGAGCAGCAGCCCCAGACAGGGATTGACATCTGGATCCCGGTTGGGGCTCATGTGGGAGTCTATCTGCTTCCCTGCCTTTCACTTGATTAAAAAAAACAAACAAAAAACAACAAGGGCTCTGTTTTTCTCCACTGGCTTAAATGAAAAGGAGGTTGAAGAGGTGGGGTTTGGGCTCAGACCCACTCTAGAAACTTGAACCGGGAAACGGGGTCTCCTGAGGGCCAAGTAATTTGCAAGGGTCTCCCCACGTTTCCGGCACTAGCAGGCGGCCGGGCGGCGTGTGAATCCGCACCGGATCTTCACAACGCCGCCCTACCTTCCCAACGTGGTCCGGAGGGGCAGGGGAGGGGACTTCCGTCAGAAGGCGGGGTCAGCTCTGCCTTGGAGGAAGGGCTACTTTGTAGCCCGCAGCCCTGGCTCCACCTGGGTCTCCTTCTGTTCTTCCAACAACGTAAGTCCCGGGGGCGGGTCTCGCTGGGCCGAGGGGAAAGGCTGCCCCGCGACTCTTCCCACGGTAGGTCCCTCGAACCCCCAAGGGGCAGCGCTTGTACCTGAGTCCCCCTGGGGACTCGACCCGCGGAGCCTCCTGAACCTGCCGTTTCCATAACGGGCCATCTTCCTGTCTGCTAACGTCTAATTACCGACACTAATGGGCCCGTGCGTTTTAAAAAATGAAATGATGGGTTTTATTCAATTAGCAAAAGCACTAAACTGCTGAGTCGACCCGGCCAGGGACGCAGAGGACTGGTATTTAGTTAGACAGGCGTCGTCCGAGCTCGGGAGCCGTCAGTCTGGGCATAACCGCCCGGTGGGCGGATTCACCTTTAGATTAACAACAGCCCCGGGCAGGGCCTCAGCTCAGAAAGGCACCTGACCCTTGAGTACTGCTGATTTTTAAAAATGCTTCCTGACATCGCATTCTCTGCCTGACTTACAGGGAAATAAATAACGTATCAGCTGGGCGAGTCAAGAGGAAAAAGACCAGATCCTGTCGAGCCCCACCCCACAGAGATAAACAAACTTTGCTGACAGTGTATGGGATATTGCCCCAGACGTCTTAGGGTGCCTACTTGTCAAATTTTGTACACATCTGTAAACCATGAGGGGTCAGCGTCACCCAGAGGGGGGTATCCTGCAGGTCAGCAGCACGAGTGGGGGTCAGCAGGTGATCTGTCCGTGTGTCAAGCGCCTGTTGACGAGCTGGGTTTTGGAAAATGGCAACGTTGTAACAGGTGTGTGCTGTCTTCCTGTGAGGACCCCTCAAGCCCCTGAGCTGGGGAGAGAACCAGCAAGCTCAGAGGACTATGGGTACCCACCTGATGGGTCACCAGACCCAGAGCGATTGGGGGCGGGGTCTTCTCTGGAGCTTCCAGGTATTTCCTCAGCAAAAAGGGTTTATTCAGGGAAAAAAAAAAAAAGTGACTGCAATCTGGTACCCGCAACTGTGGCAAGCTCCATGCAAATAACCAGCACTCCTGTGGTTTTAACATCTGAGCCTGTAACCATGTTGAGACATGTTGATCTATGTGCAAGAATTATTCTCCAAATGGCTAGCCAGTTGTCCCAACGCCATTGGTTGAATAAGTCACTTCCCACTGATGCAAATGCCGCTTTATCATATACTAAATTAAAATTTTTTTAAGTGGCTTTTCTACTCTATTCCACTGATCTTCCTTAGAGTAGCATTAGACTTTTCATTATGGTCAACTTAGTGTTTTCATATAGTAATAGTCTTATTCTTCCTGTTCAAAAAAAATTTTTTTTAGTATTTTTCATGGATCTCCAGGAAAATACCATGAAACTGTTCATTTTTTATTTTTAAATTTATTTTTATTATTTTTATTATTTTTATTTATTTTTTTATTCAGTGAGAGGAGGGGAGGCAGAGAGATAGACACTCGAATACGCCCTGACCAGGATCCACCTGGCAAGTCCGCTAGGGGGCGATGCTCTGCCTATCTGGGGCATTGCTCCATTGCTCAGCAACTGAGCTCTTCTTAGTGCCTGAGATGGAAGCCATGGAGCCATCCTCAGTGCCCAGGGCCAACTTGCTCCCATGGAGCCATGGCTGCGGGAGAGGAAGAGAGAGAGAGAGAGAGAAGCAAGAGGGGTGGGGTAGAGAAGCAGATGGACGCTTCTCCTGTGTGCCCTGACTGTGAATCGAACCCGGGACTTCCACACGCCAAGCTGACGCTCTACCACTGAGCCAGTCGGCCAGGGCCTGTGTTTATCCCTCTTTCTGGAGCTGCCCGTGAGGGCCAAAGTGAGAGCTCTTCCTCAGCCTCCGGTGCCCAGCACTGCGTCCCCAGGCGCTGTACCCATCAGGACAGGGTTTGCAAGGTGAACGAGCGAACAGCAACAGAACCAGCTCTCCTGCTTAAGAACCCCTCCCGTCCCTCCTTCCTCTCCCTTCCGTTGCGCGAGTGGCTTATTAATTATGGATGGGAATGGAAGCTCTAAAACAGAAGCCAGTGGGGGTATCATCACACCCTCCCCGCGTGTGCAGGCTCATAAGGAGGTTATTAAAAATGGATAAGGCAGCCGTAATTGGGCTCCAGCCTACCAGAAATCTTAGAGGAAGCAGATGGAGCATTTGGGCATTTTCTGTGCTTTCATCTAAACCAGCCAAAAGAAAAAAAAAAAGAAAGAAAGAAAAAAAGAAAAAGAAAATTGATTAGAAGCTTGTCTCACATTGCAGTATGGATGTCCGGGTATCAGTAGACGGGGAGCCGGCCGGAGGGGCTCCCCAGAGCGGGACCGGAACCCGAGACACAGGGTTTTATTTAGAGTTAACTCGGTTCTTTGTGTTCTTTGGAGAGTTTGGGCACTTGGCCAGAAAAGCTGTAAGCGCATTTTTTCCCCCAAATACATACATTTCCCTTTCATTCTGACATGGGGCCGGAAAGGAAATTTTCACGAACACGCTTTTCACATCTCATGCTGTAAACTCGTCTCCAGTCCCTCGTTGAGAGGCCACGTGGGAAAGAACTAGGAGAGGCTTTCTTAAAGGAAACCAGCAAGAGCCCTGGCCGGCTGGCTCAGTGGTAGAGCATCGGCAGGAGTCCCGGGTTCGATGCCCGGCCAGGGCACACAGGAGAAGCGCCCATCTGCTTCTCCACCCCTCCCCCTCTCCTTCCTCTCTGTCTCTCTCTTCCCCTCCCGCAGCCGAGGCTCCATTGGAGCAAAGTTGGCCCTGGGCACTGAGGATGGCTCCATGGCCTCTGCCTCAGGCACTAGAATGGCTCTGGTTGCAACAGAGCAATGGCCCCAGATGGGCAGAGCATTGCCCCCTGGTGGGTGTGCCGGGTGGATCCCGGTCGGGCGCATGCGGGAGTCTGTCTGACTGGCTCCCAGAATATTGGTGTGGAAAGACACTCGCAGGTCTTCTGAAACACAGTTCCTGCTTTCGCAGGTGAAAACGAAAAAGCATTCCGGGCGGGAAGCCCAGGCTAACGAGTGGATCCGGGAGGACTCTTTGCTGAGTGTTTGCCCCGTTGCCCAGTGGCCACAGTCACTCACCTCACCCTCCTGGGCATCCCCCGAGCAAGTGTGACTATCTACAGAAGAGCAAATAAATAAAAGCACGAGGTCGAAAAGGTACCGAGCATCCAGGGCCAGATCCGAACCCAGCCCTGCCTGAGCCGGTCTCCCACGCTCACCCTCGTTTGCTATTCAAAGGGGAGTCATTAAAATGAATATTGTTGCCTGACCTGTGGTGGCGCAGTGGATCAAACGTCGTCGACCTGGAACGCTGAGGTCGCCGGTTCAAAACCCTGGGCTTGCCTGGTCAAGGCACCTGTGGGAGATGATGCTTCCTGCTCCTCCCCCCTTCTCTCTCTCTCTCTCTCTCTCTATCCTCCCCTCTTTGAAATGAATAAATTTTTTTTACAAAATCTAAAAAAAATTAATACTGTTTTTGTCACTATACTTAGCATCAGGACATCTCACATGGGTTTGAGACCTAACTGAATATATGTATATGTGTGTGTATATATACTGCTCACAAAAATGAGGGGATATTTCAAAGTGATTAAAAAAAAGAAGCATTTGATTTTTTTTTTAATGAAACAAGAACATCAGAGAAGCAAACAAGTCAAAGAAAGTTGTTCAATCATGCAAATGAGATGCAAAACCTACTTGAATCTCATTGGTGGAAATGCACTGGACAAAAGACTGGAAGGTCTGCACGTTCCCTGATCCCCTCCTTCTTGTGAGTGTGAGTGAGTGTGTGTGTGTGAGTGTGTGTGTGTGTGAGTGTGTGTGTGTGAGTGTGGGTGTGTGGGTGTGAGTGGGTGTGGGTGTGTGAGTGGGTGTGTGTGTGTGAGTGTGTGGGTGTGTGAGTGTGTGTGTGTGAGTGTGTGTGTGAGTGTGTGTGAGTGTGTGTGTGTGTGAGTGTGAGTGAGTGTGTGTGAGTGTGTGTGTGAGTGTGAGTGTGAGTGTGTGTGGGTGTGTGGGTGTGAGTGTGTGTGTGAGTGTGTGTGTGAGTGTGAGTGTGTGTGAGTGTGTGTGTGTGTGGGTGAGTGTGTGTGTGTGAGTGTGTGTGTGTGTGTGTGGGTGTGTGTGAGTGTGAGTGTGTTTTAACAAAGAGGTGTCATTCAGCCTCTCTGAGACTCACTTTCCTTATTTTGGGGGTGATGGTAGTATATATCTGTGTGGTTGCTGTAAGGATTAAATGACAGTGTGTGTATAAAAAGCCCTCGGGCATATGTTGTGTCAGATATCAGCTCGAGTGAAGGGTTGTTGTTGAGGAGACATGACACGTAGGGACATGTTATTCTCTCCCAGGGCCTAACCCACCGACCCCTGAATGGACGTCCCCTCGCTCCTCCATCACTAATGCGCAACCCCTCAGAGGTGGGGGGGAGGCGGCTTCCTTCGTGGTGAAGGGGCGTGTTCTGGGACCAGGTACAGGGGGGGGGGAGGGGGCGGAGAAGAATCATCCCGTGTTCGCGGCGTGACTTCTACCCCCAGGAAACGACACAGGACTGAGGATGGACGTCCTCCCACACGCAGAAGCAAGCCGGAGAAACTGCATCGGGACCGGCCGCAGCTCGGGGCAGGAGCCGCTGTGCGGGCGCCGCGAGAGGCTTGCCGTTCAATACAGCCCACGAGGGGCGCCTCTGGGCCACGAGCAAGAGACACCGCGTCTGGTCTGACACTCCCATCGGCCACCACGCGGTGAGCGGGATACAGACGTGCGGGTGTGCGGTGTGGGTGACCTGGGCCCGCTTCGCTCTGCGTGACCGTGTGGTGCACGGCCCGCCCAGCTGTCCACTGCAGCCCTGCTGGGCCCGTCCACGGCTCCACCACGCTGAGGAAGGAGGGTGGTTTTACAGAACTCAGTGCGGAAGCTTCCACGGCGGACAGCTATGTTGGCCCCACAATACCGGCCGTTCCTCCTCGTAGTAACAGCATCCCCTCGGTTCTCTTTAGGATCCGCCCGGGGCCGGTTCTGATCCCTGCTGGAGAAGTGGCCGCAGGACCCGTGCCTAAACCAGGTCGGAGACCCCGGCTGGAGGAAGTGATACGGGGCTCAAAGGTTTGTGTGTGAGCTAATCAGGGCCCATGCGTCTACCGCTAAACTCTTCCTGGGAGGCTGGGAGGGAAGCACACATTTCTTCTGTGGATGGGATTGTGAGGCCGTGAGGACAGAAGCTGAGGCAGGCATCGTGCCACCGCAAAGAGCCGGAGAATGAGGTTAGCACAGGGAGGAGAGGGGAGAGGGAGGGAGGGAGGAGAAGGAAGGAGGGGAGAGAGAGAAGGAGGGAGGGGGGAGAGAGAGAAGGAGGGAGGGGGAAAGGAGAAGGAGGGAGGGAGAGAGAGAAGGAGGGAGGGGGGAGAGAGAGAAGGAGGGAGGGGGGAAAGGAGAAGGAGGGTGGGAGGAAGGGAAGGAAGGAGAGAGATAGAGAGAGGGAAGGAGGAAGAGACTTGCATTATTTGTGGCACCCCTGAACCCAGCCATACCAATAGCCAGAATGACCCCTGAACTTTTTCAGCTAAGTGAGACAATAACTTCTTTTTTGCTTAAGCCAGTTTTTGGTTTCATTTATTCTTTTTTTTTTTTTTTAAAGTCATCTGTCTATGAAAGAGTCTCCTGAGTCTCACAAAAAACCCTGATTTGAAGGCGTCTAGGACACCCGGGGGGTTTGAAACCTGTCGTGATGGCCTCGTCAAGGTGTGGAGAAGTCCCGGTCCAGTGCCGGGACCATCTGTGGCTTCACCTTCCTTCGCTGTCCCCCCAGGAGGCTCAATCCCTGAACTCAGAAGATCTTCCGAGGAGGAACATGAGCAAGGGAATCCGACACCCTCTACTTGGGAGGACACGCCGGGCCTGGGTAGAGCATTCATCAATGAACAGTAACTTAAAAGAAACTGTCTATGTCATAAAATGGGCGAAGGACACAGGAAGGCTTTTGAAAATGATTTTCTGCAGGAAATAAGCATAAATACCCATGGCATTTGCTTTGTACTTTCTTTTTTCTTTTAATTCAGTGAGAGGAGGGGAGGCAGTGACAGGCTCCCGCATGCACCTGGACCAGGATCCACCCAGCATGCCCACTAGAGGGCGATGCTCTGCCCATCTGGGCACAGCTTCATTGCTCAGCAACCAAGCTCTTCTTAGCACCTGAGGCAGAGGCCATGGAGCCATACTTAGTGACCAGGGCCAACCTGCTTCAATGGAGCCATAGCTGCAGGAGGGAAAGAAAGAGATAGAGAAGTGAGAGGCAGAGGGGTGGAGAAACAGATGGGCGTCTTTCCTGTGTGCTCTGGATGGGAATCGAACCTGGGACATCCACATGCCGGGCTGATGCTCTACCACTGAACCATCCGCCCAGGGCGCTTTGTACTTTCAATAAAATGAAAGAAAATGCAGACTCCATGAAACAAAAACATAGACGAGATGAAGGGAAATGATGGAAGTGATTACAACTGAGAGGCAGAAATGAATCAAGCCATTTATAAGTGAACTTGATACAGAACGCCTAAATAAGCAATGCAGAAAAGCAGCTAGCCGTGGTTATCACATCGCCTCAGGATGGCGACCGTCCTCAATCGGAGCGACGAGACCCGGCGCCCCAGGTGTGCACAGGAACCACTCGGGGGCTCCGTCTGTTTGGCTGAACTGGGTGCCGTGCTGACGTGGCACCTAGAACGAGCAGACCCTGTGGATCGAGGGGCCCAGAGGAAGCCAGCCCCCCTCCCCCCCACGGGACGGCGTGGGGTGGTCCTGCGTGTGCCGGAATCGAGCTTTTCCTGCAGCTGCTTCCAGGCGGAAGCAGTAAGAGCCGGTATACACTACGGACCACATTCCCTTTCCAGCTCTGGGGTGACCTTGGAAGCCCATGGGGAGGTGGAGCTTCCGTGAGCTGGGTCCGCACGTGGCCACAGGAACATGGAGCGTGAGCAAAACATCAAACTCGGCTGTGCAAACCGCTGAGGGGCCAGGGCTGTTTGTTACTGCAGCCAAACGTGGCCTGTTCAGTCTCTCTGCACCGAGCCGGAGGGAGAATGAGACCACCCACGGGGCGGCATTCCCACAAAGAGAGAAGACGACAGGCTGTAGCGCTGCGCGTAATCCTGGATAGAGCACACGTTTTAGTAAAAGTCCCTCTCCCCCTCTGTGTATGCTCTTAGTCTCGGGTGTAGGGGCGGGCGGTTGGATCATTTTAAAGAGGCAGAGGGCGGGTTATTTTAGAGAGGGGACTGTATGCATACGAGCTTGTGCTGGCCGGCCAGGTAGACATGAATGACATGGGGTCAGGAGTGACCACCACCGAAAAGAAGGGAGACCATCTCTGCTCCACTGGCAGCGCACGGCCCGTGGCATCCCTCCCGTCCCTCTGGGTGTTTAAATAACACGCCATTCCCGTTTCCTAGATGAGAGGGGAAAAAAAGGTAACAGGCACAGCGGGCAGGAAGAGCCTCCACCCCACACGCAGTGAGTAAGTCAGGGCATCTTCCAAGCCCGCGGGGTTGAAAACGTCCAACGTGGGAAGGCGTTTAAAGACTCTGGAAAGCGGCTGGGTAACTCTACAGCGCACGTCACCGGCTGCGAAGACGATCGTGTCCGTCTGGAGGCCTCGGAAGGTCACCACGGTCCACGGCCCGCCTCGGTGTTTCCTGTCTCTGCAGCCAGCACGGGGCACTCATCCGGCCCCAGGGTACATTATGGCCCCTCTCACAGACGATGGCGGTGAGAACGGGAGGAGAGAGAAATCGGCGTGAAGACACAGAGGACCCCTCCCTCCCGGAGACGACAGGGAGGACAGAGAGGGAGGAGCAGGGGCAGCATCCTCTCGGCTGAACGCGCAGGAACAGGCCTGGGGCGTGGGAGGGCGGAGGTGGTGTGCACGAGAGAATGCCTCTCTACACGTCCTCAGAGGACAGCGTTTCACAACCAGACTTACAAGCACTTCTGAGGCTTAAAAAAAAAAAATGCTCTACGAAGTCCTGTTTTTTGCCAGACTGAAACCGCCATCTTTTCGTCCAGTCTGTGGTGAACATCTGCTCATTTCTGTTAAAAAGAAAGAAAGAAAAGAAATCTGGATAGAACACCTACTGTCCAAGGAGAGGGTGCTGTTGAATAGCCCTGGGGACAGTTGTTGATCAATCCTCAGTCCCCGTAACAGACCTCACAGGTCTCTTCACCCTGGTTTCCCCAAACGAGGAAACGGAGGTTCAGAAAGGTGACGCGGCCCTGAGCAAGGTCACAGAGTCAGGGGAAGCGGCTCCCCCGACCCCCGAACCCATCCTCTTTCCGCGGCACCTTGTAGCCACGCACGTAACGGCAAATCAGATACAAGTCCTGCGGCTAAAGAGCCCAGGAGCCAGCCAGCCAGGAGGGCGGGCACATCGGAGGGAGAAGGGTGGGACTGTCCACCCTGCGGGCGTGGGCAGGCCCCATCCGGCCAGGATTCAAAGAGAAAAGGAAACTCCCAGCCGAACCGATGTCACCTTCCAGCTGCTCTCTAAATCATCATAGGTTGAGGGCTGATCACACTCCGCGCTCTCCGTGGCTGACGTACCAGCAGTGCTGGTCCGTGCGTGGCCCTTTCTTGTGTCTTTATTAATTACTGTATCCTCTTTTCTCCTCACACCCCTCTCTCCCATAATAAGGCCGCCCTTTCTCCCATAATTAATGTGCATCTTTTTTTTTTTTTTTTTTTTTTTTTTTTTTTTTTTTTAAATTTTTTTTTTTTCATTTTTCTGAAGCTGGAAACAGGGAGAGATAGTCAGACAGACTCCCGCATGCGCCCGACCGGGATCCGCCCGGCACGCCCACCATGGGGCGGCGCTCTGCCCACCAGGGGGCGATGCTCTGCCCATCCTGGGCGTCGCCATATTGCGACCAGAGCCACTCTAGCGCCTGGGGCAGAGGCCGAGGAGCCATCCCCAGCGCCCGGGCCATCTTTGCTCCAATGGAGCCTTGGCTGCGGGAGGGGAAGAGAGAGACAGAGAGGAAAGCGCGGCGGAGGGGTGGAGAAGCAAATGGGCGCTTCTCCTGTGTGCCCTGGCCGGGAATCGAACCCGGGTCCTCCGCACAATGTGCATCTTTTTAAATTGAGTCTGTCCTTGTAAAATGTTACGTTTTGCATATGGGTTTTTAAGAACCCACGCCTACGCGGTACCGCGCTGAGCCTCTCGTTCCCTTCCGCACCTTTCTAACGCGGCGCTGGGCCTTTAAGGTCTGTCTGTGTTTCTGTGGGTTCCTCCTTCCACGTGCTGATTCTGAGTGCTGCCCAGGGCCCCACGCGGTGTGTGTGTGTCCAGCGGCGGACATCGAGACTGGGCTCGCCTCCCCGGCCACCACAGCTGTGTCGCCATCCTCCCTCCCTGCACCTGCCTCTCTGTGGAGCTCTGTGAGAATGCCTTCGGGCTCTCTGCCCAGGCCTGGAACCCTGGGGAGGGCGACGGTTCCTCTGACAGGGAATGTCCCAGCGGCTCTTCAGAAAGAAGTCAAGTCTTCCTTCCTTCTGGTCAGCGGGGCGTGAGTCCCACGGCCTCTCGTCTACCCCGACGACACATGGTGTTTTTTCTAGATGTGGCCAGTCGGATAGGTGTGAAACAACGTCTCAGACAGTTTTCATTTTAATATCTACAAATGCGGGCGTAGAGAGCACGCCGTTGTCGTTGTTGTTGTTGTTGTTGTTCTTGTTTTAAACTGCCTACTGTGTGCCGGGCACCGTGGGTGATTCCAAACGAGAATGGGACAGGGTCCGGGACCTCACCCCACCTACACGGGGGTAACAGAATGAGGCCAAGCATACAACAAGGGGTGGGGAGAGACAGGCAGGGCTGGCAGTGAGATGCAAAGCAGACACCACTGTCTGAAGCCGATAATTGTATCTTAGCAAGGGCTGCCCGGGCCTCTGAGCCTGGCGCGGTGACCGGTACGAAGGGCCCGCTCCTGTCTGTCCACGCTGAGATGACATCAGACAATACGCGGTCTTTTGTGAATGAGAAGGAAACTCAACAGGAAAAGACTGGAAGCCCTTTGCCAAGAACTGAATCTGCTTTAACACAAAGACTCGTCCTCCGCATCCTCCTAAGTTGTTTATTGTCTCGCTCAGCAAACGTCGCCGTGATTAAAGAGCCCCCTCACGAGGCCCCGAGCAAAGCAGACTGAGCCCACATAAATTTTCCTGTCAATTGAAAAGCTGGGTAAAATATTACCATAAAAAAAAAAGATACACAGATGAGCTCCCCAAGAAAGAAATTGAGATCCCTGAACGCCGGAAACCAAGAGAGTCCTGATCGTTAGAATGATGCCCCAGTGGCCCCCACAGGCGTAACCGTGTTCACATCTAGGATTTAGTTGAACGAGTCGTTACGCCCCTGAAGGAGGAAGGTGAGGAGCCTCACGCTCAGGGGAGGCGGTTACCAGGAACCCAGAGCCCTGCCCAGGGCTGGGAACCTCCTAAGGGCTCCCCTCTCTGGGACGGAAGACGAGAGACACTCTCCCCAGTGGCCCAGGAGAAGGGTAAGGAACTCTGCCTTTACTCAGGGCCCTGGGAAAACACGCTAAGTCTTGAGAAACTGAGACCCTGAGCTTGTGCCTGGCGAGCACGGTGCGGGAGTCAGTCTCAAAGCAAGAGAGGACCCAGAAGTCTGTCTCAGCACAGCAGAAGCCAACGCCAAGCCGCTCGGTAGAAACATCTCCCCGGGGCGCTTAGACGCAAAAATAACCCCGCTAAAATGAGCTTGAAATTAAAAAAAAAGAAAAATCACAAAACACAGCGGCGACATGAACCACCGTAACGGAGAACAAGAAGACAAGACAGCCAGGAAGTGGGACCTTCCCAAGAACCTGAGATAACCGAGCAATTTAAAGGAAACACTTCGTGTTTAACATCATTGAAGAGATTAAAGGGAGAAAGAAGAGAAACACCCATGAAAAGATAAACACAGGATGGCGGGGGAAAAAATGGGCAACTCCAAGTTGTTGCAAAAGTTCTAGACTTTTCAAATGGAGCTTTTTTTTTTTTTTTTTCTTATTAAACACAGAGACTCTGACACCCATTAAAAACACAAAGGAAACTCTGATCGAGTTTAACACAGAGAAATTGAAGGAAGGAAATAGGGGAGAATGGTCGAAATGAGAGAAACGGCATCAAAAAGTACAGCAGACACATCTAAGAGGAGGTCCTGGAGGGAAGAAGGAGAAAGAACGGAAAAGGAAACACTCCAAGGAAAGAGGGCTGAGAATTTCCCCCACCCGGTAAAAGAGCATCATCCTCAGGGCTGGGTAAGCAACACGTGTTCCAACCACTCTGAAAAACCAGCCCACGCTTTAGAGCCGCGGCAGTGGAATCACCGAACGCCCAAGCTCTCGTCGTCGGAAGCAAAAGACCTCTCCGCCCACACAAGAACGAGCCCGATGCCGGGATTTCTCCACACCGTCTGGAAGTCCGGAAGACACCGGAATCACATCTCCCAGGATGGGGGGGGGGTGACCGCCAGTTTATAGAGACCTGCCGACCACCTAGAATCCTGTAACGAGGTCGCTCATGCGAAGCTCGAAGGCAAAACAGACATTTTCAGAAAAATAAGTGACGGAATGTGCCCGTGAAGAAAAGTGGTTCAGGGCGGACTTCCGTGGGCGGCAACGGGACTCAGGAGGAGGAAGTGGGGATGGAAATTTCCGCAGGGGAAGGAAACACTCGGAACCCCCCGGATAAATCCCCACAGAGGCTGACTGTTTCTTACAGAAAAGGAAGGTGTCGAGATGACAGGACTGGGGTCGGGGGTTAACGAGGTGCAGGCTGAGATGGAACCACAGCCGACGAGGTCGCCCACAGGAATCGCTGTGCTAAGGTTCTTGTGTTTTGCAGGAAGAAGGCAAAACATGGATACCTGCTAGACCAGGGGTCCCCAAACTTTTTACACATGGGGCCAGTTCACTGTCCCTCAGACCGTTGGAGGGCCGGACTATAAAAAAAACTATGAACAAATCCCTATGCACACTGCACATATCTTATTTTAAAGTAAAAAAACAAAACAGGAACAAATACAATATTTAAAATAAAGAACAAGTAAATTTAAATCAACAAACTGACCAGTATTTCAATGGGAACTATGCTCCTCTTACTGACCACCAATGAGAGAGGTGCCCCTTCCGGAAGTGCGGCGGGGGCCGGATAAATGGCCGCAGGGGGCTGCATGAGGCCCGCAGGCTGTAGTTTGGGGACCCCCGTGCTAGACGGTTAAGTGAAAACTGTGAGGATGAACCGCTAAGAGAGTGGAAGGAGAACAGGTTGCTTCCAAGGCAGTTGACAGAGAGGAGTCGGGGGTGGGGGGCTCTGTGGAGCATGGTGCTCCAGAACCCCTGGGTTCCACCCCCACAGGCACCTGGGGGAGGTCGTGGGAAATGGGGCACCCCTCTCGGCAGCCAGATGGAAGTCCTGTTGCCTCCCAGGGCAGCCAGCAGCACTCGGGCACCATCGAAGAGCTGCTATTTCATGAGCTGCTTGGGGTACCTCCCAAGAGCAAGTGAGCTCTGTGAATAAGCAACGACCGGCTGGAGGGACAGACCCCTGGACCCGAGTGCCCAGGAGGTGCAGTAGCAGGAATTCGACGGGAGGACGGCACCCCATGCCCTCCGACACGAGGCCACCCTCGCGGGCAAAGCCACCCACGGAAACCTGGTGTCAAAGACCACCTGCTCGCCGCACGCACACCACCGTCAGCGTCCGTCCGTGCCCGGGGGCGTTATCATGGAAACTGGCTTTTGAGTCAAGTGGAAGGCTGCTACCTTTTGTCTCATTTTTGCACAACCTTGCAAATTTTTGCTTCTTTTCTTTTTTCCCCCCCTAACTGTGACCATTTCCTTTACATTAAAAAGCTGACGAAGACCGCATGGATACCAGGTGGATCACAAGACAGTCAGCTTCCATCAAGAAGATGAAATTCTCTGAACAGTGTTGCATGCACGTTGTTGTCCATCGGAGGGGCGTAGGAACACGGCTCTCCTCACGTGCTCAGAGCGGCTCATCAGCAAAAGTGCAGTTAGAAGCATCTAACAACATTCAGTCTAGTTCACTGGAGGAGGAATACCAGAACCTTCCGGTGAAAGGGAGAAAATGTGTGTGTCATCATTAAAAAAAAGCACAGAATATGCTGCCTTCAGTTGAAGGAAAAATGTGTAGTGGCTTCTACCCTGGAAAGGAGATTTCTGTGTGTGTGTGTGTGTGTGTGTGTGTGTGTGTGTGTGTGTATGTGATGGAGACAGAGAGACAGATAGGGACAGACAGACAGGAAGGGAGAGAGATGAGAAGCATCAATTCTTCGTTGCGGCACCTTAGTTGTTCATTGATTGCTTTCTCATATGTGCCTTGATCGAGGGGCTACAGCAGACCAAGTGACCCCTCGCTCAAGCCAGCGACCTTGAGCTAAGCTGGTGACCTTGGGTTTCAAGCCAGCGACCTTTGGGCTCAAGCCAGCGACCATGGGGTCATGTCTATGAGCCCACGTTCAAGCCAGTGCTCAAGCTGGTGAGCCTGCACTCAAGCCGGCAACCTCGGGGACCCAGGAACCTGGGTCCTCTGCGTCCCAGTCTGACGCTCTACCCCCTGCGCCACCTCCTGGTCAGGCTGGAAAGGAGATTTCACCTGACGCACAGAGGTTCCATATCCTGCAGCTTCTGTGCCGAGATGTATACAACACTGAGAAATGCTGCTCTAAGATGTGATTTAATTTATCAAATGCGAGTGGCAGACCACTCAGAAGGGCAACTATTTTTAAAGCTATTGGCCAAAAGGGAGTAAGGTGAGGACACTCCTCCATGACTTAAGACTTCTGATCCAGAGCCCCCTTCCCGGCTGCCTGAGAAAGTTCTCTCTCTCCTGCCTGTGCAGCTGTGAGTGGACGGGCCACATGTTGTCCGTGGGTGGCTGGAGCTGGGATGAGTCCTGCCCTGTCCGTGTCGTGCAAACATTCATTTGTCCACTCAGCAAACAGTTTCCGGCGTCACTGGGTGCCCGACGCCTTCCCGGGCACAGAGGACAGGTCAGTGCGTCACTCCACAGCAGTGAACAACAACAGGTGCTTCAGGACGGTCGGTGCCGCGGGGGACGGCGCCCACAGAGCCGCCGATGGCCACGCAGGACGCACAGTGGGTGGTCTTCACGCTGCGTGCGGTTCACAGACGGGTGACGGTGTCGGCTGGTGCGCGGTGGCGTTCACGGTCCGGCAGCGAAGAGGCATGAGGCCGGCCCGGGCTGCGCGGTGTGAACAGGTCGGCTTCACCGTGCCCGCAGCCTAGGGTCACAGGACCAAGGCGGGGCTTCCTGGGAAGAACAGCATTCCCCGGACTCTTTTCCAGGTGGCAGAGGGGACGAGGGCACCTCACAGACAGACACACCTGTCCCACTCACCGCGCCAGCTTACAGGAGGAAGCACTAACTTTTCAGGGGCCACCGTCCTCTGTAACCAAACGGTCTCCTCTCTCACTCACATTCCCGCCCTTTTCCGAACCCCTTCCCCCCCCCCTGCCCTCTCATAAACGCAGCTGCAGGAACGTCCACTGAGGGTGTCAGCCGCTGTGGACACCTCATCGATAGCTTCTCCTGAGGGTTCTCTCCCTCTTCCCCTCCCGCAGCCAGCGGCTCGACTGGCTCGAGCATCAGTCCCAGCGAGGACTCTGGTCCAAATTGTTCGGCTCCAACCCGCTTGGATGGAACAACACAACCCGCTTGGATGGAACAACACAAGGACGTCACAGCAACCCGAGGGGCGACGGGTTCTGTCTGAGTTCTGTGGACGTCCTCTGCAGCGGCTGCAGGGGGGAGAGGACGCTTCCACTCACTGTCAACGACGCCTCTCAGACCCTACGCCGCAGACCACGCGTCGGAAACGGGGTGCTCGGTGGGAGAAATCCGGGCCAGGACTGGGAACGGGGGACCCCGTTTAAGTCACGCCGGGCGTTCCAAGACGTTTTTACAAGATAAACATGAGACCACTAAAGACAAGACGTGGAAACCGCCGAAGTGCCCACAGACAGACGAGGGGTCAAGAGGTTGTGCTGTGTCTGTACCACGGACTAGGATTCCGCCAGAGAAGGACGGCTGACGTCATGAGAAGTCCTCACCACGTGCGACAGCGTGGAGGGACCCGGAGGGTGTGACGTGACATGAAACAAGTCAGACAGAAAAAGGACAAGTACTGTGTGATCTGTTTCTGTGTGGGATATTTAAAAATGAACAAGAAAGAGGCCCTGGCCGGTTGGCTCAGTGGTAGAGCGTTGGCCTGGCGTGCAGGAGTCCCGGGTTCGATTCCCGGCCAGGGCACACAGGAGAAGCACCCATCTGCTTCTCCACCCCTCCCCCTCTCCTTCCTCTCTGTCTCTCTCTTCCCCTCCCGCAGCCAAGGCTCCATTGGAGCAAAGTTGGCCCGGGCACTGGGGATGGCTCCTTGGCCTCTGCCCCAGGCGCTAGAATGGCTCTGGACACGGCAGAGCGACGCCCCAGATGGTCAGAGCATCGCCCCCTGGTGGGCGTGCCGGGTGGATCCTGGTCGGGCGCATGCGGGAGTCTGTCTCTCTGCCTCCCTGTTTCTCACTTCGGAAAAAAAAAAAAAAAATGAACAAGAAAGAAGATACGTCACAGAGGCTGACAACAGATCGGTGGTCAGCTGAGGGGAAGCGGGTGGACGGAGGGCAAAACGGGTCAAGGGGTCCCATTGTCGAGGGACGACGGAAGCTGGACTTTTGATGGTGGTCACGATGTCATGGGTACAGATGTTGAATTAGGTTGCACACCTGAAACTTATAGAACGGAATAAACCAGTGCTTTTTCAACCACCTGTCCGCAGACTGCCGCTGGTCTACCAGGAATTTCATGGCGGTCGGTGAAAGCATTAGCCATCCTGACATGGTACGAAGACGACAGACCCGATGGTCTTAGCCTCATTCGCTTACGCCCAGGGCGAGTGCCACTTACCAGCCTGTAGTATCGATGACAAGACTATTGAGGTGGTCTCAGACAGCGTTAGAACCTGGAGGCTCATGCAGATAACCCTTTGCACCGTGCAGAGCACTTACAGATCACACTTAAAGCTGATAGAAAGTGTTTGGACACGTGTATGTGTGTGGTTTTCAGTGCGCTGCACGCGTGAGGTTCAGAGATCAAGGACCGGCTTGTGCCGTGTTGCCCGATCACGCACGATGAGATAAAACCACGTCGCCTGTTTCCGTTTCCGGCCGGCGGGGTCCCCACAGGTTCCCACGTGTAAAAACGTTGAAAACCACTGTTATCAACCAGTGTGACCTCGAAAAAAGAAACAGAAGTCTCCAGAATTCAATCACCGAGTCAGGAGAGGAGGGGATAAACAACAAACACGAACAGAACGCAAAGGACAGAAAAATGTCCCGATATTGTTGATAATCAGACGACGAGATCGGGCGCGTTCAGGGTGGTATGGCAGTAGACGATAATCAGAACAGAGACGAGAAAAACGTAAACGCTTTCGCTGAGAAACGATCGGCGGTCCAGATGAAAATAGACAAGCCAACCAAATTCTCTGAGCCTACCGGAAACATGTCGGAAATACGTAATCGTAACAGGCAACCCAACCAAGCAGCCTCTTTTTAAAAGAAAGAGAAATCCCCAGCAGGAAAACAAGTAACCAGGATTTCTGAAAATTAATAAAAATGGGCAATACACGTTTTTCAGTAGTTATCAACGTTTTTTTTTCCAGATTAAAACGCATGTTTTTATGCGTTAGGTGGCAGGGATGGAACAGACTGTTAACAGTGTAACAACCTTTGGAGAACACGTACATACCTCGGCCACATTGTCATGGGGCGGGGGCGGGGGAAGCCGTCATCTTGTATCAAAAGCTGCTTGGTTTTTTTTTTGTTGTTGTTTTGTTTTGTTTTTTTCTTAAGCTGGAAACGGTGAGAGACAGTCAGACAGACTCCCGCATGCGCCCGACCGGGATCCACCCGGCACGCCCATCAGGGGGCGATGCTCTGCCCCTACGGGGTGTCGCTCTGTTGTGACCAGAGCCACTCTAGTGCCTGGGGCAGAGGCCAAGGAGCCATCCTCAGCGCCCGGGCCATCTTTGCTCCAATGGAGCCTTGGCTGCCGGAGGGGAAGAGAGAGACAGAGAGGAAGGGGGGGGGTGGAGAAGCAAATGGGCGCCTCTCCTATGTGCCCCGGCCGGGAATCGAACCCGCGTCCCCCGCACGCCAGGCTGACGCTCTACTACTGAGCCAACCGGCCAGGGCCGAAAAGCTGCTTGTTTTTTAAGTATGCTTCTTCTCGAACCCAAAAATTCTTCTGCAAGACATCCTTCCTGAGTGGGGGGTGGGGTAGACAAGATGCTTGTTGCTGTCGTTTTTATTTTTAAATAGTAAAATCTGGGGACACTCCTCACATCCATCCATAGGAGATTGGGGTTCACCCTTGAGTGAGGACGTACACGAACAGTCGTGCTAGACTCAGAGAGGGTTAAACAGTTCACAGTATAAGCCTTTAAAACGACTCTGTAGACCCGTGCTCACTGTCCTAGAAAGAGCTCCGTGTCCTGTTGGGCACACGAGTTGCACGTGACAGAACGATATCATAAAACACCATACCACGGACATGGATGCATCCGTGCATGAAATGGTAGATAAAGCACCCACGTGATTTGCCTGGAGTGGCAACAAGCAAAATTCTAACAGTGGTTACAATTAGAAGCACCAGCATCTCGGGTCACTTCTTCATTCTCTAATCCATTTCCTAATTTTTTTTTTTTAAACCACGTCCCACGTCTATTGTAATTGCTCAGAGAATACACCGACGTAGCTCGGAAACAGAAAAGGCGCAGAGAGTAGCGTTCCCCGCCTGCCCCGCCCTGTCTCCTCAGTCTCACCCTGGGGGGGGGGGGGGGCTGCTGGTACTCGCTTCTCACGGTTCCTTTCAGAATTAATGTAGGCGTCAGTCACAGATCTGAATGTCTATTACTCCTTCCCACCGTTCTCCACAAAAGATAATGTATGTTCTTCACCTTGTTATTTTTAACTGACAATATCTTGAGAACTTTCCATAACAGGAAATACATATATTTTTTTTGTATCTGCTATGCCGCATTATTCTGTGTGAATAGACCTTTATCTGCTTGTTTGCTTACAGATGAATTATAATCAGGAAAAATATAAGTAATTATATGTTGGGGACAATGGTGACTATGAGATGTCAGATGTCTTTTCTTTTTCAACGAGAGAGAGAAAGAGAGAGAGAGAGAGAGAGAGAGAGAGAGAGAGAGATGGATGAGAAGCATCAACTCGTAGTTGCATCATTTAGTTGTTCATTGATTGCTTCTCATACGTGCCTTGACGGGAGTGGGGGGGCTCCAGCTGAGCCAGTGACCTCCGGCTCAAGCCAGCGACCTTGTGCTCAAGCCGGAGACCTTGAGCTTCAAGCTGTCGTCACCCTTTGGGCTCAAGCCAGCCACCTTGGGGTCATGTCTATGATCCCACGCTCAAGCCGGCAACCTCAGGGTTTCAAACCTGGGACCTCAGCATCCCTGAATGATGCTCAATCCACTGCGCCGCTGCCTGGTCAGGCCAGACGTCCTGATGTGCAATATGACCATCGTTTTGAACTGAGTTACCGTGAAGAACCACACAGGCCGTCTTTCCCTCAGAACGCGGCCCAGAGCCAGGGAAGTTGGAGGGTGGGTGCCTCACGCCTCAGGGCGCGTCCTCCACTGCGGTTTCTGACAGGAACCACCCCACGCTCCACCCCTCCCCGTCACCGCGTTCTGTGACGTCCTCATCACACCGCCCTCCGCCCTGGGGACCTCCCTCTCCAGCTGTACAGGCTCCTGAGTTACAGCAACCAACCGCTTCCACAAATTCAGTTGTCGCCCACAGGTTGGCAACACGCCCACGGGGCCTCCAGCCCAGGCGGCTGCAGCTCAGGCAGCCAAGCACCGTCTGAGTCCCCTGAGGAAATCACACCCGTCCAGACCAGCCCGGTAAAGCCAGGGTTCGGGAGAGGTCACAGGGGCGCGCCCTGCGCTGTCCCCACAACCAGGCTTCAAGGGCTGCCCTGTTGTCCACATTGTCTCTGTTTCAGATGCCACAAGAAGACAGAGGCCAGTTGGTGACCCATCTTTAGATGGGGCCAGAGTGAAGTGTGGGCATGGGGTGCGGGGGTGTGGGGGTGTGGGGGTGCAGGGGTGTGGGGGTGTGAGGGTGCAGGAGTGTGAGGGTGTGGGGGTGTGGGGGTGCAGGGGTGTGGGGGTGTGAGGGTGCAGGAGTGTGAGGGTGTGGGGGTGTGAGGGTGTGGGAGTGTGAGGGTGTGGGGGTGTGGGGGTGCAGGGGTGTGGGGGTGTGAGGGTGTGGGGGTGTGAGGGTGTGGGGGTGCAGGGGTGTGGGGGTGTGAGGGTGCAGGAGTGTGAGGGTGTGAGGGTGTGGGGGTGCAGGGGTGTGGGGGTGTGGGGGTGCAGGGGTGTGGGGGTGTGAGGGTGCAGGAGTGTGGGGGTGTGGGGGTGCAGGAGTGTGAGGGTGTGGGGGTGCAGGGGTGTGGGGGTGTGAGGGTGTGGGGGTGCAGGGGTGTGAGGGTGTGGGGGTGCATGGGTGTGGGGGTGTGAGGGTGTGGGGGTGCATGGGTGTGGGGGTGTGAGGGTGCAGGGGTGTGGGGGTGTGAGGGTGTGGGGGTGTGAGGGTGCAGGGGTGTGGGGGTGCGGGGTGTGGGGGTGCAGGGGTGTGAGGGTGTGGGGGTGCGGGGTGTGAGGGTGTGGGGGTGCATGGGTGTGGGGGTGCGGGGTGTGGGGGTGTGGGGGTGCGGGGTGTGGGGGTGCGGGGGTGTGGGTTCTTTACCGAGTACGGGAAGAGGAAACGGTGGGCATCTCCAGTGCAGGAGGGGTGTCCTTTCCCAGCTCTGGCCGGACGGGGTACATTTCAGGAGCTTGTTGTCCCTGCTGAGTTGACACAAGGTGGGAGGTAGGTTGAACAGGGGGTGCTTCTAGACGAGTCCTCAGGCCGGTGACAGGCCTCAGTGGTCAGGAGGACGGACATGCCCTCAGGAAATTATGAATTGCCTGGCTGGACGTCTGTGTTGGCCACCACGGCCCCAGACACCGTGAAATCTTCTCGACCTTTGCTTCAGACCACGTCACGGGTCAGGAATGTGGGCGAGGGACACGGAAGATTTTAGGACCACCCCATGTCCTTGATTCGAACTCACAAGAAGGATGGAAGTTAGAGAGGGTTGCTAACTTGAAACATTCAGGGGGCTGCGTCTCTCTGATAATTAGGGACCCCTCTATTGAAGGGGGTGTAGGATGCTTTTCAGTAGCTGAGTTGTATAATCATGGATGTTTTGGAAATAAAGTTTTCATTTTTATTTTATATTTAAAAGTATCTTGGCCCTGGCCGGGTAGCTCAGTGGATAGAGCGTCAGCCCAGCATATGGATGTCCTGGGTTTGAAGTGACCATCTGCTTCTTCCTCCCTTCGCCTCCCCCTTCTCTCCTTCTTCCCTTCCCACAGCCAGGGGCTCAATGGGTTCGAGCATCAGCCCCGGGTGCTGAGGATAGCTCTCTTGGAGCGCATCAGCCTTAGGCGCTAAAAATAGCTCAGTACTTGAGCATCAGCCCCCAAATGGGTTTGCTGGGTGGATTCCAGTTGGGGGGTGCATGAGGGAGCCAGTCTCACTATATACCCCCTCCTCTCCTCTAGAAAAATAAATAAATAAAAATAAATAAAATAAAACTATCTTCTAGGAGGACAGATGTTTTATTGGCGTTTGGCTCTATGAATTTTAACAGGTACAGAGTCATGTGACCACCGCTGTGCTCGGGGTAAGAATGAGGGCGTGGCCCCAAGATTCCCTCCTCTGCCTCTTGATGGCCACACCCTCCCCCCTGCCCCCAACCCGGGAGCCACGGGTCACTCTCTCCCGTTTTAATTTTGTCCGTCTGATAGCGCCGTGTAAATGGAATCATGCAGGACACACGACCATTTTTTCCCTCGGCACAACATCTTTGAGATTCATCCAAGTCACAATTTTTTTATTTTTAATTTTTATTTTTTAAAGAAACAACCGATAAAGGTTTTACCGAGGTTACTCAGGTTGGTATTGTATGAACACTTTGGGTTAGGGCGGCCTCAGGTAATCTCTTAAAGAGCCTGTATGGCAACTTTACCAAACCCAGAGTCCAGATAAAATTATACAAAACGGATCTGGGGGGGGAAAAAAAGATCTAAAAATACCGCCTGGCTGAATCTGTTCCCCCAGTTCCTCCAAGGAGGCCCTCGCTCTCCCATGATGCCCCACCGATTTGCAATTTAAATCGGAATCACAGCTTTGTAAAAAACCACCCAGACTTTGTCATGTCAGCCAGTCCCCGCCCCCCACACTGTCAACAGACCCTGACACCCAAGTATGACAAAATAACACAGTGACAGCAAAGCCAGAGGGACCTAGGTGGGCTGGTGGGGTCAGCGCTTTCCAAGGTGTGGGGTACGAGCCACTAGTAGTTTAAAAAACAACAACACGCATTTTAGGTCACACATGGACATGACTTGACATGCCGCTTAATCACCACATGAGAAGGTGACTCTCATTCTGCTCAACTCCTTTGCCGACATACATCATGGAGAAGGTCTTAGGTGCTAAAATGTCGTGGACACCCGTCCAACAGTTTTGATTCTCTCTCCTTAACAGAATTTTTTTTTTTTTTTTTTTTTTTTAAAAGAGGCTGCCTCAAGTAGGACAGGCCGGGGCCACAGGGTTTGGTTTTATGACCACTTTCTGTTTCCAACAAGCGTTGATTCTCATTGAGGACAGTGATACAGAGTTTCGTGTTTAAGGAACTAAGTTCAATCAGAAGCTATGTCAATGCCACGTAAAATAAAAGTAAATGAAGTATCATTAGGCACATCTAAAAATAACCCCAAATGACTGAGGGTTGGGGAGCAGCGGGTCGGATTTTAGAGAATGCGGACTGCCCCCCCCCCGAGGCGGACGGAGCCTGGAGGGTCAGCCGGCTCCTCCACGGAGGGTCCAGCACCCGGCCCCTCAGGGCCCACCATGCACCCAGCCCCGAGGGGCTCCCTTCACATCAAAGCCTGGCTTTACAGATCTCTTGAGGGAGGGCAGCTGCCTTCTTCCCTCCATCCTCGTTTTCTCCTCTGGGCCCCTCGGCTCCCCCGTCCCAAGGTTCTCCTGTCATCCCTTCAGGTGCCGATGACCAGTGGGGGCTGAACAGACGTTTCTTCCGGGCGGATCTCTACGGTCCAGCCCTTCGCCTCTCCTGGTCAGCAAGACCCCGCTGTGCCCCAGGGTGGACTTCTGCCTTCACCAAACCACCAAGGGTGTTCGTGTTCTGGAACAAGCAAGTGTGTAGCGAAAACAGGCACCTCTGAGCCCTGGCCGGTTAGCTCAGTGGTAGAGCATTGGCCCAGCGTGGAAAAGTCCCGGGTTCGATTCCCGGCCAGGGCACACAGGGGAAGCACCCATCTGCTTCTCCACCCCTCCCCCTCTCCTTCCTCTCTGTCTCTCTCTTCCCCTCCCGCAGTCAAGGCTCCATTGGAGCAAAGTTGGCCTGGGCACTGAGGATGGCTCCATGGCCTCTGCTTCAGACACTAGAATGGCTCTGGCCACAATGGAGCGACGCCCCCAATGGGCAGAGCATCGCCCCCTGGTGGGCATGCCGAGTGGATCCTGGTTGGGTGCATGCGGGAGTCTGTCTCTCTGCCTCCCCCTACTTCTGAGTGTACCTCTGAGCCCTCCTACCCTAGGAGGACGCGGAAGGGTGGCCAGCTTTCTGAGCCACCCTGAAAATGGCACCGTGAGTGGGGACCGTGGCCAGTGGCAGAGAGCTGCTGTCCTGTGGAGAAACCGTTCGGAGCGGAGAGCCATTCCAAGCCCAGGGACCTTGGGGGACCCTGTGAGCACGCCCGCCCGTGAACCAATGACAGTGAGAATCAGCGGGGATTGCTGGCTCCCGCCCTGGGGGGAGGGGCGTTGACAACCCAACGGGTTACTCCCAGCAGGGGTCACCCTGGTTCCAGGTTCTCACCTCCCTGCTGGCCTGACTGAGGAGACCCCAGCTTTCCTCACCTTGACCAAGGTCCGCGTGATTCCTCTGTCTCCCAAGACACGGACGGCAGCTCCGTGAGGGGTCCCAGCTCCTCCCAGCACAATCCAGGAAGGGGGGGCCCTCAACCGGGATAAGACCTCCCAGGCACTTAGGATGCCGAGTCGCTAGGCAGCTCAGGAGGTAGGGATGCTTGATGCCCTCGCTCTGGAGGGAGGACGCCCGTGCTTAGAGAGGTGACACTCTGGAGGGAGGACGCCCGTGCTTAGAGAGGTGACACTCTGGAGGGACGAAGCCTGTGCTTAGAGAGGTGACGCTCTGGAGGGACGAAGCCTGTGCTTAGAGAGGTGACACTCTGGAGGGAGGACGCCCGTGCTTAGAGAGGTGACGCTCTGGAGGGAGGACGCCCGTGCTTAGAGAGGTGACACTCTGGAGGGAGGACGCCCGTGCTTAGAGAGGTGACGCTCTGGAGGGACGAAGCCTGTGCTTAGAGAGGTGACACTCTGGAGGGAGAACGCCCGTGCTTAGAGAGGTGACGCTCTGGAGGGAGGACGCCCGTGCTTAGAGAGGTGACACTCTGGAGGGAGGACGCCCGTGCTTAGAGAGGTGACGCTCTGGAGGGACGAAGCCCGTGCTTAGAGAGGTGACACTCTGGAGGGACGAAGCCTGTGCTTAGAGAGGTGACACTCTGGAGGGACGAAGCCTGTGCTTAGAGAGGTGACGCTCTGGAGGGACGAAGCCTGTGCTTAGAGAGGTGGCACTCTGGAGGGAGGACGCCTGTGCTTAGAGAGGTGACGCTCTGGAGGGACGAAGCCTGTGCTTAGAGAGGTGACACTCTGGAGGGAGGACGCCCGTGCTTAGAGAGGTGACGCTCTGGAGGGAGGACGCCCGTGCTTAGAGAGGTGACACTCTGGAGGGAGGACGCCCGTGCTTAGAGAGGTGACACTCTGGAGGGAGGACGCCTGTGCTTAGAGAGGTGACGCTCTGGAGGGAGGACGCCCGTGCTTAGAGAGGTGACGCTCTGGAGGGAGGACGCCCGTGCTTAGAGAGGTGACGCTCTGGAGGGACGAAGCCTGTGCTTAGAGAGGTGACACTCTGGAGGGAGGACGCCCGAGCTTAGAGAGGTGACACTCTGGAGGGACGAAGCCTGTGCTTAGAGAGGTGACGCTCTGGAGGGAGGACGCCCGTGCTTAGAGAGGTGACACTCTGGAGGGACGAAGCCTGTGCTTAGAGAGGTGACGCTCTGGAGGGAGGACGCCCGTGCTTAGAGAGGTGACGCTCTGGAGGGACGAAGCCTGTGCTTAGAGAGGTGACGCTCTGGAGGGAGGACGCCCGAGCTTAGAGAGGTGACGCTCTGGAGGGAGGACGCCCGTGCTTAGAGAGGTGACACTCTGGAGGGAGGACGCCCGTGCTTAGAGAGGTGACACTCTGGAGGGAGGACGCCCGAGCTTAGAGAGGTGACACTCTGGAGGGAGGACGCCCGAGCTTAGAGAGGTGACACTCTGGAGGGAGGACGCCCGTGCTTAGAGAGGTGACACTCTGGAGGGAGGACACCCGTGCTTAGAGAGGTGACGCTCTGGAGGGAGGACGCCCGTGCTTAGAGAGGTGACGCTCTGGAGGGAGGACGCCCGTGCTTAGAGAGGTGACGCTCTGGAGGGAGGACGCCCGTGCTTAGAGAGGTGACGCTCTGGAGGGAGGACGCCTGTGCTTAGAGAGGTGATGCTCTGGAGGGAGGACGCCTGTGCTTAGAGAGGTGACGCTCTGGAGGGACGAAGCCTGTGCTTAGAGAGGTGACACTCTGGAGGGAGGACACCCGTGCTTAGAGAGGTGACACTCTGGAGGGAGGACGCATGTGCTTAGAGAGGTGACACTCTGGATGGACGAAGCCTGTGCTTAGAGAGGTGACACTCTGGAGGGAGGACGCCCGAGCTTAGAGAGGTGACACTCTGGAGGGACGAAGCCTGTGCTTAGAGAGGTGACGCTCTGGAGGGAGGACGCCCGTGCTTAGAGAGGTGACACTCTGGAGGGAGGAAGCCTGTGCTTAGAGAGGTGACACTCTGGAGGGAGGACGCCCGTGCTTAGAGAGGTGACACTCTGGAGGGAGGACGCCCGTGCTTAGAGAGGTGACGCTCTGGAGAGACGAAGCCTGTGCTTAGAGAGGTGACACTCTGGAGGGAGGACGCCCGAGCTTAGAGAGGTGACACTCTGGAGGGACGAAGCCTGTGCTTAGAGAGGTGACGCTCTGGAGGGAGGATGCCCGTGCTTAGAGAGGTGACGCTCTGGAGGGACGAAGCCCGTGCTTAGAAAGGTGACGCTCTGGAGGGACGAAGCCCGTGCTTAGAGAGGTGACACTCTGGAGGGACGAAGCCCGTGCTTAGAAAGGTGACGCTCTGGAGGGACGAAGCCCGTGCTTAGAGAGGTGACGCTCTGGAGGGACGAAGCCCGTGCTTAGAAAGGTGACGCTCTGGAGGGACGAAGCCCGTGCTTAGAGAGGTGACACTCTGGAGGGAGGAAGCCTGTGCTTAGAGAGGTGACGCTCTGGAGGGACGAAGCCTGTGCTTAGAGAGGTGACGCTCTGGAGGGAGGACGCCCGAGCTTAGAGAGGTGACACTCTGGAGGGAGGATGCCCGTGCTTAGAGAGGTGACACTCTGGAGGGAGGACGCCCGTGCTTAGAGAGGTGACGCTCTGGAGGGAGGACGCCCGTGCTTAGAGAGGTGACGCTCTGGAGGGACGAAGCCTGTGCTTAGAGAGGTGACGCTCTGGAGGGACGAAGCCTGTGCTTAGAGAGGTGACACTCTGGAGGGAGGACGCCCGAGCTTAGAGAGGTGACACTCTGGAGGGAGGACGCCCATGCTTAGAGAGGTGATGCTCTGGAGGGACGAAGCCTGTGCTTAGAGAGGTGACACTCTGGAGGGAAGAAGCCTGTGCTTAGAGAGGTGACACTCTGGAGGGACGAAGCCTGTGCTTAGAGAGGTGACACTCTGGAGGGAGGACGCCCGAGCTTAGAGAGGTGACACTCTGGAGGGAGGACGCCCGTGCTTAGAGAGGTGACGCTCTGGAGGGAGGACGCCCGAGCTTAGAGAGGTGACACTCTGGAGGGAGGACGCCCGAGCTTAGAGAGGTGACGCTCTGGAGGGAGGACGCCCGTGCTTAGAGAGGTGACGCTCTGGAGGGAGGACGCCCGAGCTTAGAGAGGTGACGCTCTGGAGGGAGGACGCCCGTGCTTAGAGAGGTGACGCTCTGGAGGGACGAAGCCCGTGCTTAGAGAGGTGACACTCTGGAGGGAGGACGCCCGTGCTTAGAGAGGTGACGCTCTGGAGGGAGGACGCCCGTGCTTAGAGAGGTGACGCTCTGGAGGGACGAAGCCTGTGCTTAGAGAGGTGACGCTCTGGAGGGAGGACGCCCGTGCTTAGAGAGGTGACGCTCTGGAGGGAGGAAGCCTGTGCTTAGAGAGGTGACGCTCTGGAGGGAGGACGCCCGTGCTTAGAGAGGTGACACTCTGGAGGGAGGACGCCCGTGCTTAGAGAGGTGACGCTCTGGAGGGAGGACGCCCGTGCTTAGAGAGGTGACGCTCTGGAGGGAGGACGCCCGTGCTTAGAGAGGTGACGCTCTGGAGGGACGAAGCCCGTGCTTAGAGAGGTGACACTCTGGAGGGAAGAAGCCTGTGCTTAGAGAGGTGACGCTCTGGAGGGACGAAGCCCGTGCTTAGAGAGGTGACGCTCTGGAGGGACGAAGCCTGTGCTTAGAGAGGTGACGCTCTGGAGGGAGGACGCCCGTGCTTAGAGAGGTGACGCTCTGGAGGGAGGACGCCCGTGCTTAGAGAGGTGACACTCTGGAGGGAAGAAGCCTGTGCTGAGAGAGGTGACGCTCTGGAGGGAGGAAGCCCGTGCTTAGAGAGGTGACACTCTGGAGGGAAGAAGCCTGTGCTGAGAGAGGTGACGCTCTGGAGGGAGGACGCCCGTGCTTAGAGAGGTGACACTCTGGAGGGAGGACGCCCGTGCTTAGAGAGGTGACACTCTGGAGGGAAGAAGCCTGTGCTGAGAGAGGTGACGCTCTGGAGGGAGGAAGCCTGTGCTGAGAGAGGTGACACTCTGGAGGGAGGACGCCCGTGCTTAGAGAGGTGACACTCTGGAGGGAGGACGCCCGTGCTGAGAGAGGTGACACTCTGGAGGGAGGACGCCCGTGCTTAGAGAGGTGACGCTCTGGAGGGAGGACGCCCGTGCTTAGAGCGGTGACGCGGCCGACCCCACAGCCAGCCGGAGGTGGGGGTGGGGGGACGCGGTCACACCTGTCTCTGTTTCTGAGGCCCCATCCTCTCAGAGTCATGAAAGGACATCCCCAGGTAAAGATCCAGCCACAGACGTGTCCCGTTTGGTCCACACGTGTTCTATAAATGTCGCGAAGCAGAAAGACACAACTGGAACCGACATTTCACTTTTTATTTTTTAAATGCCATATTTTAAGCTTTTTTTTTTTTTTCCTGGGAAAAATAGGAAGGAAGGAAGAAAGGAAGGGAGGGAGGGAGGAAGGGAGGAAGGAAGGAAACCATATCTAGAAGATCTGCCAATGTAGGAATGGCAAAAAAAAAAAAAAAAAGAGAGAGAGAAAAACAAAAACACAGACGTCTGGTGGCACTGACTATGGCTGTCTCTTCCCAATGGGACACGCCCCCGCCAAGGGGACCCGCACTCTCTCTGAACAGGACTTGTCTAAACGGGACAATGCCCAGTCCTTCCTGTCCCACAGGAAACCTCATTCATTCATGGGCGTGTCCACAGAGTCCCCCAGGACGCTGGTCTCGGGTGGCGGCTTCTCCGCGGGACAGGAGCTCTCTGCCGCTGGCCGCTGACCCGGCTCACGGTGCCATTTTCCGAACGGCTCAGAGCTGGACCGTCCTGCCATCGGAGTCCTGTCCATAGGGGCGCTCCTGTCAAAACCGGTTTGACACAAGCTCCTCCCAGCGTCACCAGAGGCCTCTGCCCTTCTCGCCGTCCTCGGCAGGAGAGGACGACTGAGTGAAGTCAGGTTCCTTCCCTCCTGGAGACACGACAGAGGACAGGCAGAGATCTGGCCACGCCGCCCGAGAACGCCCTGCTCCCGGAGACGGAGACGCAGTGCTTCAGAGAAAAATCCCAGAGAGGGGGCCGGCGGGAGGCACGGTGCCACCGCAGAGCGTCGCGATGACTTGACTCATTTCTCACGGAATTAATAATTCAGATCCCCGGCTCTATTTCAGCCAGAAGTGGCCCATAAACTGCAGAGACTTTAACCAACCACTTCTGGAAATGGGGATTGATCCTGGGGAAACGCTACCTCCGCCTGCAGCCCTCTCGCTCTCGGCTCGAGCAGGATGAGAGCTGTGAGATGATGTCACAGCTCCATTAAAACCGTCAAAGCAGAGGCCCTGGCCGGTTGGCTCAGTGGTAGAGCGTCGGCCTGGCGTGCAGGGGTCCCGGGTTCGATTCCCGGCCAGGGCACACAGGAGAAGCGCCCATCTGCTTCTCCACCCCTCCCCCTCTCCTTCTTCTCTGTCTCTGTCTTCCCCTCCTGCAGCCGAAGCTCCATTGGAGCAAAGATGGCCTGGGCGCTGGGGATGGCTCCTTGGCCTCTGCCCCAGGCACTAGAGTGGCTCTGGTCGCGGCAGAGCGACGCCCCAGAGGGGCAGAGCATCGCCCCCTGGTGGGCAGAGCGTCGCCCCTGGTGGGCGTGCCGGGTGGATCCTGGTCGGGCGCATGCGGGAGTCTGTCTGACTGTCTCTCCCAGTTTCTAGCTTCAGAAAAATACAAAAAAAAAACAAAAAAAAAAAAACCGTTAAAGCAGAAACGGGCTGCAAGGAGGCCACAGAGGCCAAGCACGCTCCCCCTCACCCCGGCGGTGGCGGCAGCTTGGGGCCTGGTGAGCCTGCGGGAAGCCAGGACGGGGCTCAGTTCTGCCGGAAGGGAACCACACCCATGAACCCCCCAAGTCCAGGCAGCCGGCTCTCTGGCCGTGCATGTCCAGGAGGGGCACGGATGAGAAGCCGCGGGACACACTGAGTGACAGGCGGGCGTCTCCGGTGTGCGGTGGAGCTAATTCACCGCCAAAGGACCTCAGGAGGTCACCTAGAACACTTTACATATATACGATATATAAAACCTCAAAGACTCCTAGAAAGAGGGACGATGCCACCTGCCAGCTACTTGGGAGCTGCCCGGAGGCCTCTAGGTTACAGCAGAACACGACTCTTTTCTTTGGTCAGTTCAAGGACACCTGCAGATAAAAGACTCAACCAGTCACACTCTGGAAGTGTGTTAGGTTCAAACCCCAGCCTGTCACCTGTTAGGGCTTGAAAGACAAAGCCCTCAATAGATGTCATCATCGCAGCCACCACTGCCACCACCCCCAGCCCTGTGCAACCCAGTGACAAATCCTGCTGCCGTCCACCTCCCACCCTCCCGCACTGCCCCTGCCAGAGCCAGACCAGCATCCCCCGCCTCCAGCCCCCGCGCTGGGACCACCTGCCCTGCCGCGATGGCCAAGCCTCACGCCGCACACCGCGCGGGGGAGGAACTAACTGCCCCTGTCCTACCTCGGCCTCATAATTTCCCGTTTTGTCACTTGACATCCTCGAGTCAACAACTTTATTTGGCTACGACAGCAGACAGTCGATATTATTTTATATTCGTTTCAGGTGTGTAGCCCAAGTGGTTAGGCGTTTAGACGTTTTTACAAAGTGTCCCCTTCGACACTTTCCGGGCCTCGCCTGGCACCATACATAGTTACCGTATCGCCCCGTGTACGAGACGCACCTTAATTTTGGGGGCCTGAAATTTGAAGGAAAAAAAAAAAAAGTCTTACATAAAAGTGATTGAACTCAAGTTCTGTTCATCGTAAAATCCGTGCCACTCCTCGTCACCATCCAGACTCCCATCCACGAGCCTGTCCTCGCCCCGGGTCTGGTGACGCATCCCCGTCTTCAACCAGGGGCGCAAAAACAAGCGCGAAAAAGCGGGAAGTGCAAGTAAAAGAGTTTGCAGCCCCTGTATAAGATGCACCCAGTTTTTAGACCCCAAATTTTTCAGGAAATGGTGCGTCTCACACAGGGGGAAACACGGCATCACAATGTTGTTGACTGTACTCCCTGTGCTGCAGCCGACACCCCCCCCCCCCAGAGTCTCCTGCAACGACCAAGCTGCACGTCTCGGTCCCCTCCCCTGTCACCCCCCACCACCCCCCACCTGGCAGCCGGCAGTCTGTTCTCTGCACCTTCGAGTCTTTCTGTTTGGTTGATTGCGTCCTGTTCACTAGCACTGTCGTTCCCTCTGGGTCCACTCCTGTGGTTGCAAAGGGTAAGCTTTCATTCTTCTTCTCTTTTTTTTAAATGAGCCTCATAATTCTTTTTTTTAATTAGGGACACGCCCCTGCCCCCTAAGTTGCTGTCTTGACTTGTGCAGCGCTGACGCCCCCGGGGCCCTGGACGACCTTGGTAGATGTCATCGCGGGCGGGCGGGGACGCTGCTGATTTCCTACCAGTCACGGGAGTGAAGAAACCGGCGGTTTTGTTTTCTTTATGGAAATACCTGCTCTGCCCCTTATTCAGGGAAGCCTGCTCTTCGGAAGGCTAAGATGGTCTGGTCAACACCGCAAGTCAAACACGCTCAACGCTCCTGTGTTGTGTTCCGCGTCCTCCTTGGGCTCAGTTCTCCTTCCCGCCGACACATCGACCGGGACGGGAGGCTAGAAACACCGTGAGACTTACAGAAGCCGGGTTCTCGGCCACCCCCAGCCACGTGTCCCATGGGAACGCTGTGCGCCCCCCATCTCGGTGACTCTGGGCACAAGGCAGACCTACTAAGAATCCCCGAATCTCACAGGGAGGAAGGAGGTGCACTGACTTCCCACTTCACTCTCAACCCTCCGACGGCACCGGGGAAAAGCCCCACAGTTGATATTAGTATTATAGCTGCTTTTAGGAGGAATATTCCCTACTGGCCTCTTTTAAGCCAGGATAGGGGGCAGGCTGGGGCCAGGCGAGCCACCTTAGGCAGCAAAAACCCAACAGTGCCGTTTTGTGTTCGGTCGTCTTTCTTACGACTGCTTTCCGGTGACGGCGACCGACCCCGGGGCTCCGTTTAGGGTGGTTTTCAAACTACGTTGTTTCTTAAAGAGACGTGTGATAACCGGACCTGCACGCCGCGTGCTGGGTTTACAGGCGCGCAGCGCGTCTCTAGAAAGACCCACACAAACGGGCACCTGTGCTGGCTTCCGGGAGAAGGGAAGGCGTGGCAGACACACGGGTGGGAAAGAGGAGAACCATCTCACTCAATGTCCTTTGTCACTTCTGACACTGGCATTAGGCGAACCTGTTATCTATTCTGAAGTCTATGCACTGAAGGAAAAAAAAAAAAAGTAAGCCCAGTTCCTTACGGGCGGGGGGAGGGGGGAATGGACGATTTTTTTAATGTGTTCACTCACGTAAGCCAAAACAGTAGGAGAATGACAGCAGGAGGCGTGCCAGGTTTGGGCAAACATCAGGAAGGTGGAACTGGAAAATGCTACCCTCAGAGAACGGTGTGTGGGGGGGTGATGCCACCCCCCAGAAGACGGCAGGGAGAGGTCCTCGGGGTCAACCAGGATCAGACACCCTGAGTCTCCTCACGGGAGCTGGCAGCCGTGGGCACCGAGAAGGAGCCACTGTGAGCGCCTCTGGCTTCGAGGCCGGGAGCAGACTCCAGGTGGACGTGTGCCCAGGAAACCCACGTGACACTCAAGCCCCGGTGAACCAGCACGTGTGGCTCCTGTTCCCCGGGGAGAATGTGCTCGGTGACCAGCCCTTTGTCCCTCTCCCAATGCCATCATCCTGCGGAGACCCCGCCTTGGCCCAGCGGCCCAGCTGGGTGGCTTGACAGGCAGCAATTACCTCTGAATGCGAAGCTATTTCCACTCACTGGTGGCTCTCCCCCACCCCCTCGCCAAGCTGCCCGTGGTCTACCAGGCGCTGGGGCCCATCAGCGCGGCCCATTAGGAGAACAAAGTGGCAGCCCAGCCGGCCTCCGGCAACCTGGCGCTGAGCCTGGCAGTCGTGGGCGTTTGACAAACAAACAAATGGATTAACCCGCCCCCCCCCCCCCCGGGGGTTGAGCTCCGGAGGACGGTGAGTCCTCCGGAGGGAGGGTTGGCCGGGTGACCTTTCAGACCCCTCCAGCCGGACTCAGCCCGGGTGCCCGCCCACCCACTGCGCCCGCCCCCGCGGCTGAGTCCTCCCTGGCTTGTCCAGATGGCTTCCCTTCCAGGGCCTTCTGTGGACCCCGACGACAGGCAGGGAACCGCGGGCTTCTGCCCCGCCTCCCCGCCCACTCTGTCACTCAACCGCTCAGTACTGATGTGTGGGGCGCAACCAAAGGGAAGGAAGTTATCCTACAGTCCTGCGTGCGTGCGTGCCCGTGCAGGACCATCAGCAAGCATCCCGCGGGGCACTGACTCTGCCCAGAACCTGTTAGGGACCCGGGATGTGTACCCCGAGTGCGGAGAGAGGGTGGGTGGTCCAGCCACGCGTCAAGAACAAGCCTGTCACAGTCTTATCCGCCGGTGGGTGTCGGCCCACACGCCCCTCCCCCATTTCAGAACTGAGGCTTTCAGCGAGATTGCATTGGGTGACACTCAAAAACACAGAAAATGGCCTGACCAGGCGGTGGCGCAGTGGATAGATGCAGAGGACCCAGGTTCAAGACTCCGAGGTTGCCAGCTTGAGCGCGGGCTCATCTGGTTTGAGCAAAAGATCACCAGCTTGGACCCAAGGTCACTGGCTCGAGCAAGGGGTTACTCCATCTACTGAAGGCCCGAGGTCAAGGCACATATGAGAAAGCAATCAATGAACAACTAAGGTGTCGCAATGTGCTACGAAAAACTGATTGATGCTTCTCATCTCTCTGTTCCTGTCTGTCTGTCCCTGTCTATCCCTCTCTCTGACTCTCTGTCTCTGTAAAAAAGAAAAAAACCAAAAAAACACAGAAAACGGGCACAGCCCCTCGACCAGAAGAGACCCTGGTGCTGGGGGGCTCCCCGCGGAGCCAGGCACTCGCCCCTGGCTCAGTGAGAGGCTCTCCAGGGTGGAAGCCACCTCTGGGGGGAGGATTTCCATCCAGTATGGAAGCGTGGTATCTCAGATACATCCTGATTGCAGAGATGTTCAAATGTGGGGGGAGAGGGACATGCTTCTTAAGAATCGATGGTAAGTGATACGTTCCTATTTTAACCAACAGCCTTCACCAAGGGCTTGGGGGGGGGGGGGAGGTCCGCTTTTTTTTTTTAATTCTTCATTGCAAGGTCCTCCGCGGTCCCTCTAAGCTCTGGGGGCAGCAGAGCCAGCTCTGCAGAAGGACCGGCTGTGTGCCCACCCTGAGGGTTCCTCCGTGCCTGGCAACCAGGGTGCCCGAGCAGGACCCACCCTGTCTCCAGCGTGCGCCGGGCGGACACGGAGCTGCGAGGCCGGCGAGGATTTACGGACGCCGTGGTTTCATTTAGTCAGCCTGTCGGGTCGGATGTCCGCCCGGAGACGGAGGCTGGGCTGTGCCTTAGGAAGACGGCCGCGCACGAACGTTGCGCTTGCGTGCCCAAGGGCGCACGCCACACGAACGCTGCGCTTGCGTGCCCGAGGGCGCACGCCACACGAACGCTGCGCTTGCGTGCCCGAGGGCGCACGCCACCCAGGCCTCTGTGCACACACGGCCGGCGTGGCTCCGAGCGGGTCACGGGCTGGTCGCCGTGTTCAAGAGGGTTCGAGTCTCTGCGCGCGACGTCCCCGGTCTCTGCCTCCGGCGTTCCTTCTTCCTCCAGCTCGTCCTCGGGGATCGACCTCTTGATGGAAACGAGCTGCAGAAAGCGACAGACCCTCTTTCCGGGTGTCCTGTCCCCTTTCTTACTTAGACCGTGGCCTCTGGGGGCAGACACTGTGTCTGGTCTCTCTGTCTTACACCCCCGCCCAGAAAACCATCACGCCGAACAGATAAACCAGCCGTGGAAAGGAGTCTAACGGGGACAGAAACGGGCTCCTCTACCGAGACGCGGACGCCGGAGCCCGGGGTCCATCACCACGTGGTCACCTGCTCTTGTTGGCCGGTCGGTCCATTTCGAAGGAGACTCACAGCCTCTCCACAATGCTCCCCACCCCCCCACCCCGACCCTCCACGTGCAAAATGGAGAACACTTCACTCAAAATTCAGCTCCCCCCCCCCCCAAGACTCTTAAACACCAGCAGGCGAGACACGGCTCACCTCTCTTCTCAAAAAAGAAGACCCTGAATATTGTCTCACGCCCGAGCCCTCGCGGTCACGGCGGCCCAGACAGCATCTCAGGAGCATCTCAGGTCGGAGGAAGGATGCCCCTCGCCCCGTCTGACTGAGTTTTCGGAAGATGGCGAGTCCAGCAGGTCCGGCACCCTCCCCATTGGGAAGGCGAGCTCTCTGACAACCGGGGGCGGGAAGGGAAGTGACCGACTTTTCATCAACGACGACGGAGCAAAAAAAAACCGAGAATGAAACTGAAGCGGAGCTGATAGGAGAATCGGAGGCCAGGACCCCTTCCTCGTCTCCCGGAACTGTTTCCCCAGCAATTCGTGAACTCGTCAGGCCCACGGGGGGGGGGGGGGGGGACACAGCAGCAGAGCCGGACACCAGTGGCTTTGCCCCGGATAGGGCTGGGGGGGATAACGGGAGTATGGGCCCTGAAACCACAGGGGGGGACAGTCGTGACGTTGCCACCGTGTCTGTACGCGCCACAGAAGTCCCTGGCCCGAGCGCTTCCTCGCCCTTCAAAACGGCCTCCTCGGATAGGAGCACAAGTGCCCTTCGACCCGGAGGACACGGAGGACACGGAGGTGCAGGTCCCGGTGCTTCCAGCCAACACGGCGTCCCCAGCGCCCCGATCACAGTCACACAGGGACTCACTCCGCCCACCTGTCCCAGCAGCCAACCTCCGGCACCCTGCAGGCTCCGCAGCCCCCCCCCCCCCCCCCCCCCCCCGCTGCCGTGGGGAAGAAACTGAGAAAGGGAACCAATGGACAGAGGAGACCGCCTCTGTGATTGGGGGGCGGGGGGTACCCCACCGCAGAGGGCTGGGCTGCACTCCCCTCGAGCAGCCTGACACGGGCTGGTTCCCAAGAGCAGAGGCGGATGTAACGGCCACAGGGGCACCAGGCGCACGCCCTGGGCCCCAACTTCTGAAGGGCCCTGAAGAACCCCAGCTGGACACTTTTCTCAAATGACACCAAGTTTGCTTTCCTATGTGCCATTTTAACATGAATAATAGTACATACTATTTTTTATTTATTTAACTATGGTTAACATGTATTTGTATTTTCCCTGTCTGTCTGTCTGTCTCTCTCTCTCTCTTAAAGAGCCCAATATTTTTTATTCTGCTCCCGGGGCCTCCACCGACCTTAATCCACCTCTGCCCAAGAGGCTGCCCGGACTGGGGACGAGGAAGGTCCGGTCCTCTGCTGCCCAGTCCTTCTGGCCGACGGTGCCTCTTGGGCTCTGTGTGTCACCTCCGGGTTTGTCTCTGTCCACCCACAGAAAGAAGTCTTCCCTTTGGGTTGAGAGGAAAGCTATTATTTATTCCACTGTCCGTCCAAAGCTGGTCCAGGGAGCCCAGGGAGGTGTCCCCAGGGGCTGAGCCCGGGCGGGTCACGTGAGAACCACTGCCAAGAACTCTGCCACCCCACTTCGGAAAACCACGGTCACCACAACGGGTGCAAAGGCTCTTTGGCCAAGTGGACCAGGGGGACACTGGCTTTCTGGAGGTAGGCCGTGTGGGGCAGTGGTTAGAGCACTGGGCTGGAAAGGTACACACACACACACACACACACACACACGTGTGTGCGCCAGGGACTTCCGGTCCTAACCCTCATCCACTTGCTTTGTGGCCCCATTTCACACACTCTCTCTTCTTGGGGCCCCCGTGTTCACCTCAGTCAAACAAGCAGAGCCAGCAGGCAGGGGAGAAGGAAGAATCGTATCACCTGCCGTTCAACAACGTGGGGAATTCGGGGACAAGAAGGCGGGTGTGAGAGGCCCCCTCCGCCATCCCCGTCATGTCTGCAGCTCATGCACATTATCTGGGGTGACCATCGAGGGTAAAACACACGCAGAAGAATGTTCTGGAATTACTGAAACCGCATCCCAATGGGACAGCGTTCCCCAGCCTCGACGGTGATCTCCAACCAGACGACGTCCCCCCGTCCACGCCCGCCGGCGCCCAGACGTCCCCCCGTCCACGCCCGCCCGCGCCCAGACGTCCCCCCGACCACGCCCGCGCCCACTGTCCTCTGAGGAGCACGAGGGCTGAGGATTAGGCTAAGTCAGACCCTGAGGAGCCGCGCGGTCAGAGCGCTTGGTGTTAAATAAAACCTACCAAAGACTCAGCTGAGAATTTTAGCAGAATCCAAATGTGCTAGGAAAAGAGAAAAAAAAAAAAAAGGAGAGAAAAAAGGCACAGCTCCCATCTCTAAGGTTCACAGCGAAGCTGGCTTAGAATCACACACGCCAAGGTTAAAAATAAGCAGCAGCCGCCCCTGAGTGACAGGGGCTCTGAGAAGGGAGCCCGCGGCCTGGCCTGGCCTGGCATTCGTGGTGTGGGGCCGGGAGAGCGGAGGGCAGGGACGCCCAGGGCACAGGTGTTTTATTGGAGGGCACACTGGCTAACAGCCAGACACTGAGCACTTTGTGATTTCTGCACTTAAAAAGCACTTCACTTGGGCAGAGGGTTTCGTAAAGGTCTCCAGACTTTCCCTCCAGGGCACCCCGCTGTGCATTAGAGTCTGACCACGGTGCTGACCCCCAGCACGGCTCTGCTGTTTGATGCCCCCGCCTTCCTTCCCGCCCTGGGATCGGGCTCCAGCTCTGACCTGGCTCACTCACCTCATACACCCAGATGGGACGCCTTTGGGTCACAGCTTGGAGAGCGCCCGCCAGACCTGCCGTTCCGGGCCACCCTGTTCCACTGAGCCCACAGAGTGGTGCTCGGGCCACCCACAGGCCAGCTCTCCCAGCTGGGCCCCACTGGGGACATTACACGTCTGTCTGTCTGTCTCCAGAGGACAACTTGGGTCCCAGCCCGTGCCCCCCACAGCCACGACCACTGCAGGCTAACTGGCCGAGGTGACCAGTCGGCCCCAGGGCTCCCCTTCTTGCAGTTCAGGGCCCCGTGTTATGAGCCCAGTGGGGGCCATCTAATGAAGGGGTCCTCTGCCTGATACACTGAGGCCTTTCTACTTCCTAAAGGGGTTACTTTCATTTAAAAAAAAAAATTAACAATTAGCTTAAGTTACCGTGCAGCGAGCACCGTGCCCCTCCCCAGCTCCGATACGATGCAAGCATTCCCAGAAAGTCTTCACGCAGCCAGGGGTGCGGTGGGAATTCTGTGAGCGGTGTGTCATGGGGAGCCCCATACATTACATACACACACCCCGGGGATGCACGGTTCAGCCCACATGCGAGGGCCGGGTCTACCCCTCAGCTCCACACAGGGCTCGGGAGGTCAACGGACATGGAACAACAGTTCAGTCTGCCGCGGTGTAGAAGCTTCTGGCCACCCTCCCGACACCACCAACCTGGGTGGCTCTCCTCCCCAGCAGGGCGGTGGAGGAACAGACCGTCTACCTATGTCCGAGGGACTGCCCCCCAGGACCCTGCCCACCCGGATCCCAAACTCCCCATCCTGGTGGCGGGTCTAGAAGCATGCCCAGTGTGGCATCTTTAAAGCACTTTAGAAAGAAAGGCCTAGGGGAGGCAGGGAGGGCAGGGGAGTAGTCCCTGCCCAACGTAACCTAGGAGAAAACCGAGGCGCAAAGAGGTTGAGCGATTTGCTCCAGCTGAGCGGCAGAGCGCCTGTGTGCGTGCCTGTGTCAGCGCCGGGGACGGGGACCTCACAGATAAACCACTGACTCAGTGTCAGCGGGCGGGGGTCTCAGCCCAGCCACCGCAGCAGGTATCTGCAGAAGGGAACTTCCTCAGCCCCGGGAAGTCCGGGGATGACTTTTCATCGGACCTGAAGGACAGGGACCTCGCCCAAGCACAGAACCCTGTCGCGAGGGGGTTGTCCTACTCTAACTTTCCACCTTTCCCAGGGTCCTTCGAAGGCCAGGAAGGACCTGCGGAGAGTCCGGGGAGGGCTGTGCGTAGGGAGCACGTGTCCTTTCTGGCTCCGGCTCGCCCTGAGGTCTGGCTAAAGCCCCCCCCCTCCCCCCTCCAGGCCACTCCAGTGACAATGGCCCCTTTGCCGTTCAAGAAACCCCGTGTCCAGTGAAGAAAGGCAAATTCTAGGTCAGTCCCTCGGCCGGTGTCTCCCACCTCCACGTGTCAGCCTGAACCCACATCATGAGCCGGGTTCAGGGGAAGAGAAAACGCAGGGGCGGCCCGAGAACGGAGCCCGCTGGGCGCCGGGCGGGCCAGGGGCTCCCCCGCCTTACCTGTACCAGTCCAGCCCGCGCCCGTAGTTCCTGTCGAAGAAGTGGGGCTCCGTGCCCAAGGCCCGCACGTCCGGGTGCACACGGATAAACTCCAGGACGGCGCGCGTGCCCCCCTTCTTGACGCCCACAATGAGGGCCTGGGGCAGCCGCTTGGTGCCCAGCCTCGGCGAGCCCGAGACGTTGGCCGCCGAGAGGCGCGGAGCGGGGGCCGCGGCCGGCGCGCTGGGGGTTGGTCCCGCGGGATCGCAGGGGCGGGACTTTTGCAGAAGTTTCTGGCCGTCCGCGCCGGGGCCGCGGAGGCAGCGGGGCGCGCGGAGGAGGCGGCTCCGGCCGAGGTGGTCGCAGCGGCCCAGGAGGCTGTAGCACAGGTACGTGCAGGACAGCGAGAGCGTGAAGGCGAAGAGCAGCCTGCGCGCCCTCCGCGGCTGAGGTGGCCCCGCGCGGCCCAGGACCCTATAGGCCATGGCTCCATGGGCCCGCGCCGGGGCGCATGGTTTCCGAGGGCTCGCCGGCGGCGGGGTTCCCGGGACCCTGCGGCCGCCTAGGGGGCTCGAGCGGCGCGGCTGGCCGGACCACGCGGGGCGGCCGCGGGGGGCGCCGTCTCTTCCAGGCGCGGCCGGCTGGGGCGTGCACCATGCCCAGGGGGCCAGGGAGTGGCGGCTCCTCGGGGCACGGGCGGCTGTGCCTCCCACATTGCCCGGTCCTAGGCGACGGGGCTCCTGGCGATGGGCCTATTCCCGGCGCTTCTGGGCTCTTGGACGGGCCGGGGCCGGAGCGCACCCAGCTCGGGAAGCCCCATGCCCGAACCCCGGCAGCCGCGCGGCGGTGCGGGCGGGCGGGCGGCGGGCGCACGGTGGCGCTGGCGCGGGCCCCGTTCCTGCTCCTCGGGAAATGCCGAGCCGAGCGCGCTGCCGGCTCTATTTAAGGAGTCGCCTGACGTCAGCCGCGCGGGTCCCCGGAGCCCGCGCCCCGCCTGGGGCCTGGCCTCCTCCCATCCCCGGACCCCTCCCCGGGGCACTGACACACAGCCCGGGCCCTTCACGCGCAGGCCGCGCCCTACGGGAGCCCTGGCTAGCTTGGGGGCGGAGCGGGAGACAGACGGTGGAAACATTGACCCCTCCAGCAGGCTGGACACCCCCCGCCCCCACCACCACACTGGCCTCGCGACACCAAGGGGTTGGAGCCCGGCTCGAGATTGCGCCAACACCCGGACCCAGACAGAGACCGGCGCAGACGCAAGCACTCTGCACGGATGAACGGTGCCCCCCCCCTCACCCCCGCGCGGACACAGGCACGCACACAAATACACGTACACACACCTACCCTGAGCGGGACCCTCCCACACCCACAGGGGGGGAGGAAGGGAGAAATCTGCCCTGGCCGTAGAAACACCCACTGGGACTCTAACCTCCGGCCCCCACCCCATCATCTCACCAAACAGACGCAGAGCCTGGAGCCGGACACGGTGCCCTGCGTGCAGGCATGCTCGGGACGGGGACACGAGCGCGAGACGGGATGCGTGGAGGAGCCGAGCGTGAGTGAGATTCCGTGACTATTTAGGGAGCTTCGGAGCCCTCCTCCCACCCCCGCGCGCTGACTCACACCCAGGCGGCTGGCTCTGTCTCACACCCAGGAAGCGTGAGGCCCCACCACCCCACTGTCAGTCCACCTCTGGCTGGGCCTGGGGCAGGGCGGGAGAAGCAGAGTGCCAGCCCCAAAGCAGCCACTCTGCGCGCGCGGGCCACCTTCCCTCCTAGCAGCCGCCCCCTAGCGTCGGACTGCTCCCTGGGGAGCCGTGCAGGGTCCCATAGCGTCCCTAAGGTCCTGGGCACTCCGGACTGCTTCACTCAGCGGCCCGAGGAAGAGGGAAGAGGAGGCGGGGAGGACTTGGAATGATTCCTGAGAGACTGCCCACAGGACCGTGACCAGCGTCCGCCTGAGGAGACCAGTCCAGTCGGCCCTGAATGATCACACTAGTTAGTGGCCATCAGAACAGGAGGACTAAATGACCACCAGGGCCCAGAAAGCAGCTAAGTGGTAAGTCCGTGACAATGCCAAGTCACGGTGCTCAGGTAGAACCAAGTGAGTGCTCCCATAAAATGTCTGAGCGACACCATCACTCCCCCAACCCCCCCACCCCCACCCCCCCACACAAAACTGAGCATCCTTCTTCAGGGAAGAACTAACTGACCAGGCTCTGTGGACCTTAGCCCCAAGCCAGGGCATTCTGTCCCTAAAGCAGGCCCATTGGTGGACACCGTAGGCCAGTCCTTCTGCCAGAGAGAAGAGCCACCACCAAGTTGGCGTCAGGCCCTCCGCGTGTATCGACTGCTTTAAATACTCACCACAGGCCTGACCTGTGGTGGCGCAGTGGATAAAGCATCGACCTGGAAATGCTGAGGTCGCCGGTTCGAAACCCTGGGCTTGCCTGGTCAAGGCACATATGGGAGTTGATGCTTCCAGCTCCTCCCCCACCTTCTCTCTCTGTGTCTCTCCTCTCTGTCTCTCTCTCTCCTCTCTAAAATGAATAAATAAATGAAAAAAAAACTATAGATAAATACTCACCACAACCTGTTAGGTTGTTACCCTTGTCCCCACCTCACTTTGCTTCCTTACTCCTAAATAGTGGCTCACGTTTATGGGAGTCCTCGTGTTGTGCCGGTAAAGCGCACATCACGTGACAATCGGCCACCTCTTTTGTCTCCAAAGGGAGAGAGAGGTTCCGGTACAATTCCTCACGTACAGGCAGCGAGGTGAAGTCAGTGATGGACGGAGTTGGGATGAAACCCCCCGGCTGTCTGTCTGACTTCAAGAGGCAAGCTCTTCCTGACAGCCCGTGGCAGGGCCCTAACATCCTGGGGCCGTTCTAACTGAAACTCCATCCCCGAGCTGAACTCATCTGTCTGGATCACTTCGCAGGTCTGACGCCCGGGACCGGAGGAGCCGCAGCAGGTGTGGGTGGGAAGGTGCGGCGGGACTCAAACCTGTCTTTCGTCAAGTGCGTCTCGCGATGCCACCTAGGACCACACGATGCCACCTAGGAACATGTCACCTCCGTGTCTCGGAGCTGCATCACACTGCTGGCACCTCAAGCTTGCAGCCAGGTCACCTCGCCCGGGGTTTCTTTACGGGTGCTACTAATGAAGGCACGTCCGTCGGCTCCACACGGGGCTTGTGCAGGGGGCTTCTGTGGAGGGAACATGTCGGTCCTTGCACATTTGACCTGATTAAATGGTATCTGGTCTCATCAGTTCGCTGCTTCCATTTACCAAAAAAAAAAAAAAAAAAAGTCTAGACACTTGAATTGTGATGGCTTTTATTTCTTCAAAAAAAGAGGAGGTAGGAAGATTGAATCCCAACAGCTTTAGCCTTGATCCCAGGTGTACCCCAGGGCAAGGGGGTTGTCCTCTCTGAGCCTCAGTTTTCTCACCTGTGTAATGGGGGAAGGGGGTTATAATGAACTTCCAAAGCCTCTGTGGGTTCTGATGTATAATTCTATGGTGCTATTACTCCATGTTTGATTACTATTTCATTAACTCCTCACTAAAAATGTTAAAACAAATATGTTGACAGGAGTTCTGATATGTACTTTCACACTGTGAACCTGCTATTCTGCCATTGTTAAAATTACAAGGTGAAAGCCCCAGCCAGTTGGCTCAGCGGTAGAGCGTTGGCCTGGCGTGCGGGGGAGCCGGGTTCGATTCCCGGCCAGGGCACATAGGAGAAGCACCCATTTGCTTCTCCACCTCCCACCCCCTCCTTCCTCTCTGTCTCTCTCTTCCCCTCCCGCAGCCAAGGCTCCATTGGAGCAAAGATGGCCTGGGCGCTGGGGATGGCTCCTTGGCCTCTGCCCCAGGCGCTAGAGTGGCTCTGGTCGCGGCAGAGCGATGCCCCGGAGGGGCAGAGCATCGCCCCCTGGTGGGCAGAGCGTTGCCCCTGGTGGGCGTGCCGGGTGGATCCTGGTTGGGCGCATGCGGGAGTCTGTCTGGCTGTCTCTCCCCGTTTCCAGCTTCAGAAAAATACAAAAAAAAAAAAAAATTACAAGGTGAAACATTGATTCAGCCAGACCTGTGGTGGGGCAGTGGATAAAGCATTGACCTGGAACGCTGAGGTCGCCAGTTCAAAACCCAGGGCTTGCCTGGCCAAGGCATAAATGGGAGTTGATGCTTCCTGCTCCTTCCCCCTTTTTCTCTCTCTCTAAATAAATAAAATCCTTAATATTTTTTTTTAAATGTAGATTAATCCACTCTGACAAGCACTTTATTCTTAGTGAGGAAAAGATAGGATAGTTCTTTCTCATCATTTTGTGCTTGGCTCCATTTTAAACTTATTTTTATCTTTGAATGTATAAATTCTGAAATTCTTGGGCATTCAGATGATACCCAGAAGAGCTGGGCAGCTCTGCCTCTTCAAATTTCCACCCAGAGTATTGACTAGGACTTCTTCATGGAGCGTAGGATTGGGGACATGCTTGCTCACTACCTCCCACCTCTCTTTTTTTTACAGTAGCACCGTGATTTTCCTTTGAGGGAATCAGGGAGGATGGTGTTTGGACCGTAGGGTTTGTCAGAGACACTCACTTACACAAGACATGCTCCTTTTGCTCTCCCTGGGAAGGCGATGCCATTGGCTCGGTGCTGGTCTGGCCCCACAGTGTCGGGGACCCAGGCTCCGCCATGTGTCCCCTCCATCCTTAGATGACCATGTGATCAGGATGACTCGTCCTCTGCAGTGATCATGCCCACATTCTGCACAAAAGTAAGGAAGCCATATCCCTTTGAGCAGTGGTCCCCAACCTTTTTTTTTTGGGCCACGGACCGGTTTAATGTCAGAAAAATATTTTCACGGACCGGCCTTTAGGGTGGGACGGATAAATGTATCACGTGATCGAGACAAGCGTCAAGAGTGAGTCTTAGACGGATGTCACAGAGGGAGGGAATCTGGTCATTTTTTAAAAATAAAACATCGTTCAGACTTAAATATAAATAAAACGGAAATAATGTAAGTTATTTATTCTTTCTCTGCGGACCAGTACCAAATGGCCCACGGACTGGTACCAGTCCACGGCCCCAGGGGTTGGGGACCACCGCCTTTGAGGACGTTTCCTGCAAGTGGCCTTCATGACTGCCACCGGTATTCATCGGTGAGGATGTTGTCAATGGCAAAGTAGCTTCAAGAAATCCTTTAGGTTGGCTCAGCGGTAGAGCGTCGCCCTGGCGTGCGGAGGACCCGGGTTCGATTCCCGGCCAGGGCACATAGGAGAAGCGCCCATTTGCTTCTCCATCCCACCCCCTCCTTCCTCTCTGACTCTCTCTTCCCCTCCCGCAGCCAAGGCTCCATTGGAGCAAAGATGGCCCGGGCGCTGGGGATGGCTCCTTGGCCTCTGCCCCAGGCGCTAGAGTGGCTCTGGTCGTGGCAGAGCAACGCCCCGGAGGGGCAGAGCATCGCCCCCTGGTGGGCAGAGCGTCGCCCCTGGTGGGTGTGCCGGGTGGATCCCGGTCGGGTGCATGCGGGAGTCTGTCTGACTGTCTCTCCCCGTTTTCAGCTTCAGAAAAAAAAAAATCCTTTAAAATGAAGTCTTCACTCTGGGCGGCTAGATGCCTGGCTAATATAAATGCTTGGATGTTTGGTTACACAGAAAGAACCGAAGAAGAGTGACAGAGGGCAGCTAGGAACCTCTACTCTGCTGGGAGAAATAGTTTGCCTTTGTTGTTGTTGTTGTTGTTTCCTGTGTGGTTCGTGTGGGCTGGTCCTAGACTAAGGACAGGCATCTGACCACGCCTGGACAATGAGAACTTTCTGGTCAGACTTCACTGAAAGCAATTCAGATCTTTCCAGGGAGCAGCCACCACAGGACTTTTATGGAAACTACTGGAAAAGAGAAACTCTTTTTTCTTCTGAGATGATGAGTTAGGATCACAGAAGCGTGAAGCTTCCAGTGGTCGCCTCTGCCTTCAGGAGGGGGCCCTCTGGGGACGGGAGGACACATAGAGGAGAGCAAGGCTGAGCGGTGGAGACTCAGACAGCAGCCTTTGACCTTCTGAATCGAGCCATGCTAGAAGCATATAGTCCCTGGATTTTATTTATTTATTTTTGCTTCAACTGATTAGTTACCTCTCTGTCACTTGCAATCAAGAGTCCTGACCAATACAAAAACAGCCGCTACCTCAATGACGAGGAACGAAGACCATTTTAATAATTTTTTTTTAAATGGTGGAGATGGGGTGGAGACTCATTTCAAAGGATGTGGGTACACAGAATAGGACAGGAATCTTTCAAAACTTGAAGCAGTTGTAGGATCCAACTGCTTGCTCCGTCTTCTCTACTGCTCCTCGTGCCTCATTTCTTTTATTCCCACTCACAACTGCCTTCCCCTCTCCCCACCCGTCACGTAGGGGTCTGTAAGGGTTGCTGCCTCGCAAGCTGCAGAAACAGACTTTGGCCAAAAGATGCAAGAAAAAGAGGAATTTGGAACGACTCAGACAGCAGGAGAGCTTGGGGAAAGCTCACAGAATTACCAAGAAGCTGGGAACCGGGCTCATCCCGGAATGGCCACCATGGAGTGCATTCTTCTCTTCTCTTGCTGAGTCTTCTTGGTCTCTTCAAATTCTTTTTTATTGTTTGTAGAGAGACAGACCGAGGAAGGGAGAGAGAGAGAGAGAGAAAGAGAGAGAGAGAGAGAGAGAGAGAGAGACAGCACTCATTTGTTGTTCCACTCAGTTGTGCATTCATTGGTTGCTTTCCCCTGCGTGCCCTGACCTGGGATCAAACCCACAACCTTGGTGCTTCGGGACGATGCTCAAACCGACGGAGCCAACCGGCCAGGGCTTCTCTGCCCCTTTTGCATCGGCAGTATCCTGTCTCTCCCTTCTCACTCACAGACCCTGCATTAAGAATTTTAAAAATAATAAAACAAGGTTCTCACTGCCCCCCCCCCCCTTCAAAGTCTTTGGACCGGTCAAGCCTTATTATTCAGTTTTACTTCAATGTAAGTTTCATTTTTTTTTTCTTCTGGAGCCAAGTTTTGTAAAACGTGAGACGCTGTTCCGAAGAGGGTGTGTGTACTCTATGAAGCCAAGGACCGTGAAAAGGGGTCCCACGGTCTGCGGGGTGTGTGGGGGGCGCTGTTCCCATCTGAGCCACGGGGACGTGAATGAAGTCTATGTTCTGGAAGGAGGTCAGGCGTGCGGATGAGGAGGTTGTACGCGCTCCGTAGACATGCTCTGGATAAAATCAGAGGGCAGAGGTTCAAGGAGCCAGGTACTGCCTCTCGGAGGGAACCCCGTCTACAAGACCCGGGACCACGGTTGAGTTTAAGTGCTTGGTAAGGTTCCAGACCCTTTGTCCCCTGCACATTGCTTTACTGCTGCCGTTGGCAAGCATAAGTACCCTCATCGTAATGATCGAGCGCCGTCGTTTATGGAGCATTTTCTCAGCCTGAAGCGCTGGGCTGAGCCATCCAGATGCGTCGAACCCTCTCCACAAACCAGTAAGATGGGGGTTCTCATGATCTCTGCTGGGTGAATTAGGACAGGGGTCCCCAACCTTTTCTGGGCCACAGACCGGTTTAATGTCAGAAAAATATTTTCGGCCCTGGCCGGTTGGCTCAGCAGTAGAGCGTCGGCCTGGCGTGCGGGGGACCCGGGTTCGATTCCCGGCCAGGGCACACAGGAGAAGCGCCCATTTGCTTCTCCACCCCCCCCCTTCCTCTCTGTCTCTCTCTTCCCCTCCCGCAGCCGAGGCTCCATTGGAGCAAAGATGGCCCGGGCGCTGGGGATGGCTCCTTGGCCTCTGCCCCAGGTGCTAGAGTGGCTCTGGTCGCGGCAGAGCGACGCCCTGGAGGGGCAGAGCATCACCCCCTGGTGGGCAGAGCGTGCCCCTGGTGGGCATGCCAGGTGGATCCCGGTCAGGCGCATGCGGGAGTCTGTCTGACTGCCTCTCCCCGTTTCCAGCTTCAAAAAAAAAAAAAAATATATATATATATTTTCACGGACCGGCCTTTAGGGTGGGACGGATAAATGTATCACGTGACCGAGACAAGTGTCAAGAGTGAGTCTTGGATGTGACAGCGGGAATCTGGTTATTTTAAAAAAATAAAACATCGTTCAGACTTAAATATAAATAAAACGGAAATAATGTAAGTTATTTATTCTTTCTCTGCGGACCGCTACCGGTCCACGGCCCGGGGGTTGGGGACCACTGAATCAGGAGACATCTGAAGCAGGTTGAGTTTTCCATGTTCTCAGAGATGCTGTCGGCTGGAAACCAGCGCCCAGAAGCGTGAACGGGGAGACGGACGGCCAGCTCTTCCCGTAATGTCCCCTCGGCTCAGCGCTGTTCCGAGCCCACACTGTCTGCGATTTGCCCTGTCTGTGCCACCCGGCTTTCCGAACCAGACGTAAACTGCCTGGGGGCAAGGACTACACGGCTACTTCCAAATCGGCCCGGTGCTTGGAACTCTGGCTGCCGGCTCACGCTGGGCGGGACCCGCTTGCTTTCTGTACGTCTCCTCTTCCTCTGGACGGACCACGAAACGCTACCGGATGAGGGCTTCCCCAGAAAGAACGAATATTCCATTTCAGAATTGAGCCGACGTGGATTAGTGAGAATGTCGGGAAGATTCTAAGCCTGTTCCCTTGTTTAAAAATATTGTAGGTCCTGGCCGGTTGGCTCAGTGGTAGAGCGTCGGCCTGGCGTGCAGAAGTCCTGGGTTCGATTCCCGGCCAGGGCACACAGGAGAAGCGCCCATCTGCTTCTCCACCCCTCCCCCTCTCCTTCCTCTCTGTCTCTCTCTTCCCCTCCCGCAGCCAAGGCTCCACTGGAGCAAAGATGTCCCGGGCGCTGGGGATGGCTCTGTGGCCTCTGCCTCAGGCGCTAGAATGGCCCTGGTTGCAGCAGAGTGACGCCCCGGAGGGGCAGAGCATCGCCCCCTGGTGGGCATGCTGGGTGGATCCCGGTCGGGCGCATGCGGGAGTCTGTCTGACTGCCTCCCCGTTTCCAGCTTCGGAAAAATACAAAAATATATATATATATTGTAGAGCTGGCCAGGGAGACTCCCCTCGCCCCCCTTCTGGCCTTTTAATCAAATGAAAGCAGATAAGAATGTCACCACTGGTATTGTCACCCCCCCAATTTATTAATTTCCTGAGATACAGATCTTAGTGGAATAGGACAGGGATGAGCGGAAAAGTACCTTGCTCCAGAGAACAACGTAGAGAAATATGTTTGTTTGCTTCTATTGAGTTTTTGTTTCCCTTCCACCGTGTGTCATACAGATAATATATATTTAAAGCGGAAACAAATGAAAATCCTGAGAAGCAAATAAACAAACAAAAGAAACGGTCCCTCAAATTATAGAGCTAAAAAATAACGATTGTTTGTGTTTTATTTACATCCTTCCAATTTTAAATGTCTTTGTTTGCTCGCTCAGGGGTCAGCCCCTATCTACTCTTTTGGTCAAGTCTGAGGTTTTATTTTTACGTAACAATACTGCGAATCTACTTTGTATCCTTGTAGGCAGACTGATGCAGATCTAATACTTGCAGAAGGGGAAAATAGCTTTGTCCTGGCGATGCCAGAAGGGAGGAACAATGGAAGACTCAGTCCTGGGAATAGTGTTTGCGCTCTGGGTTCAGCTTTGCCGGAAGCTATCTGTTCAAGAGACAGGAAAGCATCATACTGGTTAGGAGGGCAGTGTCTGGACGCAGACTGCCTGGGTTCAAATCCTGGCTCTGCTACTAGAATTAACCCAGAAAATAAACATCAAGCACTTGGAACAGAGCCTGGCTAACGATAAGCCTTCAGTCAACATGAGCCGTTACTATGTTGCAAACTTTTCAGTTACATCCATCAGTAAATGATCTTTCTGGACTTAAGCCATTTTGACAGAGGCTGATAGGTCCTTTTCAATTCGATTTTCATCTTTCAACCTACTTGAAAATTTTATCAACAAGCAAATAAAAATCAGTCCCTGTTCTTTGTAATCACCTGAGACACCCCCTCCCCCACAGCCCCTGCTCTGGATCTCCAGCTTAGCTCCCTGCTATTTTAAATGTTTCTAGGAAAGTCACCAAATGTCCTCTCTGGACATAGCTCATCACAAGTGTCCAACAAGTGCGTGTGGGATAAATAGATAGCTACGACCTTCGACACTCTGTCCACCTAGAGGACAACACTTTCAGTCCAAGAGGACACAATACAACTGACCTTCAGGACTGAACTCTCTGTGTAGCGACATCCTCTGCCCGCTCTGCGCTCAGTCTGACTTCCATGGAGAAACACGCTAACCGTTTTTATTTCTCGCTTAATATCACCCACTCCCTCCACACGCTCTCCCTGCGGCTGTATTTCCTGTTTAAAAAAATCAACGTTCTGCCCGTCCGGTGCCCAGCGCCCGCACCCACACAGCCGAACGCAGCGGGCGCAGGCTCGTGACGATGCCCGTCACTCTCGAAATCCGTCGCCTCCGATCTCGACTGGACCCTTGACGGTTCCTCGCAATCATCAGCCTACCGTGCTCCCTAGCCCGTGCCTTCTCTCCCGTTTCCTGCGAAAGTAATTCTTTCCCTCTCTCCTTCCTTCTCAAAAACCTCTGATGGCTCAGCTGACGACCTGACTTCCTCCTTCCCCAGTACAGAGAAGCAAGTGGAAGAGATCTCGGACCCTGACCTCCTCCCACCTGCCTATGGCTCTCTTCACGGGCTCTTTTCTCTCCTGTTGTGACAGGACCGGACGGTCCGTGTTTTCCGACGTGTGTGCTGGCTCCCACCCGCCCTCGTCTGCCCCAGGTGTGCATCCAGCCGCCCTGACCTCTCCCCCTGCACCCAGCTCCGCCCTTCCCTTTCCCCCTGCACCCAGCTCCGCCCTTCCCTCTCCCCCCCTGCACCCAGCTTAGCCCTTCCCTCTCCCCTGCACCCAGCTCCGCCCTTCCCTCTCCCCCCCTGCACCCAGCTCCACCCTTCCCTCTCCCCTGCACCCAGCTCCGCCCTTCCCTCTCCCCCCCTGCACCCAGCTCCGCCCTTCCCTTTCCCCCCCTGCACCCAGCTCCGCCCTTCCCTCTCCCCTGCACCCAGCTCCGCCCTTCCCTCTCCCCCCTGCACCCAGCTCCGCCCTTCCCTTTCCCCCCCTGCACCCAGCTCCGCCCTTCCCTTTCCCCCCCTGCACCCAGCTCCGCCCTTCCCTCTCCCCTGCACCCAGCTCCGCCCTTCCCTTTCCCCCCCCTGCACCCAGCTCCGCCCTTCCCTCTCCCCTGCACCCAGCTCCGCCCTTCCCTCTCCCCCCCTGCACCCAGCTCCACCCTTCCCTCTCCCCCCCCTGCACCCAGCTCCGCCCTCCCCTCTCCCCCCCTGCACCCAGCTCCGCCCTTCCCTCTCCCCCCTGCACCCAGCTCCGCCCTTCCCTCTCCCCCCCTGCACCCAGCTCCGCCCTTCCCTCTCCCCCCCTGCACCCAGCTCCGCCCTTCCCTCTCCCCCCCTGCACCCAGCTCCGCCCTTCCCTCTCCCCCCTGCACCCAGCTCCACCCTTCCCTCTCCCCCCTGCACCCAGCTCTGCCCCCCCCTCTCCCCCGGGTCCTTCCAAACGCGTTGGTATTTCTTGTTCGTCACCAGAAGGAAAGAGAGGAACACCGTGGTCTGGACCTCGCCTCTCCCTCCCGCTGGAGTTTCGTGCCTAGTCCTGTCCCCAAGTGTAAGCTAACCTCCCGGACTCCGCATTTTCTCCCCCCCCCCCCCTTGGAGCCGGTTCCAGTCCGATGGGTGCTCCCTCCTCTCCTCCAGAGCTCTTCTTCTCAAGGTCGCCTGTGACGTCCCACGGTGCTGAACTCACCTTCTTCGTCCTCCTTGAACATGACCCGTGAGCAGCGCTGGACGCGGCTGACCCTCTTCCTGAAAGGTTTCGTTCGCCGGGGTTTCAAGACGCCATGTTCCGCTAGTGTTCTTCTCGCCTCTCTGCTTCTCCTTCCAAACCTGCCTTCGATGGCTCCTTTTTGCCTCCGTGACCTCTCACGTGGGGGATCGTGGGGATTAGTCCTCCAACATCATCTCTTAGTACTCTACCCTGGCGACCCCATAAGTCCCATGGCTGTAGATATGCCACTTAAATACGACCACCTCTCAAATGTGTCCCTCTTTTCCCCCCGAAGGATCTACTCAACATCTCCACCTGACGTTTCATAGGTATCTCAAACCAGATATGTCCCCAGCTGAACTTGCTACTTCCCCTAACACCTGCTTTTATCGTGGTCTCAGTCGTCTAAGTACAGAGGAACTTTCACCTTTGACCCAGAGTTCGCCTCGACTCCTCCCTCTCTCTCTCTCACCCCAGGTCGGACCTCCTCCCACACTTCCACGCTCCCCTTCGGACGGCAAGAGGCAGGAAACCTGAAAACGATACTCCCCAGTATCCCTGGCCAGCTGTTTTTAAAATTTTTTCTCCCCCCCCCCCACCCCAAGCTGGTTTTTAATTAGGTTTGCCCCCAGGGAGGCCCTGGCAGGACACTTCCATGTTCTGCGCCTAGACGCAGCTCACACGGTACTTGGCAGCAACCGGTGCCGGGTGGGTGCAGGTCTCTGATCGCCTGTGCACGGAGCACGGAGGCTGACCTGGGCATCCCTATAGCCTCCTGAGGGCGGGACTCCTGGGCGGGACAGACCAGACCCCCTGCCGCTCAGACAGCAAGGTCCTGCCGGGAGTGGGGGCCCCGGGCTTTCCTGTCACCGGGCGGGTGTGGCTGTGGTTCCTACGGCAACGGCGAGAGGAGCAGACGCCCCAGCAATCCCAGTGAGGTCACAGTCACGGGTCTGGTGTCCTTCTCATGGCGCCTTTGGCTCCTGCAGCCAGCCTGGGAGGAGTTCCCATCGTTCCTGGTTGCTAAGCAACAGTATCCATCCCTGGTGGCCCCTCCCACCCTCCCATCAGGTCGGGAGCCCATCTCCTGTACTAAACCCGTTCTGTTTGAAATGCGTGCCTAGAGCGGTTCTGTTTTCCTGAGTACATAGAGGCGGACGAGTACCCAGCCGCCAACAGGCCTTCCTGCAGCCGTCTCCATGCTGAAGGGGAGGGTCCTTCTGTGTGACGCCCCCTTGGTGGCTTCCGATCTCACCTTAGAGCAAGGGTCCCCCAACTTTTTACACAGGGGGCCAGTTCACTGTCCCTCAGACCGTTGGAGGGCCAGACTATAAAAAACAAATATGAACAAATCCCTATGCACACTGCACATATCTTATTTTAAAGTAAAAAAACAAAATGGGAACAAATACAATATTTACAATAAAGAACAAGTAAATTTAAATCAACAAATTGACCAGTATTTCAATGGGAACTATGCTCCTCTCACTGACCACCAATGAAAGAGGTGCCCCTTCCGGAAGTGCGGTGGGGGCCGGATAAATGGCCTCAGGGAGCCGCATGTGGCCCGCAGGCCGTAGTTTGGGGACCCCTGCCTTAGAGGGAAGATCCACCCCCTGGGGCTGGAGACTTGTCAGCCTGGGGAGAATTCTCTTGAGACCATCAACCCACAACAAAACTGCCCGCTGCCTGGATCCCTCCGTCCCGCCCCCAAACTACTCCAGCGACCAGCAGACTGGGACCCGGCCCCTTGCAGACGTGAGAACCACGAGAAGGCTCACGAATACAGACTTCTTATCCAGGGTGGGGCAAAAGCAGGTCCACGTTGTTCCCACGGAAAGTCATACAAGAATGAAGAGATAATACGAGCACCAGCTGAGTGTTTCGTGCCCTCGCTGCCACAAGCCTACCTACTTCCACCCCATCCTGCATCAGAGGAGGGTTTTAACCTAATTCCTCTCATTTCACACCAACACGCCTTCTCTTCCCGCCATATTGTTTGGGGCTGCCCTGTCTGGAGCGCATCTTAAGTCTATTCTGTTCCCTATAGAATTAGTGACTAGAATGTGCAGCCCAGTGTCCTTGTTGTGTGCCGGGCAGGGAATCCCTGGGCGTCCAGGTGCTGAGCCTCATGCCCCCTCCTGCCTCTCCTACGCTGGAGGCCTCGGAGCCTGGAGCCGGAGCTGGAGACCCGGAGCCGGAGCTGGAGACCCGGAGCCGGAGCTGGAGCCCGGAGCCAGAGCCGGAGCCTGGAGCCAGAGCCGGAGCTGGAGCCAGAGCCGGAGCTGGAGCCGGAGCCGGAGCTGGAGACCGGAGCCGGAGCTGGAGACCGGAGCTGGAGCCAAAGTTGGAGACCGGAGCCGGAGCTGGAGACCGGAGCCAGAGCTGGAGCCTGGAGCCAGAGCTGGAGCTGGAGCCAGAGCCGGAGCTGGAGACCGGAGCTGGAGCCAGAGCTGGAGACCGGAGCCGGAGCTGGAGCCGGAACTGGGGCCGGAGCTGGAGACCGGAGCTGGAGCCGGAGCTGGAGACCGGAGCCAGAGCTGGAGACCGGAGCCGGAGCTGGAGACCGGAGCTGGATCCGGAGCTGGATCCGGAGCTGGGGCCGGAGCTGGAGACCGGAGCTGGAGCTGGAGACCGGAGCCGGAGCCGGAGTTGGAGCCGGAGCCGTTTCAGATGCTCTGGGGCGGTGTTTCCTGCTTCTGGTGGCTCGGGGCTCAGCGCCACCGTCTGCGCACTGCACTGCACTGCCACTGCGTGCTGCTCCCACTCTTTTATTGCAACCTCTCACTCGTTGCTGTCTTCTCACTCTCTCTGTCCTTGAGGACCCATCAAGGGCCTCCCTCCTCTGGACACAGTTGGTGCCAGGAGACACACAGTCTTTGTGACAGAGGGGTTCTGAGTGAACCGTGAACTCCTCTGACAAAAAAAGAGAAGCCCGCAGGTGGTGACCCTCCAGCTAATCCGAGAGTCACCAGCTCCCGCCAGCTCTGTGTCTTCAGCTCTGACGAGTCCCTCAGATGCAGACCCTGGGGGGGACAGAGCAGAGGGCATGTCAGCGGTCTAAGGAGGTCAGCCGGCAGGTAGGCGGGAAAACGAATTCTTCTGTACCGGGCATGCTGTCCTCGAACGGTTCCTTTTATAAAAGAGGTCGCGTGGCACCGCCGAGGATGAGGGGCCCCTGGACCAGCCCCCAGCAATCCCTGTCTGCTTCCCCACAGTCACTGCCATGATCACAGTGTAGACCAGGGGTCCCCAAACTTTTTACATAGGGGGCCAGTTCTCTGTCCCTCAGACCGTTGGAGGGCCGGAGTATAAAAAAAACTATGAACAAATCCCTATGCACACTGCACATATCTTATTTTTAAGTAGAAAAACAAAATGGGAACAAATACAATATTTAAAATAAAGAACAAGTAAATTTAAATCAACAAACTGACCAGTATTTCAATGGGAACTATGGGCCTGCTTTTGGCTAATGAGATGGTCAATGTGCTCCTCTCACTGACCACCAATGAAAGAGGTGCCCCTTCCAAAAGTGCGGTGGGGGCCGCATGTGGCCCGCGGGCCATAGTTTGGGGACCCCTGGTGTAGGCGGCATGCGTTCAGTCTTCATGTGCGTTTGTGTGTAGAAATGTAGGGAAAACCAGCACACTGTACTGGGGGCCCGGGAGGAGTGCACAGAGGTAATTATGATCTTTTACAACTTGTTTTTTTTTTTTTCTCACTCAGCATGTTAATGCCTATGGATCTGTTTTTTTCACTTTTTTTTTTCTTTTTCAATTACAATCGACATGCAATATTCCATTAGTTTCCAAGTGTACAGCATTGTGGGTAGACATTTATATACCGTATTTTTCTCTCCATAAAATGCACTTTCCTTCCCCCGCTAAAAAAAAAAAAAGTGGAGGGGAAAATGCCCGTGCATCTTATGGAGCGAAAAATACGGTATTTTATTAAATATGTTAACACACCATTTGGTTCGGAATATTTTTTTTTCTTATTTTCCTCCTTTAAAACCCTAGGTGCGTCTTATGGAGCGAAAAATCCGATAACTTCTGGAAGGATCCCACCACCAGTGAGTCCAGTGCCCAGCCGGCCCCAGACGTAGCTATTCCGGCACTAGCGACTGCATCCCCTGTACTGGGCTCTCCACCCCTGGGAATAGTCCGTCACTGCTCACCGGTGCCTCTCCACCTCTTCACCCGGTCACCCCGCCCTCCCCAGACCCCCTCTCCTCTGGTGAGCGCCCGTCTGTGTTCTCTGTAGCTACGACTCGCTTTCCGTTGTATTTTGTTTCTTTCTTTTAGGGTCTTTTCAGATTCGACATGTCAGTGAACTTACATGATGCTCGTCTTCCGTTGTCGGACTGACTGCACCCAGCCTGACACCCCCGGGCCGTCCCCGCCGTCTCAGGTGGAAGGTCCGTTCTTTCTCACAGCTAAGTCGTGGTCCATTGCACGTCTGCGCCCTCTCCTCCTCTCCATCCTCCTCTTCATCCTCCTCTTCCTCCTCCTCTTCCTCCTCTTCATCCTCCTCTTCATCCTCCTCTTCCTCCTCCTCTTCCTCCTCCTCTTCCTCCTGCTCTTCCTCCTCCTCTTCCTCCTGCTCTTCCTCCTCCTCTTCCTCCTCCTCTTCCTCCTCCTCCTCCTCCTCTTCATCCTCCTCTCCATCCTCCTCTTCATCCTCCTCTTCCTCCTCCTCTTCCTCCTCCTCTTCCTCCTCTTCATCCTCCTCTTCATCCTCCTCTTCCTCCTCCTCTTCCTCCTGCTCTTCCTCCTCCTCTTCCTCCTGCTCTTCCTCCTTCTCTTCCTCCTCCTCTTCCTCCTCCTCCTCCTCCTCTTCATCCTCCTCTTCATCCTCCTCTTCCTCCTCCTCTTCCTCCTGCTCTTCCTCCTCCTCCTCCTCCTCCTCTTCATCCTCCTCTTCATCCTCCTCTTCCTCCTCCTCTTCATCCGCTTGTCTGCTGATGGGCTCCCAGGTCGCTTCTGGGTCTGGTCGTGCCCGTCGGTTTAACTCAGCCTGCAAAGCATTTTATCATCTCTCAACACTTCCGGTTGTTTCGGGGGGAGGGGGGGGTTGGGTTTTTTTGTGGTTTTTTTTGCATTTTTCCAAAGCTGGAAACTGGGAGGCAGTCAGACAAACTCCCATATGCCCCCGACCGGGATCCATCCGGCATGCCCACCAGGGGGCAATGCTCTGCCCATCCGGGGCGTCGCTCTGTCGCGACCAGAGCCACTCTAGCACCTGAGGCGGAGGCCACAGAGCCATCCTCAGCGCCCGGGCCATCTTTGCTCCAATGGAGCCTTGGCTGCAGGAGGGGAAGAGAGAGACAGAGAGGAAGGAGAGGGGGAGGGGTGGAGAAGCAGATGGGCGCTTCTCCTGTGTGCCCTGGCCGGGAATCGAACCCGGGACTCCTGCACGCCAGGCCAACGCTCTACCACTGAGCCGACCGGCCAGGGCTGTTTTTGATTTTTTATATAATTGATAGATCATGGCTGGTGAGCCATTTCCCTGTTAACAGGCAGGTGATTTTTTTGCCTCCGTTGGGATTACGCTTGGCGTCATCTAACCGAGCGGCCCACCGGGACGGCAGTTTGGGTTAGGGTATCAGGTTGCTTCTCACTGGCAGGAAGGTTGGAAGAAGGCTGCTGTCTGGACCTGTCTGACACCTCCAGGAAGGCAGCCGGGCTTCCAGCTCTGGGGAACCTGGGACGTGTCTCGCCTTTCTCGCAGGTGAGGGTGGGTGCCATCGTGCCCACAGTCCCGTCCCCCATCTGGAGACTGCTTTGGGGGACCCTCTTAAGATGTCCCAGAACTCCCACACTGATATCTGAAAGGCAGACACCGCGGGTCGAACCAAAAACATGAGCCTCCTGCGTTCCAAAAGGGAAGTTTATGTTACAGGCGCCTGGGTGCAGGCAGGCTGAGACCAGTGAAGGGTGTCGGCCCTGAGGGAGGAACGGGGCAGGGGTTAGTTACATGGATTCGTCAAAGGGCCTGGGGCAAAGACGGCTGCAAGGTCGCTTCTTCTGTTTGTGGCCACAGTTCCTCAAAACCGTCTGCACCCCGATCCAATCGCCCCTTATTAGCACCTGTGTTACAGTGATACAATGCTGTAGTAATTAAATATATAGAAATGTAGAAAAATATGGAAGGTATATAGAAATAAATTAGGGTATAATATTAAAAGCAATTAAGGAAAGTAGATAAGGCTATGCCGTCTGGATAGGAAGTCATCTAGCGTGTGCAGAGATGATGGTCAGACTCTACCTTTCGTGTAGGGCCCAGTTAGTGTGTGCGTGTGTGTGAAGTTATACATAGATAAGAAGTGGCTTGATGTCACAACTCTGTAGGTCAACATAAACAAGAAATTTCCCTAGGAATGCCTTAAAAGTGGCTTGATGTAACATTTCGGTAGATTAACATAAAAAGGGTTCCCTGCCAGGAACTCCCAAAAAGGTGGTTTGAGGTGATATTCCTGTAGTCTGACACCTGTTAGAAGGCGTTGGCCAGAAAAGGTACTAAAGCTGAGGGGTCCCTGCTGTGGTAGTCACCCAGACTCCAGCGTTGATGTGGACTGTGTCCACACTGCTCTGACCACAGACAGCCGAGAGGAGCACGCCCGCGGGGCCCCCTTAAGCTGCACCCAGGCACGCCATAGGATCTGTGAGTAAAAAACTGCCTGTGTGATTCTTGCAACTAACCTGTGTGTCGGTTGTGTCTTTCCTCCCGTGGCAGCTGGTCTCAGCACTGGTCAGTAGCATCCTCACAGCTGCCTCAAGAGCAGTCTCAAAGAGGCTGCCAGCCCCGCTGATAAGCAGGAGCGTCCCACTGCGCGGGGAAGTCGACTCGGGGACGCCTGATCGACGTGGAGCTCGGGCTCTACTGGGACATCGCAGCTGAGAGGGAGGTCTGAGCCGGATTACTGAGCAGGCAAGTCCTTCTTCCTCCTTCCGGCCTGCATTGTGCTTAAGAAAGCCGGTGGCTGAGTAGCCATTTTATCTGTCCACAGCCACTCAGCTTGCGTTGGCTGGCATTTGATCATGCAGCCACCCCCCCCTGGCTGCCAGGGAAGCTGGGACATGTGATCCCTGCTGGGAAGGAATGTTAACACTGTTGGTGTGAAAGAGAAAATGGAGTCTGGCAGGCAGTTAGCAGCAGTGTCCGCCTCAAGTGCTTCCCAGCCGGTCTGTTGCTCTTACAAGCACGCTTTGATGAATGACTTCGAAGGCAGGGAGGGAGCCCAGTCAAATATCCCCAATCAACTGGAAGAGACCCCTGGGCCCCAGGGCTGGAGCAGGAAGGGGAGGGGGAGTCCCCGAGTTCACCTTGTGCGGTCATTAAAGCTGGTGAACCTTTTAGTTGCTGGATCATGGGACAGTTTGGGGTCATGGGGGGGGAAGGGGGAAGGTTGAAGTGATCCGAACAGATGGAGTCGGGGGTATTTGCAGGATCTGAGGTGAGGACGATCCGCCAACCCAGAGAGGAGTATATGTGTCTTCTAGTGATGGGCAGAGCCCTGCCTACCCCTGCCCTGACTGTGTCCCAGTGCTAGTGACTCAAACACGAGCGGGAAAATCAAACGTGAGTCAAGTGCAAAATAAAAATACGGCTCCATAACGTCAACTGGAAAAAATTGTTCCAAAAGAATCAAGTGTATTGCCAACTTAAAAAAAAAAAGTGTTCATACCTTTTTTACTCTGGGTAGAGACTTACCCCAAGAAAATAGGTCATGGAGATGTGCAAAGGTTTGTGCATAAGGGGCTTGGTGGGGGATAGTGCTTTTTTTTGGTATAAAATGGGAAGCAGTTTTAAAATTGCACCAGGGGTTTTTTGCTTAAATAGATTATAGCCTCTTGTTCTTTCAGGGTCCGCCCCCACCCCCAAATCAGAGTGTGCTCGGAGGAGGCCACAGATCAGAGAAGGAACAAGGCTGGTGGCCCCCACGGGTCCAGACGTGGTCCCCGAGTGAGCTCGCAAAGTGACTCCCAGCCCTGGCTGCCCGTTAGAATCACCTGAGGGGCTTTAAAAATAAAGACTGTTGCCATCGGAGGCCTTGCCCACTGGTCCTGGGTGAGGTCTAGGACTGGGCATGGTTTTTACAAAGCTCCCTGGGTGACTGTCAGTGTGCAGCCAGGGTCAAGAACCATCGCTTCCCCGGCACGGCCTTGAAGCTGATTAATTCCACAGGCTCGTGACCAAAGCTGGAGCTCACAGCGTCCAGATGCCCAAGGGAAGCCGGGCTGATGGCAAGCGGGCAGCGGCCGACCTCCCTCACGCCCCGAGAGCCTGGCCTCCCTGCCCCACCCCCGCCTGCTCCAAGCCCCGCGGCCAAGGACGTGGTGTCAGCTTCAACACCGTGGGCGTCCCCGGCGACCTTGGCAATCACACCGACTGACCCAGGGGTGAGGGATGTCTTGACTGTTCTGTGACAAAACTGCCACAACAAAAGCTTCCCACCAGCTTGTGTTTCCATTTTTAGCCTCTTTATTACCTCCATCTGTTGACGGGGATGCAGCAGCAGACATGGGGCGGCACGCTGCCTCCAGCCGGTTGGCCGGCCGGCCCTGGGCCTATACCCGCCAGCACGGCCGTCCCTGGGCCCGTACCGGTCAGCACGGCGGTCCCTGGGCCCGTACCCACCAGCACGGCCGTCCCTGGGCCCGTACCGGTCAGCACGGCGGTCCCTGGGCCCGTACCGGTCAGCACGGCGGTCCCTGGGCCCGTGCCCATCAGCACGGCGGTCCCTGGGCCCGTACCGGTCAGCACGGCGGTCCCTGGGCCCGTACCGGTCAGCACGGCGGTCCCTGGGCCCGTACCGGTCAGCACGGCGGTCCCTGGGCCCGTACCGGTCAGCACGGCGGTCCCTGGGCCCATACCGGTCAGCACGGCGGTCCCTGGGCCCGTACCGGTCAGCACGGCGGTCCCTGGGCCCGTGCCCATCAGCACGGCGGTCCCTGGGCCCGTACCGGTCAGCACGGCGGTCCCTGGGCCCGTACCGGTCAGCACGGCGGTCCCTGGGCCCGTGCCCATCAGCACGGCCGTCCCTGGGCCCGTACCGGTCAGCACGGCGGTCCCTGGGCCCGTGCCCATCAGCACGGCCGTCCCTGGGCCCGTACCGGTCAGCACGGCGGTCCCTGGGCCCGTGCCCATCAGCACGGCCGTCCCTGGGCCCGTACCGGTCAGCACGGCGGTCCCTGGGCCCGTGCCCATCAGCACGGCCGTCCCTGGGCCCGTACCGGTCAGCACGGCGGTCCCTGGGCCCGTACCGGTCAGCACGGCGGTCCCTGGGCCCGGGCCCGTCAGCACGGCGGTCCCTGGGCCCGTACCGTCAGCACGGCGGTCCCTGGGCCCGTGCCGGTCAGCACGGCGGTCCCTGGGCCCGTACCCATCAGCACGGCCGTCCCTGGGCCCATGCCCGCCAGCATGGCCGTCACTGGGCCCGTGCCGGTCAGCACGGCAGGACCCCTGCCAGCCGGCCGGTGGGCACCCCTGCTCCCGGGTGGGTCCCTCCTCCCGTCGAGCACGCCAGCCACCACCTCGACCCCTCGGTCTCTGCTCCCGCTCCTCCACCTCGGTGACAAGCGTGCAGTTGGCACGACTTCTTGGCACTTCTTTGCTCGCCCAGTGACGGCCCGAGGCCTCGCTGTGCACTTTGGAGATGCTGCTCCATTTCCATCAGCGACGGCCTCTTCCCTGACGCCTCCCACCCCCCTGCCTCTGTCTCTGCCTCCCACCCGCCCCGACCCCGCCTCTAATAATGCAGGGACCGCCGCTCGCTCACGTCAGGGCGGTTATTAACAGAGTGCAGGAGGCGATGTATCAATGCCCCAAATCCCCTCACCCCTGTAAGTACAGGGAAAGGGAAGAGATGGAGACAGTACTCCTTGGGGCCTTTCATTATCCGCACCCTTCCCACTGTGCTCAGATTCCAAACAGAAGACGATTCCAGAGCGGCGTTTCCCGAACGTCCAACATGAGCACGCACCTGCGCGGTCTCCACCCACCCCAGGTTCTGACGAACGAGATGATTTACTCCTATTAAAGCATCTTTCCTTTCATGCTTAATAGGTGTTTTTACCTAGATAGTTTCAGGATGATCCTAATCATTACTAAAAGGAAAGAAAGAAAGAGAGAGAGAGAGAGAGAGAGAGAGAGAGAGAAAAGAAGAAAGAAAGAAAGAAAGAAAGAAAGAAAGAAAGAAAGAAAGAAAGAAAGAAAGAAAGAAAGAGGGGAGGGAGGGAGGAAAAGGAAGGAAGGAAGGAAGGAAGGAAGGAAGGAAGGAAGGAAGGAAGGAAAGAAGGAAAGAAGGAAAGAAGGAAAGAAGGAAAAGAAAAGAAGGGAAGGAAGGAAGGAAGGAAGGAAGGAAGGAAGGAAGGAAGGAAGGAAGGAAGGAAGGAAGGAAGGAAGGAAGGAAGGAAAGAAGGAAAGAAGGAAAAGAAAAGGGAAGGAAGGAAGGAAGGAAGGAAGGAAGGAAGGAAGGAAGGAAGGAAAAAGAAAGAAAGAAAGAAAGAAAGAAAGAAAGAAAGCCAGTATCCTTTGCCAAAACCGAAGGTCACCTTAAAAACATACCCAAATAAAGAAGAAAAAACTGTTACTGCCCTTCTTCAGCTACTGCTGCCTGCTGGACACTGAGTCTGAGACCGGCTCTCTCTGTGGAATAAGAGCTGAGTGAGGAAGGGGGGTGTGCAGGACACAGCGCGAGGCGGAGAAGTCCTCTGGGCGTGATCAGGAGCATTGAGAGATTTTGTGAAAGAGTAACTTTCTCGGTGACTGGCGGCCGTGTGACACCTGCATGTCCCTTAGTGCCCCCCACGACTCAACGCCCCACACCGGGAGGGGGCGGACACTGCTGGAGCCCCGTGCTCACTTCTGTTCCCCGTGAGAGCCCCTCTCTGCCTCCTTTCTGAGAGTAAGTCCAAACACGGTTTTGAGGGGAGTCCTTTTTCCTTTGAACCAGGCCAACCACCTACTGACTAATAAATCCCCCCCACCCCACCCCGACAGACAGTATGGTAGGACTGCGTTACGGCTCAAAAGCTGTAGTGCTAACAAGTGCTCCAGATGACTGACAGACAGCGAGACGAGTCGGGGACACCCTTGTCCGGGAGCTTTGCCGAAACAGCAGGGACCCCTCCGAACTCTGCCCAAATCCCAGAATACCTCACCCTCTCTCCACCTCTCAGCTGTAATCTAAATCTCTCTGCAAAACACTTCCACCAGACAGGTCCTCTTATCCCTTACAACCACCCTGCGAAACTGAAAAAAAAAAACACCTTTTTATATAGTTTTCCCCCCCCTCCCCAAGTCACCCTCCCCCCAGCCTTACACCTGGGACGGGGCAGAGACAGAGAGGAGAGGCAGAAAAGGAAGCCCACCTCCTCTCCACCACTAAAGGACGCAAATGTTTCCCCTTTGGTCTGTTCCCTGTTTCGCTAGAACTTGGACCTCTGGGAAAGTTTGGTTCTAAGAAGGGCTGGTGAGAGGAAAGGATGTCAGGGCAATAGTGTTCAAACGCGCTTGAACTCAGCTTGAGAGCCTGCCCGGGGGTGGGGTGGGGGTGGAGCGGGGGTGGGGCTCACTGTTGGTCCAGTAACCTCGTCCCAGGAGGGACACTCATTCAGGATCAAGCATTCGCAGAAGGCATCGTGCAGGCTCTCTACAATCCAGGCCAGTATCTGCTAACACCCATCCTGACTCGAGGGTTCAACGTCATCTCTGCCAGCCAGTCCACAGGGTGGCGGATAAAGCTTGTAGACCAGGGGTCCCCAAATTTTTTACACAGGGGGCCAGTTCACTGTCCCTCAGACCGTTGGAGGGCCAGACTATAAAAAAAAACTATGAACAAATCCCTATGCACACTGCACATATCTTATTTTAAAGTAAAAAAAAACAAAACAGGAACAAATACAATATTTAAAATAAAGAACAAGTAAATTTAAATCAACCAACTGACCAGTATTTCAATGGGAACTATGCTCCTCTCACTGACCACCAATGAAAGAGGTGCCCCTTCCGGAAGTGCGGTGGGGGCCGGATAAATGGCCTCAGGGGGCCGCATGTGGCCCGCGGGCCGTAGTTTGGGGATGCCTGTTGTAGACGCTGGAGCCAGGCGGGCTTGAGTTCAAGGCCCGTCTTCCCTGCTTGCTGCCCAAGTGACTCTGACCGGGTTTTATCCTAGCATGTCAACGTTCTTATCTCTGTTGAGGGTAACAACAACTCCAGAGGCGACGGGCTAGAGTCGTTGTGAGGATTGAGGAGAAAAGGAGGGTGAAGAGATTTGCAGCCTGCCCCCCCGAGGGGAATACAGGTACTACATCAGTGTTCGCCTCCCTCATCACCATCACTGGGGAACAATTTTGTGTGGTTTTTTTTTTTCATTTTCTGTTGCATGAGGTTTTAGAACTGTTTCTATATATTTCTGCATCACTGATTTCAAATCTGAAATCCATTTTTTTTTTGGTGCATGCTCTAGTTTTTATGCAATTTTAATTTCTTTTTGTTACAGTTAATGGCATGCATTGGTTTTTAAATTGGAGTTACAAAGCAACGACTCTTGGATTGAACATAACCATAAGACAATTAATGGTTTACAAACATCACTTTTACATAATTGTAGTTGTTTTTAAATGTAAAAAGTTATTATCTGATAAACAAACACCCTCTTATTTTGTTTTAAGATTGAATCATGGCTTCTTCGAGTAGGCGTAAATGTAAGAATAGTCCTGACACCTTCTGTTATGTATGTGGCTGTTACACACTTCAACGTCAAAGGTGCAATATTTCATCATTTGTGACACGTGCATATATTGCCTATTTTCAAGTTCCCCTTGGCGATCAAGACAAGAATTGGGCTCCTCACATTGTGTGTCATAATTGTGAGGAAATGCTTCGTGACTGGACAAAAGGAAAATGCAAAGGAATGCCTTTTGGTATTCCTGTGGTTTGGCATGAACCTAAGGACCACAGCAGTGACTGTTATTTCTGTCTGATCCATACAAAGGGCATCGGCAAGAAAAATGGCATATGATCGCATATCCTATTATTTCTTCAGCAATACAGCCTATCCCACACTCTGAGACACTCCCGGTTCCAGTTTTCAATGGTTTTATTTCTTCTAAGGATGAAGAAAGTGAACATGGTGATCAAGTGTATTTTGATAAGATGCATGAGGAAATGGTTGTAGAATCTGAAGGGTCTTCTTCTGATGCCAAGCAGTCATTAATCGCTCAGCAGTTTAGCCAACACGAATTGAATGACTTAGTAAGAGTGACATAAAAATTGTCCTCGACTTTCTGAAGTATGAGGAGCATAACTGGATCATTTGTGTGGATCTTAAAATGGTAAATTTCCTGCTAGGACAACAGGGAGGTTTCACAAAGTATCCTTGCTTTCTGTGTTTGTGGGACAGCCGAGCTCGGAAGAAACACTGGACACAGGAGGAGTGGCCAAAATGTGAAGCTCTGGAAGTAGGGATGCAAAATATTGTGAATGAACCTGTAGTTAATCGAAATAGGATCATTTTCCCCCACTTCACATCAAACTTGGCAGAATAAAGCAGTTTGTTCAGGCTTTGAATAGAGAAATTGAATGCTTTCAACATATTATTTCTGCTTTTCCTGCCTTGTCTTTCGAGAAGATAAAAGCAGGTGTATTCGATGGACCTCAAATTCGAACCCTCATACGTGATGAAGAATTTGCCAGGAAGATAAATAAGGAGGAGAAAGCAGCATGTCTTTTGTGGCAATTACAAAGAACTTCTGTGGCAACAAAAAAGCAGAAAACTATGAACTTCTGGTTCAAAGGATGCTGTTGGCTTTCCGTGACATTGGATGTAACATGATTGTTAAGATTCACTTCCTGAACAGTCTCCTTGATAAGTTTCCCGAAAATCTTGGAGCTGTCAGTGATGAGCAGACTACTGCTGGAGCATCAAACGAGATTGTCCTCAACAACTACACAAACGCAAGAGCTACAAACGCCAAAATTTTTGCCTGGATAGAATTTAAATAAGTTTTGTGCAAATTTTATGATTAAAATAAGTGTTTTAATATGTTCTATTTCAAAAATGTAGACAAATTTTGATGCAATCATATCTTTTAGTGTATTAGTGTATTTACTGCATTATATAAATTATTATACTTTCACAAAGATGATGCCCAAGAAGACATTCTACCTCATTATGTTAAACTAAATGTCGAAAATTTTACAAGATGAAAACCTAAAATCTTGAATTGCAAAAATACTATAGCTTACAGAGAAAAACGAATGTCAGATTTGCAATCAGCACACTTGAATTAGGTTAAGAACAAGTGTTTCTGTGGATGCAACAAAAACTTTGTTCCCCAACATTGGCTTTTCACAAATGGAATCATACACTATGTAACCTTCTGAGATTGGGCTTTTCACTCAGCACTAGTCTCTAGAGCAGGGGTCCCCAAACTACGGCCCGCGGGCCACATGCGGCCCCCTGAGGCCATTTATCCGGCTTCCGCCGCACTTCTGGAAGTCACACCTCTTTCATTGGTGGTCAGTGAGAGGAGCATAGTTCCCATTGAAATATTGGTCAGTTTGTTGATTTAAATTTACTTGTTCTTTATTTTAAATAATTGTATTTGTTCCCGTTTTGTTTTTTTACTTTAAAATAAGATATGTGCAGTGTGCATAGGAATTTGTTCATAGTTTTTTTTATAGTCTGGTCCTCCAACGGTCTGAGGAACAGTGAACTGGCCCCCTGTGTAAAAAGTTTGAAGACCCCTGCTCTAGAGATCTGCCCAAGTTGTTGCTGCATCGAACATTGTTTCCTTCTCATTTCTAGGGATGTGCCTGTTTCTTTAATCATTTGCCCATTGAAGGGTATGTGGTTGTTTCTTTTTTTTTTCCTTGCCTATTACACACATAGCTGCTATGAGGATTAAAGGCACAGATTGTTCTAAGGACATAAGATTCATTTCCCTGGGATAAATGACCCAAAGTTGAATTGCTGGAGCAAATCACATTGCATGTTTAGTTTATAAGAAATTGCTAGACCGTTTCCCAGAGCCGCCGTACCACGTGACATTGTACAAGTGACCCAGTTTCTCTGCATCCTCACCAGCACTGGGTGCTCTCACTGTTTTGTGTTTTAGGGATTCTGACAGGTGGGTCATGATATCTTATTATGGTCTCAGCGTGTGTTTCTCGATGGCTAATAATGTTGGCCATCTTTTTTCTGTGTTTATTTTCTATCTACAGATTCTTCATGTCTCTTCATGTCTTTTGCCTCTTTTCTAACTTGATTTTTTTTCTTTTTACTACTGAGTCTTAAGAGTTTTTTCTTACTTTTTTTTTTTTTTTTTTTTGTATTTTTCTGAAGCTGGAAATGGGGAGGCAGTCAGACAGACTCCCGCATGCACCCGATCAGGATCCACCCGGTACACCCACCAGGGGGCGATGCTCTGCCCATCTGGGGCATTGCTCTGTTGCAACCAGAGCCATTCTAGCACCTGAGGCAGAGGCCACAGAGCCATCCTCAGCACCCGGGCCACCTTTTGCTCCAATGGAGCCTTGGCTGCGGGAGGGGAAGAGAGAGACAGAGAGGAAGAAGAGGGGGAGGGGTGGAGAAGCAGATGGGCACTTCTCCTGTGTGCCCTGGCCGGGAATCAAACCTGGGACCTCCGCATGCCAGGCCGACACTCTACCGCTGAGCCAACCGGCCAGGGCTTTAAGAGTTTTTTCAATAGTCTAGACACTGGTCCTTCATTGGATATGTGGTATGCAAAATATTTTTCTTCCGGTCTGCAGCTTACCTTTCCATTCTTTTAACAGTTCTTTCACGAGACAAACATTTTTAACTTGAAGAAGTCAGATTCGTCAATCCTTTTTTTTAGCCCTAGATCCTGAAGATTTTCTCTGAAGTTTTTTTTTTTTTTTCCCTAAAAGTTTTATAGTTTTATATGTCAGTTCATGAGCCTTTTTAAAGTTAATCTGGTGTGAGATGTGAGGTTCAGGTTCCGGTTCGGATCTCCACCCAGATTTTGTGTATTATTATTAATATAAATATACACTATTATAAAAAATAAACTGTATCCCATCTTGCATCCTATTCTATAGCCTCATTTCCTCACAAAGTCCTAGATTACGGGCATTTTTACATGCCAATACATTTTAATGTGTAGGATGGCTTCCAATGAATAATAAGTCATCACATCCACGGGTCCTACTTTATGAGGAAGAAGACCTGTTTTCAAGTTTTGCTTTGCGCTGTCTCAGCATCCATTCAGCGGAAAATCCTTTTTTAGCTTAAAGCGCCCGGCACCCGTCTCTGCGGCCCGAAGCTAAGAACTCTCAAGTAAGCCTACACGCAGCTTTCTGAGAGGTTCTTTAAGCAAACACTCCATGCCAAGGGCGCCAGAGAAAGTGCTAGAGCCTAGGAAACGGTGCTTCCCCTGGAGTCCCTCAGGCCTCTGGGTTAGACCGCATGGGAGAAGCCGGCACTTCCCATTTAACCCCGTCTTGGTGTGTGTTAAAATAGTCCCGACCCAGGGCGGTCCTGTTATTGGTTCCAGCAGGCATTGGAAGGCTTGCACAGATGTGCTGAGCACTGCTCAGGATGGGGTTGAGGCTTGTAGACGGCCTCCATCTCCCTTAGGGGGGTTCTTCCCTAGGAGAGGGGCCAGCGTTGTCTGGGGAGCTCTCTGCCCAGGGGTCTCTGTGCAGCCCTCACCTGACTTGTCCCGGATGGTAATCACAGTCCAGGAGGGGACCCGGACCTGTGTCCCGGATGGTAATCAAAGTCCAGGAGGGGACCCGGACCTGTGTCCCGGATGGTAATCACAGTCCAGGAGGGGACCCGGACCTGTGTCCCGGATGGTAATCACAGTCCAGGAGGGGACCCGGACCTGTGTCCCGGATGGTAATCACAGTCCAGGAGGGGACCCGGACCTGTGTCCCGGATGGTAATCACAGTCCAGGAGGGGACCCGGACCTGTGTCCCGGATGGTAATCACAGTCCAGGAGGGGACCCGGACCTGTGTCCCGGATGGTAATCACAGTCCAGGAGGGGACCCGGACCTGTGTGCTTGGGGATGCTCCTTCAGGCGATTGTCATCTTTCCTTTCAAGTGTTCCACAGCAGGGATGTCTCCTTGGAAACTCCCCGGGTCGAGTCCTTCTAGAAAGATGGAGTGCTCACTTCTGAAGCATCCCGGTTGTTGTTCGCGCTCCTTGACTATTAAGAGTTCTAGTTACTGGCTATTACGTTTATTTGCCTTAGAACTTCCTCCCCCGTGGGTCACCATTTCATGATAAAGCTGTGGTCCTCGTCCTTGACTACACCTTGGCGCCGATTTGAGGAGCTGTGAGGGACGGGCAGCTGCCCCACCCCCCGCCCCCGCCCCCGCCCCCAGAGGGTCTGATACAGTGGTCCCGGGCGCATCCTTAGCGCAAGAGCGTTTGAAAGCGCCCAGGTGATTTGAGTGCAGAGATGGAGTTGAGAACCCCTATGTGAAAAGCGCATCGAGTTGCAAATTCATGGAGCGGGACGTGAGAGTTCTTAGCTTCAAGCAACAGGGACTGATACCGCCTGGGGTTGCCACACAGGTCAGGAGGCACCGAGAACCGTGATGAGCTCTAGGTGTTATCCAAAACCAGACCTCGGCTACTGAGGTCCAGACAATGGCTGCTGTGCAGGACAGCGGACCCAGTATTGCCAAATGGGGGGATTTTTTGTTTTTTGTTTTTGAAAGAAAGGCTGAAATTCCAGGTCTATAAGTGAAATCTCAGGATTGATTCTTAGATGTTGGCAAGCGATACAAAAAGGAATAAAAACCTACAGGCTACATCCAGCCAGGGGGCCTGGACCTCTGCCCCCTGGACCATTTTAGCACGGCGATTTCTTCTAAATCACGTCTGGGGCTGGTCATTCTGTGTTCTGGAGGCTGTTATGTGCACTCAGGGTAGGATGTGCAGAAGCACAATTGGTCTGGCCCCACGAGAGGTCAGTAGCAACCCTGGGGGGTGGGGGTAATACTGCCACTTTCCTGGAAGAACTCTGATTAATTACCTCCAATGACGAGGAGCTCACCCCAGAAGCCGCCAGTCCTACGTTCCATGGGGCTGACGATAAGAAAGAGGCTGCTGGCCCTGGCCGGTTGGCTCAGTGGTGGAGCGTCGGCCTGGTGTGCAGGAGTCCCGGGTTCGATTCCTGGCCAGGGCACACAGGAGAAGCGCCCATCTGCTTCTCCACCCCCCCACCTTCCTCTCTGTCTCTCTCTTCCCCTCCCGCAGCCAAGGCTCCATTGGAGCAAAGATGGCCCGGGCGCTGGGGATGGCTCCTTGGCCTCTGCCCCGGGCGCTGGAGTGGCTCTGGTCGCGGCAAAGCGACGCCCCGGAGGGGTAGAGCATCGCCCCCTGGTGGGCAGAGTGTCGCCCCTGGTGGGCATGCTGGGTGGATCCCGGTCGGGCGCATGCGGGAGTCTGTCTGGCTGTCTCTCCCCATTTCCAGCTTCAGAAAAATACAAAAAAAAAAAAAAAAAGAGGCCGCTTATTTGCTTATTTTCCTAAGTAAGAACGCGTACATACCCTTCCCAAAACTTCCCCTGGATGACTGACGTTTCCATTGTCCTAACACCTCCTAAAAGCAAGGCTTCCAAATTTCACAGTCGCCTCCTGTGCACCGGGCAACGTCTGCTCTTCCACCTGCCGAGTCCCCGGGTTGCTCCCCGCGCGCCTCCGGAGACGCGCACGTTTTTCCTGACCACGCGACCGTCCTCCGCCGAGTGCCCTCCGGATCCTCCGTCCTCGGTTCCCTGCCCCCCTGCGGGCACCGCGCTGAGCTCAGCAACCCAGGTGCGGCCCACGCCGCGGGGCCCAGGCCGGCAGAGGGCTGCCGTTTCCTGCCTCCTCCAGCGTGGCGCTTCTATTAATGCATCTCTGGGTCCCATTAGTTGCGTTTGTTTTGGCGACCACATCCCACGGCGGACTCAGGCTGAGCTTGTGGTCAATTAAAACCCACAGCTCTTGGTCATGGTGCTCTTAGACTGGTTTTTATTCCATCCTAGACCGCTGCAGGTGCATGTGTGTGCGCGTGCGCGGGGTGTGTGTGTGTGTGTGTGTGTGTGTGTGTGTGCGCGTGCGCACGCGGGCATGCCCCTCTGCACCTCAACCTAATTTTAGCATACTACATTTACTGTCGTTAACTTGCATCTCCTTAGTTTCCGTATATCATCCTTGTATATTAGAGACTTTGAATCCATATTTATCCTTCCACCCGAAGAGCTCTCCCGCCCCATTCCGTGTCACTCACATAGCTCGGCGGCCCTCCTGTGTCCTCGCTTTGAGTCATTCTCAGAAATGTTGTCCAGGGCCGTCTGGACAAGACCACTGTGCGCCTTCCCCCAACAGCTTCTCCTCCCCGGACGTCATGAACTCAGGGATGATTCAGTAACCCCAACCCCAGCCCTCCTGCCCGGTGTTTATCTACAAGCTATTGGAAGGTATTGAAATACACTATTATTCAGCCTTAAAAAAAAAAAAAAAGCAAGGAAATTCTGGCACAGGCGACCACATGGAGGAACCTTAAAGACATTCATCAAAATCAGCCAATCACAGGCCCTGGCCTGTTGGCTCAGTAGTAGAGCATCGGCCTGGCATGCAGGAGTTCTGGGTTCGATTCCCGGCCAGGGCACACAGGAGAAGCGCCCATCTGCTTCTCCACCCTTCCCCCTCTCCTTCCTCTCTGTCTCTCTCTTCCCCTCCCGCAGCCGAGGCTCCATTGGAGCAAAGTTGGCCCAGGCGCTGAGGATGGCTCCGTGACCTCTATCTGAGGCGCTAGAGTGGCTCTGATTGCGGCAGAGCAATGCCCCACGATGGGCAGAGCATCGCCCCCTGGTGGGTGGGCCAGACAGGCGCATGCAAGAGTCTGTCTGACTGCCTCCCCGTTTCCAGCTTCGGAAAAATACAAAAAAAAAAAAAAAAAAAAAATCAGCCAGTCGCAAAAGGACAAACACTGTACAATCACTTTAACAGGAGTTTCCTGGAGTAGCCACAGGTTCACAGAAGGTAGGTGGTGGTTGCCAGGGGCGAAGGAAGGTATTGCTCGCTGCGAACAGTTTCGGGGAGAAGATGAAAATTTCTAGAGAGGGATGGATGGAAATGTTGATGCCGAACAATAGGAGTGTACTGAATGTCACTAAAATATACACGTAAGTGGGCTAACATTGTAAGTGTTTCTTATCTATATCTTACCACAATGCAAAAAGCCTTTTAATACACTGTATCGTTTTAGAAAGCTCCGAGATACACACATTCCATGTCGCAACTACTCCTGAAGCTAGTCTTCTCGGGAGCAGGAAATTAAGTCAACTTTGTACAATTTTATTTGTGACCATGTCATTCATTTTCCAAGTTCTCAACAAAGCAAAACAGTAAGGATTCGTTAAGGGTTTGCCATTTAATTCTCTTTACTGCCTGATCAGGCAGTGGTGCAGTGGATAGGGCGTTGGCCTGGGACGCAGAAGACCTAGGTTCAAATCCCCAAGGTTACCAGCTTGAGTGTGGGATCATAGACATTACCTCATGGTTGCCGGCTTGAGCATAAAGGTCACTGGCTTGAAGTGCAAGATCACTGGTTTGAGCAAGGGGTCACTTGTTCTGCTGAAGCCCTTCAGTCAAAGCACATATGAGAAAGAAATCAATGAACAATTAAGCTGTCGCAACTAAGAATTAATGCTTCTGATCTCTCTCCCCTCCTGTCTGTCTATCCCTGTCTCTCTTTCTCTCACACACACACTTGCTAGAAAATAAAAATAGGCCCTGGCCAGTTGACTCAGTGGTAGAGCGTTGGCCCGGCATGTGGAAGTCCTGGGTTTGATTCCCAGCCAGAGCACACAGGAGAAGCACCCATCTGCTCCTCCACCCTTCCCCCTCTTTCCTCTCTATCTCTCTCTTCCCCTCCCATAGCCAAGGCTCCATTGGAGCAAAGTTGGCCCGGGCGCTGAGGATGGCTCCATGGCCTCTGCCTCAGGTGCTAGAATGGCTCTGATTGCAACAGAGCAACGCCCCAGATGGGCAGAGCATCGCCCCCTGGTGGGCATGCCGGGTGGATCCCGGTCAGGTGTATGCGGGAGTCTGGGTGACTGCTTCCCCACTTCTAACTGGAAAAATAAAAAATAAAATAAAGTTTTTAAAAATTCTCTTGAGATTTGCCTTTTATGGAAAGAGAGATTAGCCTCTTTTTTTCTAATCTCTGGATTTCTTCCCGTAAAAATCTATGGCCGCTTGTTGTCCCAGGTTACAAAGATGGGTGAGACTCGGTTCCTGCCCCTCAAGAAGTCAAATTCCTCCTTCCTGGCCGTTGTTTGGGAATCCCCTTTTCATATATGCTAGAACTACTCAGTGACAAAGTGAGCCCTGAAGGACAGAATTCACAGCGAAGGAAGAAGCGGTGGGTCAGGCAGACCACCTCTAAATCAGACTACCCCTCTAGATCAGGGGCCATCAACCTTTTCACACCTACCGCCCACTTCTGTATCTCTGTGAGTAGTAACATTTTCTAACCGCCCACCGGTTCCACAGTCCTGGTGATTTATAAAGTAGGGAAGTAACTTTACTTTATAAAATTTATAAAGCAGAGTTACAGCAAGTGAAAGCATATAATAATAATTACTTACCAAGTACTTTATGTCGGATTTTCGCTAAGTTTGGCAGAATAAATCTTTATGAAACAACTGACTATAGTTAAATCTATCTTTTTATTTATATTTTGGTTGCTCCGCTACCGCCCACCATGAAGGCTGGAGTGCCCCCGAGTGGGCGGTAGGGACCAGGATGACCACCACTAGGGGGCGCTAGGGACCAGGTTGACCAGCACTAGTGGGCGGTAGGGACCAGGATGACCACCACTAGGGGGCGCTAGGGACCAGGTTGACCAGCACTAGGGGGCAGTAGGGACCAGGTTGACCAGCACTAGTGGGCGGGAGGAACCAGGTTGACCAGCACTGGTGGGCGGTAGGGACCAGGTTGACCAGCACTAGTGGGTGGTAGGGACCAGGCTGACCAGCACTAGTGGGCGGTAGGGACCAGGGTGACCAGCACTAGTGGGCAGGAGGGACCAGGGTGACCAGCACTAGTGGGCGGTAGGGACCAGGGTGACCAGCACTAGTGGGCGGTAGGGACCACAGTGACCAGCACTGTACTAGATCCTCCTGTAGACACAGAAAGGCAGGAAAGAAGGAGGGGCTGACACCCCAGGGTCAGTCAGCACGGAGCGGTCTCCAAGGGTTCTGGCCCTCGGGCATGGTGTAAGGAAACGGTTGGCAAAGACGGCTGGGAGGGGTGACAGCATGTGACAGGGGGAAGGTGGGTCCCAGAGCAGCAGAGTGCTCCGAAGCCAGGTGGACCGACAGGCAGAGTCTGAGGAGTATCCTCTTGGGCGGTGGGTCCCAGCCTCCAGGGTGGAGTGAGGACGGTGTCCCCGTGGGAAATGGAAGGCATAGAGTCACTTGCAAGAATAAGAACACAAAGAACAGAAGTCAACATGGGGACCCCATTCCTCCAGACTAGGGAAACGGGGTCCCCACGGCTACAGACCTGGATCCCACTGGTCAGACGACCACATGGAAACTCAGTAGCCCGTCCAGGGAAGAACAGTCAGGGTCAGGCTATACGGCAGGCAGTGAGTAATAATTCATAGGAAGATGGGAAACCCCAGACCACATCTTCCTGTACTTTTTAGGGGCAGGGGAGCAAGAATCCTAATGTTCCCCGAACCCTCCCCGCTCTGGCCGAGAAGACGCTTGGCAACGATGAATCCTAGGTCACTGTCATCGGAAGACCCGTCCCGGACCCTCTGAGAAAGCAAGGCACTTGTGCACGTACACACACCCAACCAAGCACCTGGGTGCTCACAGCCATCCTGCTCTGGTCATGGATAGAGAGAGACTTCCACCCACCTCAGATGGCTCCGTGGTCATCCTTGCCATCAGACTGAGCTGTGAACTAGGAGGGACTACGCCCAGAACCGATGGCTCACCTGGTTTGCCAAACCTGGGAGAATAGAAAAAGACCCTTGAGACGAGGTGGGGTGGGGTGGGGGGTGAGGTGGACGATTCTATTGGGTTTGAACTTCATTGAAATGAAGCCTCCTTCCGTGTCTCTGTGGCTCTCTACGTTGCATTTTTAAGGATTTCTTATTTCAAATCTGAAAACCATTTTCTGGGTTGGAAGCAAACTAAGCTCTGAGTTCTGCTTTTAATCTGTCATCTGCTGGCACAATCCTGCCATGTATATGTGCCTTGCTTCAAATGCATCCCCAAATCCATTTTTCTCCTTCTTAACATTTTTGCAAACTTTAGCTCTTTTTTTTTATTGTCACAGCCTTTAAAAAAAAAAATTCTTATTTATTAATTTGAGAAAGAGAAAGAGGAAGGGGTGGAGGAGAGAGAGAGAGAGAGAAAGAGAGAGAGAAATAGACAGCAACATAGATCTGTTCCTGCATGTGCCCTGAGCAGGGATCGAACCGGCAATCAACCTCTGCGCTTCAGGACAACGCTCTAACCAACAGAGCCATCCAGCCAGGGCATCCTAAACCCGTTCTTGTCCCTGCTTGCCACTCTTTTGTATTCGTCTTTGGGTCTGTGTCCATCCTTCCACCTTTTATGGACAGATCATTTTCAGATCAGAAGTCGTCGGAGAATTCCCTGGGAGAGCATGATAAATTCTTCAGGGTCCTCACTCATTTTCTTCCCCACAGGAAATCACCCAACCTCCCTTCGTTGAGTTCCAGGCGCTCTGCTGTGCACTTTTTGATCGCGGCCCTATGGCCCGTGAGGATGTCTATCTACATCTGTCTGTCACTGAAGCTGTCTTCGTGGCAGCCCCGCGCGCTAGGCAGGACAGAGGCCCCTGCTCCCCGCCCCCCACCCCACCCCCCGCCAGACGTGCAGCTAAGAAAGATGAGTCCCAGGGAAGTGGCAGGAGGTTATCATTGAGACTAAATGCCAGATTACTCGACTCCTAGTCTCGCCAGCAACAACGTATAACAGCAATATTGCCTGGGCATCTGTTTGCGGGCCGGGCAGCGTTCTAGACTGCTGGGGGTGGTCTCGTGGAAGTTGTATCTGCGTGGAGAAAAACACACAATACACAAGTCCACACGTACATACAGAGACTATGCCAGGTGGTGATAAGAAAGCCAAGGACGTTGTTTTATATCGGATCAGGGCACGGCTCCCTGAGGGGGGAATCTCTGAAGGCCGGGAAGGAAGGAGGGAGGCGTGTGGACAAGCCGGGAGAGTGGGCCAGACAGAAGGGCCAGCGCCCAGGCCCTGGGGCCACGTGTTCGGGATCTCGGGCAACAGCACAGAGGCCGATGTGGTTGGAACGCAGTGAGGGAGAGACGAGCAAGGGATCGTATCGGAGGGTCCAGATCACGTAGGACTCGAGGGGCTTTGGCAAGACCTTTGGGTTTCGCTCTGAGTCCTACAGAGAGCCGCTGGGTCTCCTGGGGAGGGGTGGATGCGGGGTGTGAGAGAACACGAGAGGCCGGGAGAGCTTCAAGGTCGGAGACTTCGACGGCCAGCAGCTGGGAGGGCGGAGGTGCTGGCGGAGAACAGGTCTGAGGGGCGGGGAGAGGGGGGGTGGAGAGTTCGAGGTGGAGCATGCCGTCTGTTGGAACAGGGAAGCCCCCTCCCCCCGGGGGGAGCAGGTGGAGACGGGAGGAGCAAGGCTGATGGATGGAGGACAGGTGGGGCGTACACTGGTCCCGTGTAGGAGTCCCCGGGGCTCCGTGGGAGGAAGTGTGAGAACAGTGGCGTACCCAGGTGCTTCCTGGGCCACGGCGTGTGGAAGTCTTCATCTCGCGGACAGAACAAAGCCAGCCCGTGAGTTCCCACCTCAAATCCGGGCCCCCGCAGTGTCGCCCAACGTCAGTCAATTACAGGTGTCTTCCTAGCATTCCCACAGACGCCTGGAACCTTCCCCAGGCTCTGGTGGCCTCCACCCGCCCCCAGCGCCATGGGACAGTGAGTCCTCCCCATCACCGTTCTAGAACAGCGGTCGGCAAACCGCGGCTCACGAGCCACAGGCGGCTCTTTGGCCCCTTGAGTGTGGCTCTTCCGCAAAATACCACGTGCGGGCGCTACCTTGATAAGGAATGTACCTCCCTATATAGTTAAAGTTTTTAAGATTTGGCTCTCAAAAGAAATTTCAATCATTGTTCTGTTGATATTCGGCTCTGTCGACTCATGAGTTTGCCGACCACTCTTCTAGAACGTTCTCTCATCCGAGCACCGCCTTTCCCCATGGTCATGTGCGGTCCACTTACTGCCCAGCGTATGCAAAGCTCCTCAATGCCCGTACCCTAGGTTGATGGGGTTTTTGTTAGTTTGTTTTTTAACATTGATCAAATCATATCACATCTTTGCTTAAAACCCTTAGAGAAAGTCCAGACCCTTCCTGCGGGTTCCAGAGGCCACAAGGTTGGAGATCTTTACAACAACACGGTTCCCTCTGCCCGGCCTGCTGGGTCCCCCATTGTCTTCACACCCGAATGTCATCTTGGGTGCATATCTACCAAGTCACTGTCGTCTTTTCTTTTCTTTTTTTAATTCAGCAAGAAGAGGGGAGGCAGAGACAGACTCTCTCCTGCGTCTGGACTGGGATTGACCCAGCAAGCCCACTAGGGGGCGATGCTCTGCCCATCTGGGGCATTGTTCCATTGCTCAGCAACTGAGCTCTTCTTAGCACCTGAGGTGGAGGCCATGGAGCCATCCTCACTCCGACTGAGCCATGGCTGCAGGAGGGGTAGACAGCGAGAGAGAGAGAGAGAGAGAGAGAGAGAGAGAGAGGGAGAGAAGCAAGAGGGGGAGGGGTGAAGAAGCAGATGGGCGCCTCTCCTGTGTACCCTGACTGGGAAT